>NW_027526385.1:43691154-44091342 GCF_048455015.1 Haemaphysalis longicornis | reverse complement strand
TTCTTCATTGCTTAGTTCTTGCTTTCAATTTCTCATTTCTTTTTTTTTGTTTAGAACGGGTTCACCTCATTAATGTACAGACCTCGTTATAACGAACACTGATATAGCCAATTATCGGCTATAGCGAACTCTATGCGAACGCTTCATTTCTATGACACTTATTTTTTTTATAAAGAAAGTGAAACTGTGAGAGCCGCACGCGCTATCGGATATAACGAAGAAATATTTGACTTTAGGCTGAGAAGCTACACTTGGAAAAAAAAAAAAACCCGTCGTCCGAAACTGCACAAGTATAAAGCAACTTTTGTCCGTGGACACTGGGTAATAATTCATCCTGCTCAGTTCTGTGAACAGCCAACAGACAAAGATCACATCCTTCCTTGAAAAAATAGGAACGCAGGCCTGGTTTGTCAGATGAACCTTGTTCTGTAGTAATTCCCCATTTCCTGTTCTGGTTCACTGAGCTTGAAATGCCACAAGGAGAAAGATGAGGGTTACCGCGTTTGTAGTAGGTTCGGAGATTAAAATAATGCGTTTTTATACCAATAACTTTTGCGGGAGCCAGATTACTGATTGATTCGAACTTATTTTTAGCTCTACCTTTATAACGAATATCGGACATAACGAACTAAATTACTGCACCGATGCTACTTCGATATAACGAGGTTCGACTGTATCAATAAACCAGTTCTGCTTGGGCTGCCCAAGGTCAGCAGTGTTGTATAAATAAAATAAAAATAAGATGATGACAAGACAGCAAGCAATGCTCCGGCAAAACAAGTATGATGAATAAGAAAAAAAAATTGAAATGAGGAAGAACCGCTGAATACACAACTTTTGACGTTCAGAACAGCTCGCAGCTAAATCAAGGGCGGAATTCCGAGTGGAATCCGTTTGAAAGTGAGCCCTGATTGGCTGAAGGCGGACAACACGGGTGTGACGAAAGACAAGCAAGGGGAGGAGCGCGAGTTTGTATACGCCCAGGCCTGAAGCCCCGCGACCGGAAGTGCGTCACGACCTGACACGGACGCAAAACGGATGATATTGAATCGGCCGCAGCTCGGAATAGTGCGTCGGGTAAATTCTGTCGTTTAGGCTAGAACAATGTTGAGTCCAAAGGACAAAATGCGCAGGGAGAAAACTAAAAGTTTATTTAAAACCTTTAAAGCAAAAAAAATCTAACGTAATAAGAAAGAAGGAAAGCAATTTTTTCTCTTCTAGTTTCTTTTTTCTTAACTGACGACAGCACCTCCAAAATATTATTTATTTATTTATTTATTTATTTATTTATTTATTTATTTGTTTGTTTGTTTGTTTGTTTGTTTGTTTATTTATTTATTTATTTATTTATTTATTTACAACATACTGCGGACACTAGGTCCAAGCAGGGTGGGCGATACAAGTGAACACAGTTCAACAGCAATACACCCCTTTATGACAGCACATTCGTGGTGGCTAGGTCATTCCACTCACTGACAGTGCGTGGACAAAGTAGAAAGTAGATGCGCACAGAAAGTAGATTACGAAAGTAGATGCCCACAGTCCTAAATTATGTTTATGTTAAAACTCCTGTTCGTGCGTGTGAAAAGTGATGGTTAGGTTGTGCTGCCCATCGCTACGAAGGGCACCCGAATCCTACAAACGAAACCGAAACCACCTTCCGGCTGTCTGCCGCCACCTGGCGTGTTCCCCCCACTGGCACACAACACTGGGGCAAACCCTCGCCCTGCTTCGACTATGAACCCGGGTGTGGCAGCCCACTTCAGAGACAATGAGCCAAGGTGTGGCAGCTGGTCGCACACCACTGCCTTTTTACGGCATGGACTGTTCATTTTAACCACCATGTGCATTCTTATTCAGTTTATCATAAAGTTTCGGTTTAATCGTAAGTACCGTCGTCATCAATCAGGAAAGCAGGCGTTCTTGGCGTAAGTCGAGGGCTGCCTGTGAGGCCTGCATAAAGGTTGTTTTTGTTAAATCCAAACTACTTTTACTGAAGTTTCGAAAAAATAGCCTGAAAGTATCTAGAATTAGGCAATTGGGAGATTTTCCGAGCGTAATACTATAAGCAGAGAGACTCTCAGACTCTTAAGGTAAGGCCGAACCCAAGAGGTGGTCACCTAAGACTCGGACTTGAACCTTTGAAATACATCTCTCTCTCTCTCTCTCTCTCTCTCTCTCTCTCTCTCTCTCTCTCTCTCTCTCTCTCTCTCTCTCTCTCTCTCTCTCTCTCTCTCTCTCTCTCTCTCTCTCTCTCTCTCTCTCTCTCTCTCTCTCTCTCTCTCTCTCTCTCTCTCTCTGTACGCCTGCACGCACGCGGTGAGCGAAGGGTGCGCAGCTTCCCGACGCCATATGTACTACAATGCATATTACAATAACATATTACGTAGAATCTGCCAATAGAATTCGAAGACGATGGTAAAGGAAACCACGCAATTATCGTCTCGCATTGCTTTCAATTTCAAGCATGCGGGATTGTGTTGTCAGGCGAGATATGGGAGTTGATTGCCACACTAACCAAACCTACGTTCGAAAAAAAAAAAAACGAAAACCTAAATTTTACTTCGTTCGTTAACAAAAGATTATTAGCGCCGTAAAAACTTTTTCAAACGGTCTGTCACTACAGAGCAATTGTAAAGCGAGTCATTGGCGATGATTGCCGGCTAACTGCGTAAAATCTTTTTTGTTTCTCTTTCTGCAACGCGCGCGTGTCTGGTCGCACACAGGACGGATAACAGGCGTTCTTGATCTTTCTAACCATGGAACGCTGGTAGCAGACAGCCGATATCGAACACCGTCAAGTGACGCAAAAATGTGATAAAGTCGCTCTTCGGTTCGTTTTATCGAGTAAGGAAGCCAAATGGTCTCGTGGAACCTAGAGGGGAGGAGTTCCCATCCTTTAGAAATCCGGCGACGTGGAAAAGGTGCGGATTAAAGAGGCCATGAAGACAAAATGCAAGTTTGGTTCATTCAAAATATTGCCTCGTTAGAATCATGCTGAGACCACTTTTAACGCGAACTTCGCTGAAATAAGCTGTATAACTAGGAAAAAATGGTGTGGCCATGCGACCAACCAGCTCATTTCCCGCAACAGACGTATGATATCATACCAGCCAGCTCTGCGATGGGTGGAGGCCGGAAAAAGCAAACGCAAATTACAGAAACTTATAAGCTTCCCGAACGAGCTATTTGCGCTTAAATTTAGGGCACATTCTTTTTTATGTCAGTAAGAATGGTTGGACAAACCGTGGAAGTTACGAAAGCACAAGTAAACATAGAAGTACCGATGCGTACTGGTGTTGGTACTGCGCGCACTATGCTTCGTTTAGGTGCACAGTACTGCGGGGCTTTGGGGTTGTCTCAGACGACACTGGCCGATTGATCCAAGCGACGGTGTCTTGCGTGACCATATTTGCCGAGAGAGAACCATGTTTTACAAAACGATTATTTTCTGCATGAACAAAAACAATTAAGCCAGGTCACAAACAAACCGAAGGCAGAAAACGGCTTGCCGCGGTGTGGTGGCGCCATCTAGGTCGACTAACAGTAAGCAAGTCTCGGCTCCACACGAAGTTTAGCTGAACTTATGATGTCATTGCAAACGTCGTTCAAACACACGTTTTGCCGCAAGAATCAAAATTTTAGCTTAAATTGATTAATTTCTCAGTGAATATGGCATCGTTTGCTTCCGGGCAAGCGCTGGGGGCACTGTAGAACACGACATCTTTCGAATAAAAGAAACTTGTATTTCGTCTTCACGGCCCCTGTAAGCAAATTAAACGAAAATTGCCTGAGAAGCAGGAAAGGGGGAAGGGAGAGATGGGGGACAGCTGGCTTTCCTCTTACGTATACACGCTTCCCCGTATGGAAGTGTTGCTCTGGGGCGTGTTTAGGCAACGTCAGTCATAAGATGGCAGCGAGGCCGCTGCATACCCGAAATAGCGCGGCACGTTCTACCGCGGCGACAATACTCTCTCCATACACTCTGTTCGCCGCAGGCCGTCATCAAAGAGCCGGCGAACCATTCGCACCGTTTACGACCAGGGGACGACGAACCCGGCACGGAACGCTACGAATTGGCCGCGCGCAGGATGTCGGGATTATTGTGCGGGGAAGTGTCTACGCTGTGGCTCGCGACCTTAGTCGTATGCGGCGTCTTCGACCCTCGAAAGAAGGCGTTCACACCCGCACAAATGATGCGACTGAAAGATGCACTGCTTCCTTTCAAGACATCGTCACCTCAATGAAACTTCACGCCGGTCGTGCGTATCCAAACGCTTCGTTGCCCAGCGCAACCACGTAACATGCGTGATGGCGCGCTATCCTGATCAACAACTGCCACGGCCGCTGGATCCAGCGGCCGTGCAACGGTTCAACTGCTAAAAGGAGCCCGCCGTTCATCGGACACGAGGGGGCGCTGCATGTCGCCAAAAACTCCAGCACAGGAGCCTTATAAGAGAGTTTTAGAATAACGTACGCAGCCGTACGCAAAAAGTTTGCGAACGCCATTTTTTTTTTTGCGTCGTTCGCGCTGCGCATGCGCCGTACGCTAAGCCGGCTCTGTGTTTAGCGGACGCTATTTCAGCAAAATTGCGTGCGTACGTGACGCCGCTTGCGTTTCCAAGATGGCGGCATGAAGCGCGACAACCATCCACTGTTTTGCTCTTCTGTGGACAGTAATTTACTTCCGATGAACCAAGTTTTTTGCTCCTGTGTTTTTTAAATAAGTCGCGTGGTTAGCACGTCGCCCTCGCGCAGCTCTGTATCGTCCTGATATCACTGAGTGTCCGTACGAAGCTTTGTAGCCGGCCAGCGACCAAAGCTGTGTGTGTGTGTGTGTGTGTGTGTGTGTGTGTGTGTGTGTGTGTGTGTGTGTGTGTGTGTGTGTGTGTGTGTGTGTGTGTGCGTGTGCGTGTGTGTGTGTGTGTGTGCGTGTGTGTGCGTGTGCGCGCGTGTGTGTGTGTGTGTGTGTGTGTGTGTGTGTGTGTGTGTGTGTGTGTGTGTGTGTGTGTGTGTGTGTGTGTGTGTGTGTGTGTGTGTGTGTGTGTGTGTGTGTGTGTGTGTGTGTGTGTGTGTGTGTGCGCGTGTGTGTGTGTGCGTGTTGTGGACGCTTCAAAAACGCTCACGAGCGCACGCTTGCCAGCAGGCAGCCGTGCCTGCTTTTTTGTCGCACCAGAGCGGAAATAGACCCCTTCCACGTTGCGGAGAAAAAGAAAACTCCCCACCGTTCGGCCTTTCTGGCCTCGAGGTAAAGTTCTGGGTACTGGTGATGACGTCCTGGGTTCGAGACCAAGCGGGACACGGCGTCACGCACCCAAACAGAGGCTTCGAAAAGACTCCCGCTTCCCCTGGTCGGGATCGAAACTGGGCCCCTTGCGTTACGAACCCGATGTCAATCGCACTGCGCCATGCAGGACCACGTTACTCATATGCAAAGTGTTGGGGGTGATCTTTGCGCTGTGCCATGGCCGCGGAGGCTGCCGCTGCTAGGCCGCAAATACGTGCAGGATAACATAAAATACGGAAAAAAAATCACGAATTAACGCATTTAATTAGCCCAAATGAATGAAAACTCACTCTAGTGTCTCTTTGTAGGCCTTTTCAGGAGCTGCGGCGTCCTGTATTGACTACTTTCGGTTCCAACGCCAAGGATGATACTGAAAGTAGTCAAGAGAGGGCGCCACAGCCCCTTTGGCCAGAGCTCTTCGAAGTAGGCAGTTGCGAAATTCCGGGTCTATTCGTTTCACCTGCACCGCGTGAACCAGTTCAGGCGGTGCCGCACTTCGCCGTTCGTTTCAGCGGTGCAGCTCACGGCACCTGAACCGCGCCGTTCGATTCACCGGTGGTGCCGACGGGTGCAGGACGGGTTCACGGCTTTGCCTGCACTCCCTGCCGAGGAGGTGCAGAAGCAGACGAAAAAAGTGCAGGGCTGGTTCCGCCGATGGCGGAACCCACTTTGCACCGCTGTGAACTGGTTCAAGAGGTGCAGGCTGAATCGAATAGACCCTCCGCTTCAAAAAAACGGCCCGCACCTGGACTCCCCCCTACTTTGGATCGTGCGTACGGTGGCGCCACTGCGGCCACCGCACGAACTATCTAAAAAAACGAATTATTCAAACTGACTAGTTAACGTTAAATTTTGTTTTAAACGTGCATAATTCTTTATTTTTGTACTTTCCGAAGGTATTTATTGCTTCCTTAACTGTGGTTTTTTGTTGCGATTGTTTCTGCGTCTGCGCAACTGGCTCGACCGATTGGCACTTGCGCGGCCACTCCAGCACAACCCAGGTCCGACCTGAAGTACTAAATTTGCAGTTGTCGCTCTTACACTCTATGACACAAATAATCCAGTAGGTGATCAAGCGGCCCTAAATAATCCTTTCGAGCTTGCGTGAAGCCGTGGAATCGAATTTTTCACTCTTTCTTTTCCGCCCGAAGGACCGCAGATGACGCGCAGAAGACGACAATGCACAGGCGATAACGCATCTCGCTGACCGCACGGCCGCATTTTTTACTACTCTTGGTTTGAATGCGTATAAAATTCCTGCGAGGCTGAGCACGTAGGGCTTCTTCGGCGCTACAAATTTACGTAAGCAGCCGAATGTCATTTTTTGCCAAGGTCGTCGAGCGGCGAACGACGTTGTATAGTTTATTTTGTCACTAACAGATGGCGCCACTTTACGGGAATATTCAAAACAGTGGACTAATCGTAGGGCCACTTTTTGATGCATCGGGCCTATGGGGAGTTTCGCAACTCCTACATCAAGTAACTCTGCCCTTTGGCGAATCGCTGCTCCGCACTTGACAGCTTTCACGCTGAGTGGAACTGCTTCAAGTTTTTGCATTTTAACACGAAAGTGCTTTATTCCGGGATTCACGAAGATTTCACTGACGTCATATCCATCACGGAAATGACGCCAGTAGAACGAAGCAAGCGGCCTGTAAAGGGTGCAGCCCAGCACACAGGGTCTTCTTGCGGGGAAGCAACCTTTAGTACTGAAGAGCTCGTTTATACTTAGGGTTGTTCGTTATCGTGTTTTATATTTCAACACGAAAGTGTTTTATGCCGGGATACGCCAAGATTTTTTGTTGTAAAAACGTTTTAAAGATTAATTTTACAAGTTGTTTTCGTTAATATAACGGTGATTAGGTATCCTTTAAGCAGGGTTGTTAGCCTTCGGGGCGCAGCCTTTGACCCTGTTTAATTAACGTTCTGCATCGTGCGAAGGGTCATCACACATGTCACGTGGGGGTCGCCGGGTAGCGAAGCGTCTGGAAACGAGCATCCCGGTCGGAAGCTCGCATACCACAAGCCGCTGCTACACTTTGGAGCCGTATAATGTGATTATATAGGTCTGCTTTCAATGTGCTCGGCCACAACTGTCGCTTGTCGTTGCTGTTGCCGTTCTGTTGCCATTGTTTGCGTATACGTCGTCGTCGTAGTTGCCGTTACAGGCCTGTTTCCTTCTCTCTCCGTGTTTCAAAAACGGACCCCGACGGAAGGTACTCCGTACTTCAATAAACCGGTTATAGCGACTTTCCGTTGGTGTACGTTACGGAAGAGAGTCCGACCGAAAAGTGACTTTTTACGGAATTCCACTTCCGTCGGGGTCCGTTTTTCCATCGACGTTATCACTGCAGGTGCCGTTATTGTGATTGCTGCTGTTGCAGCTGTTGCTGTTGTTGCTAATGCTATTTTGCTGTTGTCGTATCGTTACTGCGAGTTCGTTTTAACGAATGCGCATCAATTACACCTGCTCGATCAGGCAATATTCGCAAGCTATATAACAGCGCTTTCGTTACTGCTAAGCAGCCCGTTTTGCTTTTAAGAAACTGATCTGTGCGCGCCATACCAACCATGTATTTTGAGTTCAATTCAGCGGCCGACATTCTTTTTCAATAAATATTTATGTGGCATTAACGTGCGGCCAGCGACAACAATTTACAACAGGCTTGTCAAGAAAAAACGAAGGCGAATGCTATTCACTAGATGGCCGGAGCTTGTCTAACCACTAACCAGCCTCGACTCCACTGGCGGGGCGTTTCCGCATCGGCTTGACGAGATACGACAGCGCTCACAAAATGTGCCCATGTTTCTGCTACCTGGCGACCGTGGATGAAAGGTAGAAAAAGGAAGCACATCAGACCCGAGTGGCGAGGCAATTTTCCATGCAATATCCCCAAAGCGTATACCGTCCTTTTCCACGGGTGCATTAGCGAAGTATTCAACATAGTAACGCTGTCTTTCGACGACGCTTTCTACCTGTTCGCTTACGTTGTTATTACGCGCGTGTGTGTTTTCGCTGTAACGTCGTGCCATCCGTCGTAAACACGGTCATCCCTCATCGTTTCTTTAATGGCCTAGACATCAGTGGACGACAGAAAACATGTTTAAAACTTCCAGGAAAGCTGAACGTTTCTGTAAGCAAACTGTACACTGTAAGCAAACGTGGTGCACGCTTCATATGCATTCTTTAAGAGGGCCGTGGAGACAAAATATAACCCTCGGCTTGCAATCCCACCAACTACCTCTACTTTCTTTACTGCTGCTAAATATAACCTGGTTGAGTTTTAAAGATCTAGCTTTTGGTAACTTACTCGATGATCACCTCCATTCCAGCCACGAAAGACATTAATTTTTCGAGAAAAAAAAATGCAAGAAATATTGAAAAAACTGAAATTTCGCGCTGAAATTTGGCGTTGCGTCGCGCTGCAGTGACGCAATATGGGAATGAGGGATGCAATAGAAGGAAACATTAGACGCATAGTTACCAGTTTGTTAGCTTCACGATAGCACGCAAGTGATACAATTAAACAGAAGTAAAGGCCATATTACAATCGCCCAATCATCTTTATTGGCGGTGGCTTAGGTCGGCGGCAGCCAATCGCACAAACAAGATTCTGTGACGTCATAGTGCAGTTGCCGGAAAGTGGCTGGGGCGTCGCCACTGCTTCGTATGTTTCATATCACTACCTCCATTCCACTCCAAACAAATAGTTTGAAGTTTGCGATAAATCTGGTACCACTGTTACTGAACCAAACTTGTATTTTGTCTTCCTGATCCCATTTAATACCTGCCGTCTAATATACACATTAAAAACAACAAAAAAAGTCCAGGGCAATACCCGCACCAACAAAGCTATCGCACGTCTAAACCAATTCAAAATAAATAAAATGGGCACTAGGCCAAAAACAGTTTTAGAAAAAAAACGGTTCGATGTTGATTAACCCCTTTCAACAGCGTTAGTGCTTGGGTTTAATTGTTCATTAGCAACAATATTCAGTTACTTAAATAACACCATCCATCTGTTTTAAACCGCCACTTAATACGGAATCGATGACGTTGTTTACTGATTCCATTTACTCATCGACACGACACGACTAAGAAAAATCGCGCCGTGTTGAACAGCGTGGTGCGACATCTTCGAAGTACCGCATTTCGAGCACCCACCTCCCACACCTCTGATCTCGTTAATCCCCTTACTTGTACGAGGGAGTGCACGTCGAGATTTTTGTCGGTTGGTCGGCGAAAAGGTAAAGAGAAGGATTTCATGCCACTCCCAGTGCGCCTTTTAGCACGTCGCAACTATACTTTGCGCGGGAAGTAACTGGTCGTCATCTACTACGGCATCTTATTATTGCTGGATTGCCGTCTGCTGCGCTACATGCTCGCACCTTACCAGCTCTCGTGTCCGCCTAAAAGCAGACCTAATACCCAAAACCTATCATCGTTTCACACACTCGCCTAAAGCAAAGTGCGAAAAAAAGGACAAAACTTCCCCGTTCGACCCACTCACCCGCTCTCTGACGCTGACCGTAAGCGCAAAAAAACTTCCCCTTCCATCGCCTCCGTGCCAGAAAGGTAACTATATTACTTCCGTGTACTCTAGCTAACCTAATTTCGCGCGTCCCTAACATCTCTTGTAGGCTTTCAACTCCGGTCCCCGGGCACTCATCCGGCTTATTAGTTCTAAGCGAGTGAATCAGCGTCACGACCGCCTGCTTAAAATAGAAGCGGCGTTTATTTTCAAAAGCGAACATGCGGGATATATTTGCCCCTAACCGTCGCCCTCCCGTGGTGAGAGTAAACCAGCGCTTTCCCCTCTCCAAATTCACCGTCCGTCAATGTCCGCATACCGCAGGGTTTCGTATAATATATACCACACGGAAATCAGGCTTATATCGCTTCAACGAGCGTGGCGTCGTGGGCCGCGGAGACGCGCTCCATTTTAATGCAAAAGCAGTGTTTAAATGGTCCATTGAGCGAAACGCCGGCGTCGGTGTTGACGTCGGCGTCGAAAGCAGAGATGCGGCTCCCAAGTGTAAAAAAAACAAATGGCCGCGCATCTGCTTATTTCGCTGCAAATGTGGTTGAAAGACGATAGTCTTTTCCCGCCTCTGCCACGTTAATGCCAGTCTTCTTTTCACCACCCACCTCTCAGCCTCTTCCTTTTCCGTCTCGCTCCTCCCGCCATAAAGAAGGTGGAGGTTTGTTAGAGACAATTCAATTTTCCCGCGTTCCACTGCTCGCGCCATCTATTGGAATCTTTCGTTGCTGTGGGACTTCTTGGAATGCCGCCACGAGGTCTAGGCTCGTGAGCGAACCCTTCTAGTATCGTTGGTCAAAACATTGTTTTAAACGCGTATTTTGTTACGTGCTATCGCAAATATGAAGTGCACATATCCATTTTCAATTTAAATAACACTGCCTATAGTACTAATCATATATCGATGTTTTGACTCAAATCTACCTAATGTTTTTTTTTCTCATTAATGTCGACAAGTATGAAGTTTGGTACCAGTTTAGTGGTTTGGAAAGGTTTTGCAAATACATAAACTTCTTGTTCCAGAATTCTTTTTATCTTTCAACCGGGTGGCTGAATCGAGGTACAGACAGACAGACATAGTTACAGACAGACCAAATTTCCTAAGTACTCATTGCACTCATTGTACTGTTTAAAGTTATCTTACCGTTATAAAAGTATAGAGAACATAAAAGTCTTTGTCGTCGAGATTTCTTAAGGACTTCATGCATCCTGAAGAAGAAAAAAATATACTTCAGTAGAACGCACTGTTGGGCAAGTTGGTGAAAGTTAAACCTTGTTGGTAGGTTTGTAGGTTCGTTATCGGTGGCGGAGGAACCCTTCGCTCGAAGAATTCGGCGGTGTTGGCGGTGAAGCGGAAGAGATGAGAAGACAATGACGGGTCGAAGAGATGATGACAAACAAAAACTGTATTTACGGTTCTTGGTTACGCCCTAGACGGCCAGGTTTACGTGCACTAAGCACGGAGGCTGGCTGGTCTCCAGCCAAATCTAAGTCTCAGCTAAGTCTGCCGCTCACTATCTTGCCCGCGAATATCATTCCCCGCGCCCATTGTATGCGGCGCAGCCGATTTAATTAGTCAGGCCGACCTCTCAAATCAACCAATGGTGGAGCCAAACGTGCCCCACTAAATTCCCGCCCCCCGTCTCCTCTCCCAGACGTGGCGGACACACGAAAACGCGGTAACATCGGACAAGCAAGTTTCTCGCGCCAAGAGCGCCCATCAGGCGCCGCGGTGCTCACAAAAGTCGCCTCCAAGGCTTGCACATTCTAAGCGTAACACGGTAGCCCCGAGGCCCGTAACTCCGAAGCGGCGTCTTATTGCCCTAATTGCGCGCGCCCTTCCGAAGCGTCTTATCGGGAGCCGGGCTTTCCAAGATTCCATTAGGCCGGTGTCCACAAAGAGAAGCGGGGGTGGCGCTTACAAACGTCGCCCTCCTGGCCTAGTCTAGCGTCACTAAATAAAGGCTTTTAGAGTATCGGCACTCTCTCATTGTTATGTGCCGCCAGGATTTTCATTGGTCGGTCGGCACCACGTGATATTTGTTTACATATGGGCGCAAGCATTTTGTCTCTGGGCGCCTCTCCTTTCTCTCTTTCTCCGCTGCGCGGACGCTAGAGCGGCCGATTACACTCTGCCCGTCACAACCGGCGGCGGTTTCGTTGGGAGAGATGGCAACACTGCAAGCCAGAAACAAAATGGCCGCAGACGATTCCGGGTGCACGAATGGCGGTACTCTTAAGCGTAGCTTATTTAGTGACGCTAGCCTAGTCCCTGCAAGAGTAACACGTTTGGCCCCCCAAGGCACGCTACGGCGCGTTGTTGCCGAGGCGTCCAAAACGTCAGCCGCGCTCCCACCAAGAAAAACCAATTACGGCGGCGGCCATTGAGAGAAGCGGGGGAGGCAATGCGCGCAGCCTCTCAGCCGCGAATCTTATCTCCCGATCTCCTGTCCGCCGGCATGACAACAGGCGTCAGAAGCCCTACAGTGCATATTTGGTAAAACTTAGAGCGCGATTCAACTAGGACGACGGAAAGACGACAAACAGGTCTTGTTGGATCGCGCTCTAAGTTTTACCGAAGAAAAAAAAAGTTTTTCTTGTTGTTGCCTTTGTCGTCGGGTGCCGCAAGAAGGGCCTTTGTAAGCCCGGCCAAGCAAGAAAGGAACACCCTACTATTAGAGTAACTAGACAATCCACTATGACGGCACGTGCACTACAACAATCCACCATGGTAATGGATTCTGTCATAGTCACATTGTCGATAGGAGTAAACTGTAAGCAACTAACACACCGTATAGGACCAAAAGAGGCGATACCGCGTAGACTCAGCGTAAAGCTATGAAAACACTTATGGCTCTAATGCCGATGAGCTACAATGAAACTTCTTAGTACAAGCCAAGCGGGACGGATATAGAGCGAAATCTGGAACCTACCTAGCCAGGTTTCTCATTAGCATGATAGAAACACATAAAGGTATACGATAAAGCGACGGTTATGTTTCTAACAGCAGAATAATGTGACGTCACCGATCAGAGAGTTGTCAGTATGCTCTTATCTCACAAGAGAGTGCTTTATTTCAGTGCTACTCGCCTTAAAGAGGTGATTAATTGTAGGGTTTAACGCGCCGACGCAGCGCAGGCGATGAGGCGCGCCGTAGTGGAGGGCTCAGAATTAATTTTGACCACCTGGGGACCTTTAACACACACGGGCGTTTTTGTTTTCACCTCCATCAGAAAAGCGGCTTCTTAAAGAGCTACCTCTGTGCATGTCCATCGTATTCAAGGCTGCGATGTTGTCGAAGAGTTCGGCGCATAAAAGCAGGGTATAATTTTATTAGCCAAGCTGATATTGGCAGGTACCCTCTGGTGTTTTGTGAAGCCGCTTTCGACTCACCTACTACTAGTACACGTACATTAAAAATTATACGACGGGGTGAGACAGGCCACCCAGACCCAGGGCTTCTTGTACGGAGGTCACCCACCTGACGGCTAACCAAGCAACTTCGACTGCTCTAATGAATGTTTATTCGGGCCCTCATATTGTTTTACAGCTAAAACAATACTCCGCAACGAGGCTACATATATGTATCTCCCTTCCTTCCCCCCCTCCCCTCCCCTCCCCTCCCCTCCCCCTCCCCCCCCCTCTCTCTCTCTCTCTCACTATCTATCTATCTATCTATCTATCTATCTATCTATCTATCTATCTATCTATCTATCTATCTATCTATCTATCTATCTATCTATCTATCTATCTATCTTGATTGTCTGCTTCTTCGATAGAAAATCTGAAGAAAACCCCACCTCCCTCCTTAGGTGCTCATTCCACTCAGTTCTTCGCTGTTCAGCCGCTCAGCCATGCGAGCCGCTTGTAGCCCATCCACCAGGTTCCTCACGCAGGATAATTTTACCGCTCTCGTATTTCACGCTCCGCAGACGCACATGCAGCAGCGCGCCCATGCCGCGCCGACCTCTACATTCACGCCATAAATGCGCAGTGCGCGCCATAATATGCGCGCATACACGCGACCCAGCAGCCGCCTTAACCCTTATCTAGAGCCTGTTAAAAAATAATAATAAATACGCTCGAATATGGGGCCTAGCTTTAACGACGACCGGCCTAATAATCGAGATTTTCCTCGTTTGCCCTCGTAGTTTTTAAGCAGGCCGTTTCCTCAGCCTTGCGGGTTTAGATAATATACAGAGGGCAAACGACCGCTTTCGTTAGGCGGCACGCTCCCGCAGCACGCCGGGGCGTTCATGTAGAGGGAGAGAGAGAAAGATGGGGGAAAGAGGGAGGGAGGGAGATAGAGACAGGGGTGAGAGAGTGGGGAGAGAGAGGTGGGAGATAGAGACAGGGGAGAGAGGGGGAGGAAGAAGGGAAGGAGGCATAGAGAGAGAGAGGACGAGCGAGAGAGCGAGAGAGAATTTCGGCATTCAAATTCTACCTCTTTATGCGCGCGGATACGACGTGGTGAAGCATGGAGGCTTGAGAAATAAATAGAAAGCCTGCGTTATTTCGAGAACGCATAAAAGGTGAGCTTTTAAAGACATCGTATACATGAACATCCCCGCTCCAAATTTGGCGGAGGCCCGAAAGAGCCATCACGCCGACATGTACACGTCGCTGCCGTGGCAATAACTCGCTGGAATTAGGTGGAGAAAGAAAAGAGGATTGCTGAAAACACAGCCTTTAGCGTTCTGAAGAGCTCCGTGAATGATATACGCTCACCACAGCTCCCGTTTCGAAAAAAAAAAAAGAGAGAGAGAGAAGAAGAAGAAGATGGAATGCAGAAATGGGCGACGGAACATGCCGAATATGATGACAGAGGAATGAAGACATCGCCCCTACGCGCACGCGTCGGTGCGCTTCGCAATGAAGACTTCGCACTGGAGACGACGCCGTTGCAGTTTACGGCGTAAACACCCGCGGCTCGGCTATACACGGTCGCCGTCGGCACCGCCGTTTTGAATGGAGGAAAACGTCTCTTTTTGGAAGCCTACATTATACCCAGCTGGCCGACGATTCACGCCTTTGTGCACGGCGCAACGCGGCTCTATAACAGTCGTCCGTTCGCTCGCAATTTTCTCCGACGGCCCCACTTATTGTGAAGCCCGGACGGCTTTCAAAGCCCGCTCGTGTTTTCAGTTTTTTTGCTTGCTTTGTCACTCTCTTTTTGTTACTCCTGTACTCAACCTGTCTTTTTCTCGCTTTTCTGGAAAAACGTAAAGCTCGCAGAGACTGGGATGTTCTGCGCGGCCAGAATATGCTGATGCGCTCTTTCGTTGCGGCGTATCCATGGGTACATAAGCCCATAGGCCAAATTTTGCACCAAGTCAGAAAGGAACAATTTTGGCGTAAAAAGGAACAACTGAACTTGTTGTGTTGTGTAATGTAGTTCTGTTCATGCCACCAGGTGGCGCACAGTGCTAAGGTGGCCAATTTCCATTGTCATCATCAGTAACCGTAGCTTGGTTATAGGTACCGGGTAACAACAATAAAGGCTTCTTTTCCGTGGGTACGAGGTGGCGTTTGCATCTCTCTGCCACGTATGGTGACTCGGTGGGCTTGAGATACAACAGAACTATTGCGGAAGAAAGAAAGTTGCAGCTTAGTCGAGTAACTACAGTTTATGCACATATCCTTGCAGGCGAGAAACATTTTCTGTTGAAACGCGATAGCATTCCTAGGACCGGCTACAAGCAGCTCAGTGACGACAGCGTGGAAACGTCTACTCTCACTTCGTCGCCTCCCTCCATGCGATTCGGAAAAGAACAGAGTGGACAAGGGTATTTGGGCGAAGGAGGCGGCGTCGAGCCAGATCAGCGTCCGTTACTTGTGCACAATTCCCCTCCTCAACCATTAAGCCATTAGAGAACAGGGGTAAGATGGGCTAGTCGGTATGACTCTCCTGGGTGAAACCAGCGCACCGAAACCATCTAGCGGCAGAAACCATCTATCACAAAACAGCACAAAAAAAAAAACCTCAATTGCGATTCAGAATTAAGCAAAAACCGTGTCAAAGCTTACGATATTCATAATTTGATATCATTTTAGTGCGAAAGACTGCTGCTAAATTTGATTGTTGCATTACTGCGTAAAACAGAACTCGACAGCAGCAGCGCCTCGCAGCATGGCGGGCGATTGTTAAATCTTTCAAATGCCGTCGAAATCGTAGTGTAGCACGGCGGATTCCGAATGGCATTCGGAGCCCCCCATTTGAGTCAAATGACAATGGTTCAAATGACATTCGCACCCTCGTGTAGCCGGGGTATAAGCAAGTACCGCGCTTCCATCCATTCCGTTTGACCAACGCTCCTCAGACGGTTATTAGATTAGTGGATAGTGGTCTGACCTTTCAACGGAAACTCTACGCGCGGTCCCCTGCACCATTTTCAGAAGAGAAAATCGCGATATGTGGCGCCAGTTCTTTAGAACAGAGAACATGTCCAGATTACCGCTGTTCTCAATTGTTTGTATCGACTGGACAAGTCGGACTGCCCGCCTCATACCGCAATCAATATTTGCGTTTTGTTTTTTACTACAGACAACTTTCGTTAAAACAAAATCGCTTCATTCCAAGTATCGCTTTATACGAGATGTTTCACGGCTCCCACTGCAGTATACACAGAAAGCGCACCATACCCTCTTTTAACGAGCTATCGCTTATAGCGAGGTCAGTTTCCTGTCCCAAGCACGTCGTTATAACAAGGATTTATTGTACCAAATACTTTTATAACCAATATAATACGCTGCCCCCCATCAAGGGGTTAGTCACTAGCCCTTTGGAAAACGAACCCTGTAGATGGAACTTCGGCTCCGAACCAGCCGGCTTGTTGACACCGAGCAACCAAGCACGTCGCATCGCTTTCAAGTGCAATGAACCGTGACGAAAAAAGAAAGAAAGAAAGAAAGAAAAAAAGAAAGAAAGAAAGAAAGAAAGAGAGAGAGCGATTCTTCTGTCGTACCCTCACTCCTCCGGCCATCTTTTCATACCCGCGCGTCAACCTACCGAGGGGTTCGGAACGACGACGTCCACGTGTTAACGACAGTTCCGGCTCTCGTTCAGCCGTCGCCGGCAGGAGCACCAACAAGACGCGAAGCCCCGACAGGCCATATCGATCCGCAGCTAAAGCTTCAACAACGTCGTCATCCAAAGTGCCGGAAATGGCGGCGGCACGGAGCGCGTCACTGAATCCGCGCCAATGCCCCCTTCCTCTCCTCTCATTCATCTATGCGCGCGCACGTTCCTCATCTATCCATACACGCGGACAAAATGGCGCCCTTAGACGGAGACGCGTGCGTTCGCAATCAGAAGCCCGTCCGCTGTTGCTGTTTGGCCGTGAAGATGTCGAGGGAGCGAGTCACGTTTGCAGGGGCCTCGTGCGTCTGTGTAGACGTACGCTGAGTGCCCGGATCGGGACACAGAGGGTATGTTTGTCGACGTTGACGGGCTCGTGCCTCGGAGACAGCGGACAAAGCGCGGACCGGTGTCCATAAGGGGACGCGCTGTTGAGCCTGTGGATGACAGGTAGCCGGTCCCGTGTTTCGCTTGACCGTTCGCGCATTGTTCGTTTCGGCTTCGGCACGGTGAACTGGCCGCTGCAACCGCCTTGAATGCCTGTGTGCGTCTCGAAATAAACTACCAGCGTTGGACGCCAGGGTGGCGTCTAAGGAATACTCCTTTCGAAGAGGCCCGAATCTTAGTATTTGTACGGACTGCTGTGCCGAGCGGGTGCTGATAAACAGTGTGTTAAGACTAATGAAGTTGATCCAAGCTCAAATTTTGCGGCAAGGCGACGTTAACAGGACGGGTGAATACAGGCGTCGGAACGGTCTGTCTTGCCTGGCCGCAAAATTACTTAGGTTGTGATTGTTTCAAGAATAAAATAGCGTGACAACAATACCCAGAGAGATAAAGAGAAAAAGAAAAATCTGCTGAGACAATTTAAAAGTTATCCGACCTTCGTAGAGCATAAATACGTGGCTTAAGGAATAGACGAGACTGTTAACATCGTCCTGAAAGCATCGCAGATGTATACAAAAGTGGAAGTGATGCAGGCTCCTTTAAACACATATAACGCGCGGATGGTCACTCTGAAGAAAGACGTCAAAATATCACAGTAAAACTAGGCAGAACTTACGCTTCGAAGTAATGGAAAACACAGCATC
The DNA here is from genome assembly GCF_048455015.1 of Haemaphysalis longicornis. Classification (NCBI taxonomy): domain Eukaryota; kingdom Metazoa; phylum Arthropoda; class Arachnida; order Ixodida; family Ixodidae; genus Haemaphysalis; species Haemaphysalis longicornis. The sequence goes on along the minus strand of NW_027526385.1, from coordinate 44,073,345 downwards.
CGATATTCAGTATGAGGACCTCACGTGCCGTATACTCTCCAAGTCGGGAGAGAGAGAACACACTTTACTGAGCTCGAAAGTTCGATGGTGCGCGCAGGCACCAGACGGGGTGGTTCCCTATTCACGGGACCCATATGCCGACAGCAACTCCTGGCCCCTGGCCGTCAGTGCGAAGCCGGCGTTTCAACCGCTGAGTGGCGTTGGGTGTGGTCGTACTGGACATGACGCCTAATGACGCTGCCACCGGACGTGCCCTGCTTTTCAGACACGACAAAGCCCTGCCTCAGAAGTGTTCGTAAGGACAAAGCCGTGGAATGATGACGAGATTGTCACGAACAATGCTCCTCGAAATCGCGCTTAGAAAAAGTAAAAACGTAATCGCACGTTGGCCGGCGTTCGTACGGTGGTTCGGAAGAATATATAGAAGGGCTTCTTCTTTCATGGAGGAGATTAGTCGCCACAGTTCCGCATCACCGCACTTCAAGGTGTCGGATGCGGCACGCGGTCCCACCCCTCCGACGTATACAGGCCATTCTTGTAGCGTGCGTAAACGTATACTGTCCACGAAAATGTGAACCGGAAGCTTGGGTCGTTATGCCGCGCCGTCCACTTCCGCCTGGCTCCGTCGTTTGGCGCGTGACCTCGAAAGGTCTGCCACGGCGTGATTCCATTTCTTTATTATTGCTTATTTTTCTTCAACCGTTTGCTCCCGTTTTTACATGCGCCCGTCCCCCGACGGCGACCTCAGTTCGCAAGCATCTACCAGGAATGTCTCCTTCCGTCTGCATGGTGTTGCAGGTTGTGTTAATTCTCAGCAGGCGAGAATTAGGTGCACGGTCGCGACGGTTCAGTGGGTAAGGCGCTCTGCTGCGTTGCTCCGGCTGTGCCGGATATGAATACGACCTGTTCGGGAAACATTTCTGATGCAGGATCTATTAAGTGCAGAGCACATTAGGGGCTCGCCTTGTCGTCGTAGCTCGCTCGCTGGGCCCAGGTAGAGCCACACGGCGTACCGTCGTCGCGGCGTAACCCAGAGGCGTCGAAAGCCAAGTGGTTTGTGTCATAAGCGTTCGAAACTCGTGAACCGCTGGCGCTTGTCATACATCTCCCCGTTGTTTAGCGCAAAGAAAACTGCAGGTACATTTGAGGCAGAATGTACGTAACTAACAGGCAGCGCCCGCGTTCATTTAGTTAGGAACACTGGTTGGGTTGGTTTTTACGTTAGTAAGCGGGAAAAAGTGGCGGTGCAACGCGGCGGCACGTGCGGGAGGAAAAGCAAGCACAATTAGAACAGAACTCCCGCTGGCGCAGTTTCAGGCAGGGGGCGCGCGAGCACTGCGAAGGCGGGAAATCTGAATTGCATTGGATGGTAGCGATGAGCGGATAACGGCGCTACAGCATGCTATGGCGAATCACTGCTCTGCACTTCCGACAGTCTTCACGTTGAGTGGAACGGCTTTTTTTTTTATGGCGCAGCTTTCTATGCCTCACCTGCGCCGTAGATCGTAACACCAAAGCGCATTACAGAAAAGCCAACTTTGCACAACGGGTTTCCGGGAAGAGCACATGATGACGGTAATGATTATGACACGCGAGGCGCCTCAAGAAAACAAACGCTTCCTGTGGTTGGAATCAAACCTGGATCCCTCGCGTTATGATTCCGACGTCTATCCGATAGCGCCATTCCGACACGGTCGAAAAAGTTTGGATTTTGGACTTTGAGGTTGCATTGGAGAAAGCTTCGCGCTTTAACCATCTTTCTCTTCAAGGAGCCATGAAGAGAAAATACAACTTTGTTTAATTTGAAGGAACTAGGATTCAGTATCTCACTCAGCTCCATTAGAACCACAAAATATGTTTTTTTTTAACGAAAAAAGCAAGGAGCATTTAAAAACTTTCGAATTTTGTGCCACAGTGATGTGTTATGAGCAAGAATGACGTCATACGGGCCAACAATAAAATATAATTTTCAGTGCGTTAACTGCACGTTAGCATTCAAGTGATGCGGTCAAATGGAACTAGAGGCCCCATTACAGACGCCCAGTCATGTGTCGTCGCGACAGGTCAGTTAGGCGGCCGCCAATCGCACAAACAAGGTTCCGTGACGTCATACAAAAGTTGCGGGAAATTGGCTAGGGGGTCGCGACTGCTTCATGCGTTTTCTTTAATATCTCCGTTATTTGTTCGAAGATTGCGATGATATTGGTATCATTGTTATCGGGACTAAGCAGTCTTTCTAATAAACCCAACTTGTATTTTGTCTTCATGGCTCCTAGAAAGGGGCTCTGATTTTTTTTAATGTAACGGTATACGGGCAACGTAGGCTAATGGTGAATTCGGAAGACGGACCGTATCCCCTCACTCGAACCGCGGCCTGCGTATCACGCTACCCAACGTTCCTGTGATTGGTCATGACTCGCCTGCGGGCGCCGCCTGCTTTCCCATTCCAAAGCGGAGTCACTACTCATTTGACAGAGTACGGCGACTCTATAAGGCGACAGCGCTAGGTTTGCCCCGCCCTACAAGCTCATGCATGCGCAGACCATTTCTCTGAGGCCTTGTTCGGACAATTCGGACAAAACTGCAGCCGTCGCAAACAAACGTCGTTCTCTTGTGATCTCTATCATTACGGCTGCCGTCACGCGAGTGCGCTGGCGCAATTTCGTGAAGCAGCGGAGTCGGTGGGTAAACTTGGCCGCCCGCTCTGCCATCTGCTATATTCTCAGCCGTGCCAGCACCGGAACGCCGTGTGAGGGCGACCGTCCGTGCAGATATAGTGACGCCACGGATCCGGCAGGGCTTTACTGTCCGCGCGAGTACACAGTACAAAACACAAGTTGGCCCTGAGCACCTCATTAGTCATTTATTACAGCACGCTGAAACGAACAAACTGTTCTTCTCACCCTTAAATTATTTTTCAAGTATGACTGCGTGGAGTCAAACACACCAAACACAAGCTTATTCTAACGAAGCATGTATACTCTTGTATCGGTGAAATAAAAAAAGACCTGTGGTCTCAGTTGGTCTCGTTTACTTGCCTGTCCGGAACAGTTCTGAGCAGACCATGGTCGGTCCACTACTCTCTCAATACCCTTACAATACTCTCATAGTACTCTATCAAAACAATAATCCCTCAACTACTCTCATAATATAAATTCTATGGACAAAAAATACGCAGCTGCTGTAGAACAGTTTTCAGCAGTCCAAAACGACAGATAAGAGAGACTTAATCTGTTCCCTGCCGCGGCGGCCGCTTTTCTGATGGAGGCGAAAAGCAAAAACGCCCGTGTGTACGAGATTTCGGCGCACGTTAAAGATCCCCAGGCGGTCAAAACTAATCCGGAGCCCTCCCCTACGGCGCGCCTCATCGCCTCCGTTGCGTCGGCGCGTGAAACCCTACACTCAATCAGAGACTTACTAGCAGTTGTGGCCGCCTTCAGCGATAGCCGTCAGAAACAAGAACAGTTACGGTGGCACAATTTTTTTTTCGTCCCACAACGTCGAGGCTGCCACAATCAGCGCGAATGGGACCTGAGAGCAAGGTTCGCGGCTGATGCCACCTTTTTTCGAGCACGTATACTATAGCTGCCCCAGATACTCGGGTACCCCCCTACGGACAGGCGGCCCAGAAGAACAAGAACGCCAGGAATGCCGAAAGAAACAACAATAATAACCTTCACACAGCGACAGCAGTCACGGCCGCCAGGGAACAACACTGACAAGGACGAGAGCAGCAGGGACAACAGCAGCAACACGACGCAGCTGTACGCCAATAATAACCCGCACACGCTTGAAGGGCAAGTTAGGGCGCTTCACGCCGTTCCACCAGCCCTTGTCGCGAGGGCGGAAGTTCCGCCTAAGTGGTGAGGAAATGCACCAGAAAGGGCCTGTTCGTCAACCCTTTGGACAGCGGGACTTCTGCGGTTTAGCAGAGTCATCAGCGTCATCGTCGTCATCGTAATCATCCTCTTGATCATAATCATCATCACCCAGCTTGCATCCAGTGCAGGACGAATGCCTCTACCTACCCCCATCCCCTTCCCAACTTTTGAGCAGTGGATGGCTCGTCTGGTCGATCCGGACCTTGGACACTAGCAAGAACTGGTCAAGAGGGCCTGGACGGCAAGTCGCAGCCTGGCTATCCCGGAATACGGATGCCCTCCACCGGGCGGCGAGTGCCCTGTTATCAGCACTTATGCTCAATAAATTTTTATTCTCTCTCTCTCTCTCTCTCTCTCTCTCTCTCTCTCTCTCTCTCTCTCTCTCTCTCTCTCTCTCTCTCTCTCTCTCTCGCCATTCCTGTCTTTAAAGTAGTACACACGTATGTACCAGTGCGGTCAAAACGTGAAGCTCAACAGCTCTCTTGAGAAACTTCGACCGTGAAGAAAAATTCGTCGCCAGATAGAATTAGAACTTGGGACTACGACCGACTGCCGTCAAGGTGGCAGTTGGTGCATCCGCGTGCAGAAAATAGCGCCTTTTATTTAATGCACCAACTGTAACACACGCACACCATCCCGTCTTGCCACTTGAACCGATGTGCAAGAAGCAGGGGAAAATTGCGCGGAGCTCAGTACGGTGGGAACGCAATTCGTCAGTGTTCGAAAATGACGCTTGATTCGGAATGGGCGATCCTGCGATCGTAAACGTCGACACTTCGTGGGCAGAGCGGTGCAAGCGGTCAGTCGTGCATCGGAGGCTTACGGAAATGCACTGCTACTGTTCCCACCAGACTGTCTGAAAAGAGACAGTCACTCGCGGTAAAGGTTATTTACGTGATTCGGATCATATGCCCCATTCGCACCCTTTGGGCATCCTTCGGAGGAATCTCGTCTGTTTTAACCAGGACGCCGAGGGAGACGAACAAAAGCCTGAATCTTCGTGTTTCAAAGGCCTATCGGGCTTTCTGGCCTGCTATTAGTGTGACTTGCCTGTAAAGGTTGCACCACAGCACGAACGCTATTATTGCGGTGAAGCAAACGTTAGTATTATTGCTAAGCATGCTCCCACTATTCTAGCACTATACTCGCACTATACCAAGCAACCCGGACAAAAAGTCCAACAAGACTTTCCTGTTGGGCTGACAGCACGCCTGTGGGGCCAATAAGAAATTCTGTCGGCACTCTATCGTTCCAATAGCCTAGTCTTCCAACAGGGAGCTTAACTTTGATGGCGTTTGTGGGGCCAATAAGAAGCTCTGTCGGCACTCTATCGTCCCAACAGCGTAGTCTTCCGACAGGGAGTTCAACCGTGATGGCGTTTACCGGCTCGCCAACACGATCAGTGAACGCCAACAGACGCCTTGTTGGTAATCAGCGGCGCGAGCGCGCCATCAGACAGAACCGACAGACGCCCTGAAGGTGTTTTTAGGGCCTAAACAGCAGCGTCTGTCTGGCATAGACGCTAAACGGCAACGTTTGTGTTCTGATTTTTCCCTTCAATATGAACAGTCAGACGGACGATAACATAACGATGTCAAGATATGCTTTGGCTCATACCACGGCAAGCACAATAGTTTGTTTGCAGCCTCGGTTGTCCTTCGTCAAGAACAAACTGAATCGGCTGAACAGCTTTCTTCGAGGGGGTGTATGCAGGGGTTCTATCTTCCTTTTTTGCGCAGGCCGCCCGGAGCGGCCCCTGTAAAATCTTTTTCGCTCGTCGCTGCCGTCCACGGTACCTGTTTGCTGTACCTATTATGTCGCCGCCACTGCATGATTCGGTCGCTATCTAATATTGCCTTGCATTATCCCCACTTGTTACAAATTCAGAGTTTTTCGCACTGTTAGCAGTCGTTTTACACGACGGGTTTGATGCGCCTGACATGCCCGGAGTGACATCGCTTGTAGTATTAGCGCGACGTTGCTTGTCTGCAAGACGGTGCCGAACAAACAAGCGTTATCAACGCCAGAATTCTAGCGGCACATTCCATTTCATTCGTGGCTACCGTGGCTTGCGCAGAAAAGGTCGGGTTGACCTGCGATAGCTTTTCTTGAGGCTAATAAGGGAGCTTTGGCTCAATCGCTTGCAGCGCTAGCAATGTGGCCTCGTCTGCAAGATCGGTGCGTGAGAAATAAGCGTTAGGACAGCCAGAATTTCAAAAATGCAGCATAAACTAAACACAAACGACAAGATTCGTTGACAACTTACGTAAGTATACAGTTGTCTTAGGTGGACCCCGACCGCTTGTCAGGATAGCTCAGTGGTAGCGCGTCCGCTTACTGTTTTGAAGGTCCGTGGTTCGATTCCTCGTCGAACCTCGCTTTTTTTTTTTTTTTTTTCCGGGCGAGGATTTCATTAGCTCTTTTTTTTAAGACCAGGGTAAGCGCCTGTTGCTTGCTTTCCATCACGCCGACATTTACCACCCTCTTCCTAAACCCAAAGTAGCTTGTTGTCTCGCCCCTTCTCCCTTGAGAAGCCCGCCGTGAAAACAAAACCAAAACAAACGTCGAAACTTCTTTACAATATCACTATATATGTCAGTTACTATATGTGTATTCCCTTTTGCGTTTAAAAACCTCAAATTCAAGTTATAAACACCTTTCAGACTTTGAAATCAGAAAGATAGTTACCAATATTACAGCACTAACACAATTTCTGTCAAACATAAAGGTGCTGCTATTGAAGTCTGGCAACTATCTCTCACTTTTTGTGTGTTTGTTCATGGCGTGTTGTGCCGGGTGGTTGCTGGTTCAGTTTTATCTATTTCAAGCTTAAATCATAGTTATAAAAGCTTTATGGGTGATGTCTACCCTTCCAACCTACGCGTGTGTCGAACATGGAGACCCGGGAAGACCGATCATCGCCGCATAAAATAGTGCGCGTCAAAAGTGGATGACATTGCGTTCGAACAAAGCCTGCTGCCTGTTCGTGTCCGCGAGATGAAGACGACAGTGAAGGAGAATTGTACGTTGGAAACATCGTTTTTGCTAGGGTAAGTACGCATTTTTTATTATTCTGTATATGGTTGGAACGAGTTCAGTGGTTCACTAGACCCCCATCTCATTTACTCTGAGAGCCTAGGTGATTTAGCATACTTGTTTCGCGCCCAGTCCACCGTTTCCGCAGAAGTCAGCATCAATTTACGCTGAAGCTAGACCTTGGCTACGATGCTCGCGCTGTAGTACACGGCTGCTAAAAAAAAAGAAAAAAAAGAAAGCGTACACTTGATTCTTTGGCTGGCGTCTCGTAGGTGGTGTGAAGTCTCCCCCCCTACCCGAATTCCGTGCACTGCGCTTCGCAGCTATTGCGCTGCCGCCGTTGCGACCTTGCGCTCTTCGGGCCGCGATATGCGTGCTGTTCTCGTGACGCTCGGCCACAGCGTCGTGAAATCGCTCGCCAACGCACCCCGACAGCGTACGCGTCGACCGGGTGCTGGCGGAGTTGTGCTGGAAGAAAAGCAGGCAAGAGATGAGGACGCAGGAGGTGTAGTTAAACAGATGAGAATTTACAAAGTGCAAGTGAGAGAAAATAGTATGCAAGGGCAGGAAACGGTGAGAGTTCGGGCCGCGCGCCAGCGAGCGAGTGCGGCGATTTCACGACGCCTGAAGTTGCCGAGCTTCACGAGTCCGGCACGAATATGACGACGCCCGTCTGAGAGTCCATAGAGGTATAGAATTCACATACGTGCAAATTGAAGGTGAAATGCGCGCATGTGGCCTCGCAGGGAGCTAGCATAGTCTCGGGGTAGTGGGAGAGATTTGTCTCGGGGTAGTGGGGGAGATTTCACAACGCCTACGAGGCGCCTGCCGATTCCGCCAGAGTAGCTCTCGGGAAGTCTGGGGCTTGATATCAGAGGCATATTTAATGTTTAAATTAGTGCAGAAAATTGAGCGAATTCGCAAGTTCTCATTTTCGCAAAACCGCAGGCCATACAGAGACTAACAAGAAAGCTGTAGGCACTCACTCAACTCGATTTATATTTGAGAATTGAATGTGCAGATACAAATCAGACATTGAAATGGAGGAGCCTCAACTATCACACACCAGAACCTATTGAAAGCAAGGGATGCAGATTAGCTGCTAGCATGCGTTCCATGCAAATTAGCTCAGCAGTGAGCTTTGCATATATCATGCATACCCCACTCACAGTACCTGCGGGTCTATTAAATACCTTGTTACTGTGACCTAAATTTCACTTGGGGTGTTCCGGGATTGTTCTTATTAGTGCCTTGGAGGTTACTGTCTTTAAGCGATTAAAAATCTACTTGATGTAAGCATTCGTGCTTTGTGTGTGCTCTTCTTGTATTTCAACAAGTGTCAGCACACTCAGATTATGCACCTGCAGGTGCTGCTGCTGGCTGTCCTGGGTCGGCTGCCTTCCAATCCAGTTTCAAAAGCTTTGCCAGGGCCTCCCTTGGCCAACCGACACTGCACCTGCTGTACCCAAGTACTGCCTGGCCTTTCGTTGGTGCTCTGCACGCTTTGCTGCCAGGAATGGTCATTCCTTCATCCATCATCTGGCCGCTTGGACCACCCGTTCAGAAGCCAGCGCATTTGCTCGACACATCGGTCCAGGCACTGCTGCCATACCGGTGCACCCACCGATTATGTACTTTCAGGTTAGTTATTGCATGTTGTGGAACCTGCCATGATGTATACCTGTTAGCAGAGCTGTGGCCTCTGATTATTTGAAACATTTTCATGAAGCAGTGTTGTGCGTTAGGAGTGTGTCATTGCTTAGCAGAGATATTGAAGAGAATCTGGGGCCGATGACTAAAGGGCAAAAAGAGAAATTGGACTGACTTTGAAGCAAGTATTCGTATGTAATCAAGCCAAGCAAACATTTAGGATCTTTCGATATGGTTTTGAACTTGCAACAAAAACTCGTGTGGAACTACTTTCCATTTTAAGTAAGCTAACAATTTTATCTACTTCAGATCATACTGGTATTAATCATACTATACCGAAAAGTACATCCCGCAGTCTGTAGAATTCCGACAGCGCTTTTTTCGCAGTCTCTCATGACAGGCACTATTCTCAATAATTGGAAGACAGTCGAGGTAGCACCAATCTTTAAATCAGGAGACTGTACTTCACCATTAAATTTCCCTAACAAGCACCATATGCAAGGTCGGGGAGCGTTTCATCCACTCTCAGGTGGCTAATTATTTATAAAATCACAATATCACATTCGAATATCACCACGGTTTTCACAAGGGTTACTTGAGAAACACAACTTTCAGGATTTGTTCACGATCGACATTGATCCATTGACGCAGGCTTACAAACTGCGGTAGTTTTTCTCGATTTTTGTAAAGCATTCAATCGCATTGCACACCACAGACTACTTTTCAAACTTCACCCTAATGTCCTCACTTGAGCGAAAGATTTTCATTCTTCTCAAATGCAGTTTACTTCTCCTAATAACTGTAACTGTATACTTTTGGTCGTGCCACTTTGTTGTCCCCCCAGGCAGGTTGCTTGGTCCTGTCTATCTTCCATGTTGCATATCCTCCCATGTAGGTCTATTTGCAGATGATGTTGTAATTTATCACACAATTTCTTTCAACTATTACCGTCAATGCTTTAAATCAGATCTTAACACAATTTTAACTCCTGGTGCTGCAGATGGCTAATGTCGCGTATCTCTAAAACAAAGTGCATGACTTTAACGGTTGCAAGTCTCGAATTGTAAATACTTACTTCATTAACAACAGCCTGGTTACCTCTTGAGACAAAGGTGTTTTGGTAGGCCGGTAGGGGAGGGGGGTTGCATGGTGGATTTCAAAAGGTAGATCAATTGGTAAAATAAGACGTGTGATTAATATTTTCATTTGCACTCCAAAGCTCGCTTTATTTCATATGTTTAACTGACTGCAGTGGCTAGGGTGGTGTCCTGTGGAGGCGAATGTTGGTTAGATACCGCTTGGTGTGGCCGCTTTTCAGATGGAGGCAACACGTTAAGACGCCCGTGTTTTGAGATTTCGGTCCGCACAAAAATACCCAGGTGGTCAAAATTAATGCGAAGCCTTCCCCTACAGTGCTCCCCATATCCCGAGTGTAGCTTTGGCGTGTTAAACCACCGTTTTTTTCTTTCTTCATGTTTTTGGAATATTACCTGCTGCTGTAGCAGGTGCAACATAAAGGTGAAATTATGCATGTTTCCAAGAGCTAAATATAAAGGCCATATTGAAGTGCGTTTATGGGTCTATCTCATAGCAGTAGTGAAAGGTTATATACTCTGGTGCAGGTTAAGAACGGCAATGGCTCATGTAGTGTAGTCCAGTGTTTGACAAAATGCCGTGTAGGCAGGTAAAAGCATTATTGCAATGATGAAACGTAGGTCACTGACCAAGTCAAAAAACCCATTTAACGGTTTGGTGCTTGTTCACGGTGAGCATGTGTCGTGGAAAACGAAGCTATATATTTGGCATTACGCAGTGCAATAAGTTTGCATAGATATGGTGCGGATTGCCATCCATTATATCGATAATGTTGGGCATCGTCTGAACGATGAGGGACTCGACCAGTAATCGAGAAGATAGATTGCACTCAGTTGTTAGTAATTTCGCCTTGTTCCAGTCGACCACGTGTCCCGTCCTCTCACGGTGCTCTGCCAGTGCACTTGTTTTCGCATGGCCCTTGTTCACTTCGTTTCAGTGCTGCGTTAATCTTCTGTGCAGATTGCCTGTTTCGCCAATGTACACTGATTTGCATTCAGCGCATGGAATCTAATAAACAACACCCGGAAGCTTGGAACGTGAGAGGGGGTCCTTCACGCTGACAATGTCAGAACGCAGCTTGCTAGTGGGCACATGCACGATGTATGCACTGCGTTTCTTGAAAATGCGTGCGGGAGTTTCACTGATGTGTGGGACGTAGGTAATTACTGCACGTTTGGATGCAGTCCTTGTGGCTGCCTAAAGCATTGTATTCAAAAAGAAGCTAAGAGGGCGAATAGCAGGAATCCGCATTGACATTAGCAGGCAGAAGCGTCCACAAGGCCTGTGTCAAAACGTGCTGCAATTCTCGTCCTACACATCAATCAAGCTTTTGCACGCATTTTCAAGAAACACAGTGTGCACATCGTGCACGTGCCCACTAGCAAGCTACGTTCTGACATTGTCAGCGTGAAAGACCCCCTCTCACGCTTCAAGCTTCCAGGTGTTGTTTATTAGATTCCGTGCGCCGAATGCAAATCAGTGTACATTGGCGAAACAGGCAATCTGCACAGAAGATTAATGTAGCACCGGAACGTAGTGAACAAGGGCCATGCAAAAACGAAGCCCAAACCAGCCCTGACACCAGAGGTCACATCCCTGAAAGGTATTGCATGTAATATCTGGCATCAGAACTCATAGCTAACTCATAATTTCGCAAAAGCAAGCATCCCCTAATATGAAACTTCTGGCACAATAAATGGTCTCACATGTGAGAGTTTTAGCAGTCCGTCTGTTCCGTCACGTACGTAGCTAGCGTGTTTACCGGGACCCGTCTGGGCACTTAGGCATTCTTCACAGTGGGGGGATTAGTTCCGCACGCCGGCCGCGGCGGCCGCTTTTCTGATGGAGGCGAAAAGCAAAAACGCCCGTATGTACGAGATTTCGGCGCACGTTAAAGATCCCCAGGTGGTCAAAATTAATCCGGAGCCCTCCACTACGGCGCGCCTCATCGCCTGCGTTGCGTCGTCGCGTTAAACCCTACAATCAATCAATCAATCAATCAAGTTCCGCACGCCTGCCTTCGCCATGTCCGTGCCTCCTCGCCCTTCCGCGCGCGCAGGCGCAGACCGGTTCCGGCAACCCTGTAACAACGTAACCAACAGAACGACGGACTGCTAAAACTCTCTATTGTGCCTGAATGCCATTCATGAATAATGGTTTGCTGCGGGCCCAGCATGAGTTAGCTTGCAAGAAAAAATGCTACAGGGTATTAGTTTATTCCCCAAAGTGTTGCTTTTTACTGGCAACCTGTTTGGCAATATTTGTTACCCTTTTACCACATGGTCTTTTGTTCACAAGGTCATTGAACCCTTAATTCTCTCTATCTACAGCTCTTTTTCAGATCTATGTGGCCAGGCTGCGTCTGCGGAGCCCACTGAAGCCAGGCTAAAGGTGGTGCGAAAGCACCTTTCGCAAAAGCACGGCGACATGCAGCGCAAATAAATGAGTGAGCAGCACAAAATGAACTTCTCTATTTTTATTTTGCTAAAAGGCCTACATACTTGCCAAACTTGTAAACCAGTTCCACACCTCACAGCATGTGTCCTAAGTCAATCTCGTCATCGGACCTATAGCTTCACCAACAGACTGCCTTCAGACCAACAGACTGCATTCAGACTGACAGACTGCATTCAGACCGACAGACTGCCATCAGACCGACAGACTGCCATCAGACCGACAGACTGCCATCAGACCAACAGACTGCCATCAGACCGACAGACTGCCATCAGGCCAACAGGGTGCCATCAGACCGACAGACCGATATGCCGAATTTCCGGATTGGCTGTCGGTCCAACAGCCTGAATGTCTGTTGGGATTTCTCTTGGGGAAACGTTGGTATTATTGCTAAGCATGCTTCCACTATACTCGCACAGCACTTCTCTTTCCTGTAACAATTATAGGGATCCTCATCGGTGGTTGCCTGTGAGGTAATGACGTTATTCTTTCAAGCAAATTAATTAATCTCATTTGAAGGCAACTATAGGAGATAAATTTTGCCACTGCTTTTTTCTTTCCTTCCCTCCTCTTTTTTTTTTAACTACGTAAGAGACTCACAGGGGGCATAATTTATTGGGCTCGACAACAGTAGTCTCTCAAGCGTTGCATTCAGGGGCGTCACGAGCCCACAGGCAACACATGCTAAGTTCAGCAAAAAAGTATGCTACACTTTTTTGAAAGCAACGTCTTTTTTTTTTTAACATTCTCATCGATTTCAGCCTTTTTCACTGTCCAGTCACCCACCGCGCTGGCTCAGTGGCTAAGGCGTTGTGCATCTGAGCACGAGGACGCGGGTTCGATTCCCGGCCACGGCGGCCGCCTTTCTGATGGAGGCGAAAAGCAAGAACGCCCGTGTGTACGAGATTTCGGCGCACGTTAAGGATCCCCAGGTGGTCAAACTTAATCCGGAGCCCTTCACTACGGCGCGGCGCGCCTCATTGCATGCGTTGCGTCGGCGCGTTAAACCCTACAATCAATCAATCAATCAATCAAATCACTGTCTCGAAACAGACCATGCAGGTACCCCGTAAAGGGCGCATCACAGCGCGCAGGCTACTACGGTGGTGAAGCATGTAAACGCGAGAGTCTTCTTGAGTCATCATACCGGTTTGGGCCTGGCTGTATGGTCTCAAAACAACAGCCCCCTCGAGTGCCGCTCGAATGAGTCCAACAAGTACGCAGGCGGTGCGATAACGTAATCGTTGACACCAGAATCGCGCTACCCCATGCATGAAATGACGCGAAATTGTCACCCGACAATTTCACCACAAAAAAATTTTCTTGGCGGTTCACCTGCTGTGAGTTGCTGGAGTGTAGAGCTCGCGACTGGGTATCACTAACCTCTCAATAAGTATCCGTAGTACAGTCGAACCTCGTTATAACAAAGTAGTATTGGGACAGTAAACTAGTTCTTTATATCCAATATTCGTTGTAACAGTAGCAATAAAAATCGGCTCTACCAAATTAGCAATATGGCTGGCGCAAAAGTCCGAGACAACAAAATGCATTACCCTCGCATTCGAATCCGCTATAAACGCCATAATCCTTCCCTTTCTCATTGTGGCATTCCAAACTGAATGTGTGGAACATGAGAACGTCAGATAACAACAGAACAAAACAGGCCTGCGTTCTTATTTATTTGAAGAAGAATGTGACCCAATTGTCTGGTTCACCCGCCGCGGTGGCTCAGTGGCTAAGGCGTTGCGCTGCTGAGCACGAGGTCGCGGGTTCGTTTCCCGGCCGCGGCGGCCGCTTTTCTGATGGAGGCGAAAAGCAAAAACGCCCGTGTGTACGAGATTTCGGCGCACGTTAAAGATCCCCAGGTGGTCAAAATTAATCCAGAGCCCTTCACTACGGCGCGCCTCATCGCCTGCGTTGCGTCGGCGCGTTAAACCCCACAATCAATCAATCAATCAATCAATCAATCAATCAATCAATCAATCAATTGTCTGGTTCCTTTTCACAGCTCTGGGCAGGACGAAGTGTTCCCTGCAGTGTTTGTGCACGAAACGGCCTTTTCTACTTGTGCTGTTTTGGACGTCGGGAGTCTTTCCAAGTTTCTTCAAAATAATTGTGTTATCTTTTAATTTTCTTATCTTGCTCTTTCATGCTAGCTTTCTAGCCTCGCGTGAAGCAAATATTTCTTCATCACAACCGATATCGCGCACGGCTCGCGCGATTTCGGTTTAGTTAAAGACATTGTGACCAACCAAATTTTGTATCTAGTTCACTAAAGCCGATAATTCGCTATATCAGTGTTCGTTATAACAAGGTCTAACTGCATACCGCGCCTTGCACTGTCAGGATTCCGTCCGTATACGCTTCAAGCCCACATTGTACCGGACAGCGATGTTGCCACTCCGTTCGATTTCTTCGCCCGGACGATGTTTCGAATAAAACAAACACGGTTCCCGCGCCACGGTCTCACTCCTGGGAGCCCAGGCTTCGGTTTGGGGGCGGTGTCGTGACTCGGGCGTGGCGGGCACTTCGACATGCATATTTCAGCGACGTCTCCCCTGCCTGTGCACGGTTCTCGCCAGAGGAAGGATCGCTTGCTGCCGACCTGCCCGTCTAATCGCACATTTGACAAGGGAACAGGCGTGTGCGTCCCGGCAGACCTCCCTATGGTCTCCAGTGGCGTGTCCCAGTACTCCTCGCATACATTAAAGGGACCATGAAGACAAAATATAACCTCGTTCACTTTGAGAAGAAAAAAAAACTAGCCTTTGCTAACTCACTAAGCTTTATTGCAACCACGAAAGACGTTTCTCTAACCGAAAAAGAAAGAAAAGAAACGCAATAAGTATAGAAAAGCTTTCAAATTTCGCGCCACAGTGACGTACAATGGGAAAGCACTATGTTAACTACATATCAGCATTCAGGTGATACGATCAAACGGAACTAGAAGCTCCACTAGGATTTCCCAGTCATGTTTCTTGGCAATGGATTTGGTGACGTCAGACAACAAGAATTTGTGACGTCAGAGAAATCGGCGGAGATTGGCTGAGTAGTCGCCACTCGTTTACTGCAATATCTCGATTATTTGTGCGAAGCTTGCGATAAAATTTGGGCCATTGTTACTGAGACAAAGCAGTCGTTTTAATAAAGCTTGTATTTATCTTCGTGGCCCGTGACGCCTGCACCTGAAAACCATTCTTCATTTATGCCAATACGGACTTATCCGACGTAAAAAAGCGGAGAGTCACGCCTGAATGACTGCGTTAGCGGCCAGACTCCCCGTGAAGCAGTAAAGAGCTCGGCCGTTACACTGCGCTGCGCTGCAGTGTATACCGTATTTCCGCGTGGATAACCCGCCTCTCCACATTACCCGCACCCCCACTTTCTGTCAACGAGTTAAAAAAAAATATATCCCCGCGTATTTCCCGCATATTTTATACATAAAAGGATGGATCAAAGCTAGTACTGAAGCAACATTGCACATTTGCTTATGCAAAAGAACTTACCTGAATACGTAACTAGATGACTTGCCGCATACATTTTATCAGGTTGGTATATTGTTGAGCTGCGTGTGCGAAATAAGCACTGTCAAGGGGATAATAGTGACTTAGTCGCTATTACTGCTGCAGGGGCATCCCGGCCCAACGTATATTGCGGTGAAGCTGCACCAAAGGAAATACATCGCATATAATCCGCACCTCTACTTCACCCTTGAACATTTCGCATTTTTGGTGCGAGTTATACGCGCAAAAATACGGTACTCCTTTCGGGTAATTCATCCATCATGCACTGTTCCGGGGTCTTAGGACGCTGCAGAGTCACGTTTGCAGACCACCTTCTGGCCTACATTTCTTGGTACCCAAGTGACCCCATGATATGTCATCTGATAACCATGGAATCGTAGTGATAATAATGTACACCACAGAGAAACCCCAAAGGCTGCAAGTTTCGCCGTACGAACTGCTTTTCCCGAAAAACGGCGGGCACCTCATAGAAATTTCACAATAACCTCGTTTCGAATTTCACTGCATCCGAAATTTTAAACGCCTTCTTTAAAAATAATTTGTCGTTTTTCCCCCGTCGAGAATTTTAGCCGTGGACAGACAGAAATGCCCACTAATGTCGCAATACAAAGCGTCTGGGCTTAAAAAAGTGCACTTATTGATCGCGCGAGATTCAACTATTTACACGATAGGCAGCAAGGCCTGTTAAAAATTAGTCGCATGACAGAAAACTTCCTTTTGTCTCGAGCAAATGGGCTCTTTTTCCACCTCTCGCTGTTCCTGATGGCGTGTATACGCTATGTCCAATTACGCTCCCACACGCCTATTCATTACCTTCGTCTTAAAGCAGGCTGTCCTGCAATGCTTTCACAACCGAACATAATTATTCAAGAAAATCAACCGCTTCTCCCATCGGTTCTTTCAGGATTGTTAAAAACATTTCACCTTTTTGATTCCCGGCAAAATCTCCCTTTCTGGTTCGTGTATTCTTACAGTAGCAGCGGCTATATGGCCAATAAGGTGACGTGAAATAAACGAAAACACCAGCAAGGCTTCTAACACAATGCTTCACTTCATTTCCCATAGTCCAAAAATAGTTATAACGCACTACGTCAACAGCGAAGATTAAAAAGTCAAGGCTCTTCTACGATTGCACGCCACCACGTAGCAATAAAACCGACGTACTCTGCAAGCCCCGCTCGTGCACACAGAGAGCTCCATCGAAGATCGCTGACCTGTCGCACAAATTGTCGGCCGTTACGGACAAAACGAAAAAAACGAAACGACAACGAGCGTAGCGGAACAATCATTTTTCACGGCGTATTAGGCCGGTCGCCGTCCTCGAGTCCCGAGCAGCAATCAAAAGCAGAACACGAATTTCGCGGGCCCCGCAATCAGCTCGCCGAGTGCTCCGGGGCGGGATCGAAGCTTCTCGGCCTTCAATTTCGCTCGCGTCCGTGCACTCGCTCTCCGGTAGGGCGGGGTGCTCCGCGAAAAAGAACGGCGTCGCCGCCCCCCACCGCGCTCATCCCCGTCATCGCGCCGTCGCCGTCATCAGTCCCGCTACCATCATCATCTGGTCGCAATCGCCACGGCCCGTCACGTCCGTCTGACGTTTCCATCGGTGGGGCAGCGAAGAGAAACGGGAAATGCCGAGGAGGACGAGACGAAAGCGTCCCCGTTCTGGGTCACTAGGCCGGCCGACGGTCCCCGAGCGCGCGCGCTGCCAGGCGGCATCACCACCGGCGTGCCTACCTGGTTCCGCCTGGGGACCCGAGACAGGTCGATGCGCGGAGCGCTGCGCGAGGCAAGAGCTACTCGCCCACCCCTTTTTTTCCTCCTCTCCCCATCTCTCTCGGAATGCGGACTTCGCGGTGATTCACTGCCCCGCGACGGATCGACTCCCAGTACTCACGAGAGTCTTGAGACCGGAGGTCAGGACAGGACAACACAGCTGGCAGATAAGAAGGCATGCACGATACGTGAGCATCTGCAGTGCCCACATTTTTAAATCGAAAGCTTTCTCAGTCGGACAGACGGCGTCGTGTTAGAAAATTAATGCATTTCCCCATAGACCGGTTGGTCGACCGAAATGTCCTGGTGAGATCTCTGGGCACGCGGCGCATGCGTGAAACCGGGCTCCCATTGTGTCAAAACGGCTACTTGAAAATCTCGAACAAGGAACGGTTCTAGATAAGACAATATACACGCATTGATCATGAAGGAGGAGTACAATAGCATATCTTCGTCTCATAAACCATGCATCGGAATACATTGAGATCGTTCGTAGACGAGTTTACGTATAGTGCGTGAAAAATGGTCGCATTGGTTCGTCCCTTCGTTCGCGATTTCGATCTTGGAAGGTTTGACGGCCGATTGGGCGCACTTTCAGCAAAGGTTGGATGGTTGGTTGGAAGCAAATTTTCGTTAGGCAGGAATGGTAAAGTTTTCCTCCCTCTTTCCTTATGTACCATTCTCTGAGGATGCGGACCTCGCTTTGATGCACTGCACTGCGCGGCGACAGGTCTACCTCCACTACTCACGAGGGTCTTGAGACCGGAGGACAGACCAGGACAGGACGAAACAGCTGGCGGATAAGGAAGCGCAAACGATACGTGAGCGTCAAGGCGGTAGCGCCCACATTCACGTCTCTGGCTTGGCGATGCAACAGAAGGAAAACTGATATGGAAAGAGAGTGAGGGACGGAGGGAGGCACTGGCGCTTTCTAGGGGGTGAAGGCCGAGGCTTCGATCTGAATAATCGTTCGTGCCTGTCACACGCGCGGGTACGTGGCTGCAACGCTTGGAGAGGAACGATTTGCCCAATCGATCAGTACTAGACACACACACGCAGAGGTGGGAATCGATTAGAGGAGGGGCGCTAAGACGGTGAGCGTGCCGGGACCTGGACGCCGCGTCCTTGCACGCGAAAGGTGTTCGTGCGACGGCCAACACGACAAAGGGGGTGGTCGAAGTGAAACAACACCATCTACGGCTCTTTTTTTTTATAGTTCGCTATGACGTAAGCGACAGTGTCCAAAGCGAATCACGCGAGAGCTAACAGAGGAAGTGAGCTGAAATTTAAAAAAATTCGTTGGCTGACAGAAAGCAAGGGTTTTAGTTGACACTTGCCTCGCTTAACGCATTTTTCCCTATAACCAAATGCACATTACTTTTTAATATTCTGTCATTAGCGCGTTTTGTATAAAACGATTATATAAAGCGCTTGGGGCTTATACCAAACATAAAAATCCCGGGCCTTCTCCACTAAAGTAAAACCTGGTGAGGGACGAAGCATGGCGTTTTTGCCAACGGAGATGAAACCATTGGGGAGTAAAGGTATACAGCTGTCAGGGGCTACGAAGAATTCGCTGGGGGCGACGAACGAAAGAAAATAGAAGAATGAACGGAAAGCGGAGAAGACGGCCCTGCAGCGTATACGACACCGCCACAGCTTACGCCGCCAACGCCTCCTCGAGACGCCGCCAGTGTTTATACATATACCATCACGCGGCCCCGAGCGGCGCCAGCGTTCATACGTGTTGTGTACGTGTGGTTCAGATTTCGGACCCTCGCTTGCGAGGGTAAACTGAACTTCGTGCGCAGGGAGTCGCCCCACCGCCGCTCATCGCGACGGACGTTCTCAGTGCTGTTTCCCCGATCCTATAACGCAATGTAATCAGTTTTCCTGTCATTAAACAGTTTAATCTCTTTCCAAGACAAGTCCTTACTAAAACCGGCCACTCTGACATGGCGCAGCCGACTACGGAACTTCACGGCGACAATTGAAGCCCCGTTACCCGAAATTATCGGCAACCTAAAATTGAAGCGGACGGAGAATGGCGGAGCACTCGACGCAAGGGTCCCACGACGCTGACTCAACTCGGACACGCCCGACTCCGGGGTCTGACCTCCTTTCATCGGAAGACGCCAGTTCCCTGGAATTGTTCACAAAGAAAGAGCTGACCGACGAACTCAAGTTTCGCCTTTTGCGCCACACGGGCAACAAAAGTGAACTTGTGAAAAGGCTTCTCGAAGACAACGCACGGCGACGAGCTGACGGTACCCTCGACTCTCTGACGATGCTACGCAACACCAGCAACGAACGGCTGGCAAGCATGGAGAGCCTGGCGGCTACTAACGAAAAGCTGCAAGCCGATGTCGACGCTTTGAAGTCTCAGCTCCAGATCCTCATGGCAATAGCCAACGAGCGCCCTTCGGAACAAGTTGGTCAACGTCACGACGACCAAGTTGATACCGGGCGCATCGACGAACAACGTGAGTCAACCCTTGATACTCCACGGCACGTTACGCCTGCTGACGCACGAGACGAAACTTTGGGAGTCCGCAGAACCCCATCGGAGACGAACGATATGGCTCGATTAATGGCTATGATGGTCGAGTCTCAAGTTACGATAGCCGAATGCTTAGCACGAGCGCAGCAGCCTCTGCAGGTCCACTCAACGAGCGATACTTCCACAGCCGTTGCTTTCTTCGACGGCTCAGTAAGAGCAGACGTAAAGGCCTGGACAGCGGAGACCGAGCGCATCGCATCGCTAGCCCACTGGACTCCATCACTGACTTTGGTGAACGCGATCTCTCGGTTGAAGGGTCCTGCCCGCGACTGGCACACGAGCTATGGCAGAAAAATAGAAACTTGGGATGCATGGAAAGAAGCACTAACAGAACGCTTCAAACGCAAAATGACCATGCAGGAGTTCCTTAACTACCAAGCCCAACGAACGCTGCGCGAAAACGAAACCATAACCGAGTACGTTTACGCGAAGAATGCCATGCTTGAGAAAGCACCGTACAACCTCGCAACGGAAGAAAGAATTTCACTCATTCTCGCTGGAATCACGGACGACAAATGGGCCAACCCGTTGGCAGCGCAATGTTGCACTTCGGTCATCGACCTCATCGACAGAGCAACCATGCTAGACTGCCGCCGATCAACGGAACGCGACCAAACTGACGACAAAACACCAAATCCAACGAACCAAAAAAAATCAGAACGCGTGGGTTCGGGAACGAACAGTTTCTCACCATTCAGGGCACCAACCGGAAGACCCTGTTACAATTGCAACGAGCCTGGTCATCTATCCCGCCAGTGCCCAAAACCGAAAACGAGCGCCACACTACGAGCTGAAGAAAAGCGTCGATCGCAACCAGCGCCCGAAGATAGACGCCACAGTTCCAGCCGACAAGCGAATTGCTTTTTGCAATCATCTGGTGGAACGCTGCCGATCGTAAACGGACTTTTGAACAACTCCTCACCAGTGAAAGTTTGCATCGACAGTGGTGCCAACGTGTCACTAATCTCTGCTGAAGCATTGCCTCCAGATACACCCGTCACCCACTGGAAATCGCAAGACCGCATCGAAATATTGGACAGGACCATCCAGCCCAAGCTTTCAGCAACTATTGACATTACGGTAGGCAACACACGCACAACACTGTCGAACGTTGTGGTAAGCCCTCTTCCGAAGCCTTTGGACATCATTCTTGGTTCAGACTGGCGACGAAACGCCAACGTTGAAGTCACGTTTCATCCAACGAATGACGTCACGCTCGTTAACGTAACGAAAGAGGACAAACAGTGCCCAACTTTCGCAGTCCAAGATCCAACCAGTTCATCGAAACCGGATGAAATCGGAGAGACACTCATAGCCTCGTTCTGCCGTCACCGCGAAAACGAAAGCACGGACTTCGTACGCATCGAGGGCCTAAAAAGCGAAATAGACCCAGTCACCCGTGAAGGTATCGAAACTGCCGTTTCCTCGATGACAACAGACGCGACAAACGAAGAACGTGATCAGTTGAGAGCGTTGCTCCTGAAAAACTCTTCGGTTTTCGCGAGCAAAACAAGTCCGATTGGACTTTGTCCACACGTCGAACACTCTATCGAACTACGAGACAACATACCGGTTGCTTCACGACCCTACAGATGCTCTCCAGCGGATCGTAACTTTATGAAAGAGCAAGTCAACGAATACTTAAAGAAAGACATCGTTCGTCCAAGCGAAAGCGAGTATGCCGCACCGACGATTGTGGTTGACCAACCGAATCACCCGACCACACCTCGACGCATGGTGCACGACTACAGAAAGCTAAACGAGAAGACCATAAACCCAACGTATCCGATGCCTGTGATGGAAGACGTCATCTTTGATATCACAGCGGACACAGCGCAGTACTTCACGGTCATGGATGTAAAGGCTGCCTTCTTGACAGTTCGAGTGAAGGAGGACGACGTGCACAAAACAGCATTTGTCACCCCAGATGGGAAGTACGAATATCTCAGGATGGCGTTCGGTTTCTGCAAAGCGCCACAAACAATGCAGAAAATAATGCGCCACACATTCGACGGTCTACCACGTACGGCGACCTACATGGACGATGTTGGTCAAGGCGCATGCACGATTCAAGAAGCTTTGGAACTTCTAGAAGAAGCTTTAGCTCGAATCAAGATCAATGGACTCAAGATGGACATCCGTAAATGCCAGTTCATACGCAGCAGCATCAACTTTCTTGGCTACGAGATCTCACTGGAAGGCCGAATTCCAGACGGTTCACGCATCGCAGCCATTGATAAGTTTGAGCCGCACGTCAACGCTAAGAAGCTATACTCCTTCTTGCAATTTGCGAACCACTATCGCAAATTCATTCCGAACTTCTCGAAAATCACACGACCTCTACGGAATCTGGTTTCGCAACAGGCTGAATTTCAGTGAACTTCAGAACACGAAAGCATCGTTGACAACCTCAAAAGCACGCTGAAGAGTCCCCCAATTTTGTCAACGTTTCGTCCCGAATGTCAGACACGAGTCCACGTCGACGCCTGCCAAACGGGACTGGGAGCTGTACTGACTCAGCTCCAAGACGGAAAGGAACGAGTGATCGAGTATGCAAGCAAAGCGCTCAACGAACACGACTCTAAGCTTCATTCCAACCTACTGGAATGCATGGCGCTGCACTGGGCTCTAACAGAGAAATTCGCTTTGTATCTACGAGGAGTACCACGGTTCACCGTCTTCACGGACAACTTCAGCCTAACGTACCTCATGAAGAAGGGAGCAATCAATCGATGATTTGCTCGCTGGATGCTCGACTTGGCCGACTACACTTTCGACGTGTTGCATCGCCCAGGCCGACTCAACACCGCCGCAGATGCCTTATCACGCCAGACAGAAACGGAAAGAATGTCAGGAGACATTCTCGAAACGGAGGGTGCGAGAGGCTACGTACTTCAAACCGTCATCACCGGCAATCACGAGACGCTGCGGAAATTCCAAGCTTTGGACGCGGACTGCCGCAGGTTCACGGAGGACAGCCAGAGACGAGACAGCGCTTTTAAGATGGACGACGGCATTCTGACCAAAGAAGTCGTCAACAAGGGGCGTTCATCGAAGAAAATTATTGTACCGGGAGCTCTGCGCGACACTGTCATGAAGATTTTCCACGACAGTAACGGACATCTCGGCGCAACGAAAACGAAAGACCTCATCGAACGCAAATATTGGTGGCCTTCCATGTCAAAGGATGTCAAGACATACGTTCAGTCCTGTCATACCTGCCAGACTATAAACGCAAGAACAAAACGAAATCAAGGCTGCCTCCACCCACGAGAAATTCCGAACGACCCCAACACTGTTATCTCCCTGGATCACCTGGGTCCAATTAATGACAGCGAAGACGAGGGTTACGTCTTGGTATGCATCGATCACGCGACACGCTATATGGATGCAATAGCAGTGCCAAGTACGGCATCGACATACTACATTGATTATCTACTCAACAGATGGATTCCACGTTTCGGCGTCCCAGAGGTAATCATCACCGACCAAGCCAGAGGATTCGTGAACAAGAAGACCGCTTCGCTTCACAAACGACTCGGCATCGAACACGTCAACACGCCACCTTACTGGCCTCAGGCCAACGGTCTCGTCGAAAGAATGGTGGCAACATTAAAGCAAGTTCTCAGAAAGCTGCTCAATAAGACGCGCGACTGGGATCGTTTGCTTGCAGACGCAGTGTTTGCCATCAACGTTGCAAAGACACAGCAGTCAGGGTACAGCGCATTCTGGCTTATGCACGGATACCAGCCGAGACTACCCGGTGAGCTGAACATTGGCTCCGTCAGAAATGACATTGAAGACTCGGTACGGCTTCACGAGCTTGCGATGGCACGCAAAGAAGCTAAAGAAAACTTGCAGAAGAGCCAAGCATACTCTACGAGACGATACGACGCGAGAAGGGATCCTCCGAATTTCAACGTAGGAGACAAGGTTTTGTGTTCTATTGGAGCCAGAAAGTGGACACTCGACCCACGATATGACGGTCCCTACGAAATCACGGACCTTGCTGGCGAAAACCTGGTGCGCATCAAGAGAATCGGAAACCTCGGAGGCCCAAGTGATAAAACTGTTAACGTGGAACAGTTGCGTCCATATTACGAGCGCATCAATTACCCCACAGAGCTCGCGGATAGCTCCATCGGGCGCCAACTCGGTGAAGGACCTGGGGACAGATCCTTCTAAAGGGAGGTCGTGTCAGGGGCTACGAAGAATTTGCTGGGGGCGACGAACGAAAGAAAATAGAAGAATGAACGGAAAGCGGAGAAGACGGCCCTGCAGCGTATACGACACCGCCACAGCTTACGCCGCCAACGCCTCCTCGAGACGCCGCCAGTGTTTATACATATACCATCACGCGGCCCCGAGCGGCGCCAGCGTTCATACGTGTTGTGTACGTGTGGTTCGGATTTCGGACCCTCGCTTGCGAGGGTAAACTGAACTTCGTGCGCAGGGAGTCGCCCCACCGCCGCTCATCGCGACGGACGTTCTCAGTGCTGTTTCCCCGATCCTATAACGCAATGTAATCAGTTTTCCTGTCATTAAACAGTTTAATCTCTTTCCAAGACAAGTCCTTACTAAAACCGGCCACTCTGACACAGCTTTGCTGCAAAAGTATCCTGCCTTTGAGGTACGAAGCTCTCTAGCGCGAGGTGTGAACGAGTGCCCCAGTGTTTTTTTTAGTACGCGTTACGAAGCTTTGAGGGTATCATCATCATCATCATCATCATCATCATACAGGCCTGCTCAGAGCTCGACGACAGGCGAAGAGACAGGCAAGAATTCGCTGGCAAGTTCATTCGCTAAAACACTACCCAATTTCTGCCATTCAGTAAAATGCTAAGAACACTTGGATGGAGCACACGAGACTAGAGGAGTCAGTGTCCGATGTTCCCTTCGGGAAGACGATGTGGTTCAGAGCGGTGCACGGGGCCGCCGGACCTGCCTTCAGGATACGAAACTTTGCAGACCTATGGTGACGTGTCCGTATTATTGAAGCATTACGCACCACTCGACCGATTATCTTGTGCTCTAATAGCGTTTCACAACCGTAACTACCATCTAGCCCGCATGGGTGCTCTGACAAGACAACCTGAAGACACGCCTCCACGCACCGGTGCGTGTCGTGATGCGACTGCAAGGTGGTGGTTGTGTACGGATCGGCGACAGCAGCGTGTCCTCCGCAGAGAAGACAGGCTGCCGCCGTCTTCCGTTGGCGGAAGCGACACGAAGAAGAGACGGTCGGCCTGCAGCGACCCGCGTCGGCCCGTAGCCAAAGCGGTGGCGGCACAAGCAAGCGAGCGAGCGAGCCATGACACGGCGCAACACGACACGCTTGGCGGGTCCCCGCAGACACATCTTCTGCGGTGGCACGCAGTGACATGCATCCCAACGAAATGGCATCATGGGCCGTGTCTAAGAGTCCCGCCACATGGCCGTGGTGGTGGTGCATGTTCTGTTTTAGTTTCGCTAGGGGACGGCGGCCCCCGACAGACGCGGAAGTGGACCGGAATGATATTTGTTTCTAGCAAAGAGGGCCTCAAGTAGAGATCCGCTAGCGTAAGACGTACAGGAACTAGAGCGTATAAAAAGTAAACAAGATGGAGCCAGGAGCCCATTGGTCTCTGGTCAACTGATGACCCGGAAAGAGAGAGAGAGTGAGAGAGAGAGAGAGAGAGAGAGAGAGAGAGGGGGGAGGGGAGGGGAGGGGAGGGAGAGAGAGAACGATTTTTTGTTAACTCTGGCGATGTTAGCCGGGATAAGATGCCCCACGTGTAAAATCCCGACAGGACTATCGCAAAAACCCAGCAAGTATTCCTGTCGTACGACAAAAAAACTTTGTTGTGACAATTCCTGTTACGACAACGCCATCTGTTGTTACGATATATTTCTGTCCGAAACGAGTCAATATTCTCGACGACAAAGATTCGTGTAGTCACAACAGAACTGCCATTTACGCTACTCTTCACAATGAGCAATAGCATTCAAACCATGTGCAACTCCTGATGGAACATCAGGATGCCGACAAGACAGGAATTCGGCACGACGGAACATCAAAATGAGGACAAGAATACAACACACGACAGAACACCAGAATCCAGACACGACAAGAATACGACAAGACGACAGTACGACACGCGAAAATACGACAAAATTACAGAATTTTGGTAGCGTAAGCTACACTGGCCGAGGTTGAGCAGTTTCGCGTGTGCAGTGAAGGTCTGTTCTGCTCAAGCGCGAGGGACATTGGATTGGATTGGATTGGCTTGGATTTGATTTAGTGGATTGTGTTGCGTCATAGCCGCGGCAGACGCACTGGCGCCGGCGCGTGCCCAGGTGTGCGCCTGAATTCTGCAGTAGCCAAGTCTGAGCCTGCACCGGAGCCGCTTGATAGCCGTTTCGCGTGGCTCGTGAAGAGCCGTGCCGAGCATGCGTGAGGAGCAGTTACTGGACAGGACTGGACTGGACTGGACTGGATTAGACTGAATTGAACTAGACTGGACTGGATTGGACTGGATTGCTGAACTTTAGCTCACGCTACGTATAACCTGGCATAGCAGAGCTAAGCCACTACTAATTTTTTCTTGTCATTTTCGACTGGCCTTGCTATGCGCCGGATGGGGGTAGTGACACTGATAATGATAACAGTGATGATGTTGAAGAATTCGATGCTAATTGACCTTCTTTGGGTCCCTGGGCATGCGGGAATCACCTTTAATGAAACCGCAGATTCACTGGCAAGGGTAGCACTCTCCGGGCCTGTTGTCGATGTCATTGAGACAACGCCTTTATTAGCCGCTGTAAGATTCCGTAGATTGTTGAAGCTGCAAGGGAAGCCCGAATCAGTCTTATTGTCAATGCGAGATTTTTCTCATCTAAAATTCTCCTGGAATCCGAATTGGTGCCCCTCACGCCACCTGGAGGCGATTGTAACGAGCCTTCGATGTCGTGTGCCCCAGTTGAACAGATACCTCCACAGGTCTCGTCTGGCGCAGACTGCCATGTGCAGTTACTGTAATGAAGAAGAGTCTGTCGACCATTTCCTTTTGTCATGTCGGCGATTTTCAAGCCTTAGACGTCAGCTCCTTGAAGTGCCGCTTCATCGCCTGGGGTTGGTATTATCAGTGCCGGCTCTTCTATCATTTGGGGCTTCAGAAACGGGATATTGCCGCCGGGATGTTTGTTCTGCTCTTCTGCGCTTCATTGAAAATTCCAAAAGATTTACAACCTAATTCGTATCTTGTTCTGGCTCCTCACCTGAGCCCTCCAAAAGCATCCATTTCTGATTTTTATTATTATTTTTTTTCTCCTCCTCTCCCTCCTTCTTCTTCCTCTTCTTATTTTTCTTTATTTAATTATTTATTTACTTATTTCTTTTTTTTTTCTTTCAATATTACCCAAATTCCAAACTCAATTCCTCCAACACAAGAAAAAGAAAAGCTTCCAAATTTTTATAATTTTCTTTGAATCATTCTAATTTTCTAATTTTCTTTGAATCTCATTCGAATTAACGACTGATGTTTGGCCGATCCCCTGATTGGGTATGCGCCAATATACAAAGGAACAAGAACAACAACAACAACAACAACAACAACAACATCACGGATGCGTTCAGTCATTTACAGTGTCGGCTCAATACATATGTTACGCTGGTGCGCGATCAGAGCTTCTGTGGCCCGTGAAGCCCGTTTGGGACGTGCTCCCGGACCTAGCAAGCTGACCATCACGTTATTGCAGAATTCAACCATGACCTAAATTTGACTGGCAATGTCCAGCTTCGACACGAACCCTGCATCTGGCACGACCCTGTTCGATCTAGTGGATCCGTGCCAACATGTCACCCGATTCATGTTTCAGGAGATTCAGATTAAACCCGATTTCTCCCTGAATTGACCTTTTCAAAGGAGCGATCGGCACAGTTGTGGCCTGGCGTTCCGCGCGCCATTCTCAACCAGTACTTGCTGGAAGCAAGCGCACAAACACACCTTTTGAACTCATTGAGTATTGGAATGACTATACCACCGGTAACCTCAGGCTGGCAAATGCTACCGTGACATTGTTGTGCCCAGCATGAAAGCTGTGTTGTTGAGAGAACCTTATTCTCCCAGTTGAGATACATTCAGCGGTGAGACAGGCCTCGAACGAAGACCGACAGGTTGCTCAATGAGATTACAATAATATATGTAAACAAGGATGAGGGAAACCAGCTTTTCGTGAATAAAACGTTTCATTGGATAGAAGTTAATAAAGATATTTACTGACATTATTTATTCGTTTCCAAACAAAGGCCAAATTTCGGAGTGCATTTTAAGGAGAACCCATGAAACCAGCTTCATTACTGCAGCTTCAAACAAACAGCCATTTTAACGCGTTAGAGTTAAAAAGCTTGTGATACCCTCTAAAATAAAATGAGCGTATTGAAATAAACTGTAAACTGTAAATAAATAAATAAATAAATAAATAAATAAATAAATAAATAAATAAATAAATAAATAAATAAATAAATAAACAAATAAACAAATAAATAAATAAATAAATAAATAAATAAATAAACTGTAAACCAGAAAAAAACAGAATTTCGGTAAGGTTTCACAAAAACACCCGAGTTATCCCCGAATATCAGTTCGAAATATAGCACCTGATTTTTTACGCCCAGATTTTGAAAAAAATATAAAACCCGAAAACGAACAACTCAATATATACTCCAACGCACGATGGGATGGAGCCACAGAAAGCCCACATTAGGTCCGGCCTCACAATGTTGTTTGATTAGCCGCAAAAAGTGGTGGCAAGTCCTTAATCTTGCTGGGAAAACGAGAAGAAAGCTCCAACAGGGGTGGCTTGGAGTATGCTGGGACAAAAGCCCATTGCACTCCAAAGACGTTTCTTCAAAGCCGCCTGAATGGCACGATGCGCTCTGCTAGACGGATTCACATAGTCCCGACGAGTGGGCCATGAAATATTCAAGGCGAAGATCGCAAACGCCGCTGCACTGCCCATCAGTCCTGTGTCCACAAAGCTGTCCATGAAGACGTCAAGGCAGTTTCAGTACGTAGGGTCCATTACCAACGACCTCCTCTCCTTGGCTGCTGGAGTAAATAGTTTCTTTCTACCAATGCGTCAACTCAACCGGGGTTTGGTGAAGCCGCACCATGAAGTGACGTGCGACCCGTCTTATTACGTCTTCTTACGTTGTTTTGTTACACATGAGCTGACTGAATATCGTGTAAATATGCCTTTAACGCGTTTTCTTCTCAAATAATACACACCGGTCTGGATGCATTCGCTTGCACTTAACATACGATGATTCACCATATACACAGACACACAAATGTGAAACACGCAAACGTTAGAAGAATCCGCACACACACAACATTTCTGCATCCGTTTCTTGCTTACGCCAGGCGATAGTACGCCACTGTCCTTCGTAGAAAACTGGATGACGCTCCATTTACCCGAGACAACGGTCCAGTTCCTCAGTTAGCGAGTCATGATGACTTTGCGCCGCGACGCTATAGCGCACATCGTGTCCTCAAATAAAACGACACAGTCCAACTCTCACTCCGAGAAATTTGTGCACCCACAAAATGGGAAGACGTGACTGCACAGTAGTCGAATCAGTGCCCCGTGATGCAATCAACTCTCATCATCATCATCATCAGCAGCAGCAGCAGCAGCAGCAGCAGCAGCAACAATAACCTATCACTCCCACTGCAGGGCAAAGGCCTCTCCCATGGACCTCCAATTATCCCGGTCCCGTACGTGCTAACTGCGACCAATTTATCCCACGCAATTTATGCGACGAAATCAACTATACTGCGCTAACTACGTGAGAAACGCTTGTGCTAATTGAAATGGTCAATTCTTCTCCTGCCCCCCACCCCCCGCCCCTTTTTTTTGTTGTTGTCTGTTGGCCCGCCTCTTTCTAAAGTACTGTCGTACTCCTACCCCCTCCTTTCTTTCAGAATAGTACCGTTTCTTGGTGTTTATATACCGGCATACCAGTCTGCTTTTCAGCGAATGAATGAATGAATGAATGAATGAATGAATGAATGAATGAGGACACATAATACAAATACAGGTTAGAAGATAGCATCTGTTAAAAGTTTATGTTGATTGCAAGCACGGTTTGAGTGTTCACGTCGTGAAGCACTTGCCAGTAGAGAAAACCACCCCGATTTTCTACAAAGATTTGACTCTCTCTCCTTCATTTTCGACGCTATGAACTCATCTTAAATGAGTTATCAGTATTACCGGGAACGATGAGGCCAATGAATGGTTTCGCAATTAGGGTACATCTCTAGAAATAAATATTCGCTGCTCCGCTTACACAAAACGTTCATCGCCGCTATCGCTGCCCTTGAATATTGGGGAGAAGGAATCCTATCCTCCTAGCGTATGCCTCCAGAAACAGCCGGCGCTACACTTGGAAAAGGGGAGAGGAAGAGACGAGTTACCTGTCGCGAAAAAAAAAAAAGAAAAGGCTGAACGTGACCAATCTTAATGGCCCCGCACACAACTTTGCAACGGCGAATACAGAAGCGGCCCCTTCGAGGGTTGCTCAACAGATGTGAAGCGTATATTGGCTCTTTTGTGTAAAAGGTACTCGCCGTGCGCGATCGCTAAAATGTCTCGTTTCGCGGGACGAGTCTGATGATGTATACGGCGATTTGAATCGGTCGGTTCGAACAGCGCTTCTCTGAAATTCCTATCGATAGCAACGAGCACCTTTGCACCCAAACTCGTCCCTGGGAAGGACAACAAAGTCCCTTCCTAGTGTGCACCGTCAGCAATCTTGGGTCATTGAAAACAAAGTAGTCGACCAACGAGTCTCTACGGAGTGCACTATTCCGTTAGGGCATGCGCTAATCGACAAGTGGAAAATCCCTTCTGCGACGGGAAATTTTGAAGCCCCCCTGGAACGCAGCCGTACGGCTACTAAGGAAAGCAACATGAGCTTTCTCAGAACATTCGCAGATGAAGAAAAATTCGTCCTGGTCCAGGATTCGACCCCGGGACCTCCGCATACCCAGGGCAGTCGCTCTATATAGTTATAACGAGGAGGCTAGCCGAGATCGAATTGAGTCCCCGTGTTGTCCGAAGAGGCATGTAATGCGATGCGAAGGACTGACAACCGGTAGAATATCCGGCTATAGCGGTTGTCAATAAGATTGGCTACCGATATGCAGTAGAACCTTGATACAGTGAAGCGGCTGGGACCGTAAAAAGAGTTCACCATATCAGTGTCTTCGCTATATCTATATGGGCTCTTTTCCCATGGTTACTCCGTTTGAAATGCCTTTTACTTACGAATAATTGGTTTTCACTCGAATTGCAACACAGAGCGTTTTTATTATGGGTTGAATAAGGAGTGCAGTGGTTGGAAGTGCAGCAGGATCGTTGTTTGTACAGATTCTCGATCAGGAGAGGTTAAAAGCGTGTCCATGGGTGCGAAGGCTTGGTAGCCAGCCCGTTGTATCTGCCGAGTGTGCAGTACTATTCTTATGATGCCAAAAGTCGATAAGCTGAACTCTGCCTGGAGGCACCGTTACTTATCATCATGAGACGCTTTTCTCAGAAAGGGTGCGGAAATCTAGCGTGGGATGGCATCGCAAGTTTCACTGTCTGTCAAAACATCGAAGGTTGACGCCTCACTGTCACGTGGCAAGAACTTCTCGAAACTGCAACGGTCCTCTATTTTTAACCTGTAGCACATCGACTGTAGTACTTGTGCATACCTTTGACTTGCAGTGTCTTCACTGGCGCAGTTCACGGTACCGAAAACGGAAAAAAGGCAGGGCTTTCGGACGGGAACGGGCATGTGCTCATCGTTCCGGAACCGGGAAATGCCTGCTGCTGGTTACCAGAATACGTTTCGTATCCTCCGACCCCCGCCGCTCGCTTAACGGGGACACCCATTCAGAATTTTTTTACTTCGGTAGAGTGAACTATTGATGTTTTATCTTTTCTACGTCCATTTCTTTCACTATAGCCGTCTTCACTGTGAATGGAAAAATACACAAAGGTATATCAATGTAATATTGGGAGCGCAGTTTACTTTCACTGTATCCATATATCTCACTATACGCAGGCTCACTATATCGAGGTTCCACTGTACTGGACTAGAAGTGGCAAAAGACCGATAACTCGATGTAGTGATACGAAATGAGAATTGGGTGGCTCAGAATGGATCCGGGCACCGCAGCACAGAAGCATATGGAAGCCAACGGGAGAGGCCTTCGTCCCGCAGTGGACATAAATAGGATGACGAGATACATTATATTTATATACACAGGGCGCGCGTTCGGGACGACCCGCAAGCCCGGGTGGCGCGAGGAGGTATAAGAGGGTCGGAAAAGGCGGGAGAGAGCGTACGAGAGAATAGAGGAGGGAGTGTGGGCGCAACGATGTGAACGAACCGCAGAGCGTGCCATGCGGGACGACGACAGTTCAACAACAGCAGGGGCCGCGGACAACACCCTGCAGGGTACAAAGCCGCCCCAAGACATCGTCGCTGGGAGGCGACGAACAACCGACGTCCGCCTTCCACTTACTCCAAATGATCGAGATTAGGAAAAGCCGCTGAGACCGTTAGTCGGGTAACATACTTGGCCACGCACCGAGGGGAGCAGGGCGGACGCTGTCTCTCTCTTTCTCTCTCTAACCTAGCGGCTGTTGAGTCGGCCTGCTCTCGGTAGCTCTTTAGCAAGGGCCGCGCACCTTAATTTAGCGCCCCGAGCGGGTAGCTCCGTGGCTTGGTTGCGCATCCCAGAACACGACGGCGTGTGTATCGCCGCCGCGAGGAGAGAAGCCTGCGTTGGCCCAGCAACCCGGCGTCGTCGGTCTTTGTACTTTCTCGCGGCGCTTTTAACCGGCCGGGTACTGTTCTTCACACGGCACGCGCGAGAAA
This sequence comes from Haemaphysalis longicornis, assembly GCF_048455015.1. Taxonomy (NCBI): domain Eukaryota; kingdom Metazoa; phylum Arthropoda; class Arachnida; order Ixodida; family Ixodidae; genus Haemaphysalis; species Haemaphysalis longicornis. The sequence goes on along the minus strand of NW_027526385.1, from coordinate 44,040,462 downwards.
TTGGCGTGTCACGAAACGGAACGCGTAAAACGCTGAGCGAGCGCGCGCTCGTTCCTTCTCGACGGAGGATGAGTGGTCGGACTCAATTCGCGCTGCAAGGCGACAACGGCCGCTGAAACGGCGACCGAGACGCGAAAACGCGACGGCAGAAGAACAGTGCGACAGCAGTGGCAAGAAGCTACGTTAATTCGTGCAGCCGGAAAGGTGACAAAATGGATGTTGTTTTGTAATAGGACTACGATAGCAACAGACGTTCGTCCTTGAGTGTGCAGCTCTTTACACGATGAGAAATTGGTGTAAACTCATTAAAGGGACCCTGCAACACTTTCGATAAGCGCTTTCACTCTTTCCTTCGCGTCTGTAACCACTGCGAAAGCTATAGTTATCGCCAGCACGGAGCGGCACTGCGTGAATTGCTCGTCGCACCAGATACGTCTTCCATTTCTGCTTTGTTTTTGTGTCTTTTTTACGAAAAGCGTTCATTGATGCAACTGAAGGAAAACCGGCCAACAGCCGCTACATGGCCTTAGTGACGTAATTCGGGCCATCGGAGAACGTCAAGACCGGGAAAGAGAGAACAATCTTTTGAGCGAGTTTACAAGTTGTCTGCTGATGGGCATAGAGCAGTAATTTTTGGCTGAGTTACTTTTCAACCCACTAATCTAGGTACTGGATGTATTGGGTGACTACGTTCTGCAAGCATTTAAAGGAGCACTGACACCAATTTTCGGCGTTAATATTATTGCACAGTTCGCTTCCTTCACTCAACAGAATACTCTGGCTGAAATATGAGCGGCCTGCGACGCGAAGAAAATAGTTCAGTCGGATCTCATTCATCGCGCCGACGGAGCAGCGCGCGGAGCGGCACTCAGCAAATGGACATCAGCGTGACATCATTCCAGGAGAGGAAAAAGAAGTGACGCGACAGTGCTCGTCAAAAACTCGTGACGTCACTTCACGCGCGCGGCTCCACGAGCGGCGAGCGGGCGCAACACCCTATCAAGCGGGCGCCGGTGACGTCCGCACAAAGCGGTGAGGTCAGGCAGGGAGTCTGTCATACGCGCCGTTCGGGATGAAAGCGCGGGAATTTGAAACAAACGATTTTCAGGCCGTTCAATGTAATTAACTATCGCGCGCTGAAGTATTTGAAGTGCTGTTTCCGGTTGGCCAGACCATTAAGCATCGATAAAAGCAATAAAAGTGTAACATAAAATTTTCGTGTCAGTGCTCCTTTAAGATTTCAAAAGGAAGTTGAAAAAAGGGTTGCAGGGTCCCTTTAAGCGCATTTTACAACCACACCCCTCGAGCGGAAACCGAAGGAAGGAAGAACTCGCGCACGTGCCGCCTCCCAAAAACACTGCTCTAGGAGTGTCACGAGGGCCCAAGTGCCCGTCAACATAGCACGTACGGACACCAATCCCCAACCGCCAGAGATCACGCGCGGTAGTACGTGCTCGGCCGACCAAGGGCCGTCTGACGCACCGGCGGCCGGAAGATCTCCTCCCTCGGGAAACGGATAACGCCCGGATACGGGACCGCAAGAGGATCTTGATAGCATTGTGGTGTTCCGATTGCGATGCCTCTGAAATCCTTAATTTCTACGTCCCCGAACAGGCTATTTCCCGTCCTTCTTAGAGGAAATTTATTCCTTCCTTCTTGACCTCTTGGCGAGGGCCATCAAGACTGGTGATCAAGCTTCCCACGCAAGTCATAAAACGGCGCCGCTGGTGATGAGCCACAAGAACGTGAGAAAAGCTACGTCGTTCATTTTCTACCCTGCAGTGAGCCCTGCAGCATGCCCCGCAAGTTCCAGCCAACGCCTTAGATGACTCCGTGCCAACAATTTATAGTCTTTGTCAGAAGTTTCTGGGAAGGTCACGAGTTTCTGTGCCACAAAGATCAAAAAAGCTAAAGCCTAACGTTGAACTGTCGACAAATTATTTTACGACGGAAAGACAGCTTACTGTCATAAAGCCTCTGAGTCACGCATGGCCTAGAAAATTTTGGCAGTAACTGTACGTCCGCACTTACACCAACCGTCTTCACGGCCAGTCCTGAAAGAGCGGAGTTATAGAGAGACAGTCGCGCGTCGCGCGCTCCACAAGACCGGACAGCACTGTGCGCGTGCTTCTAACAGCTGTTTACTCCCGCTTGCCAAAGAGTTGATTGATTGATTGATTGATTGATTGTAGGGTTTAACGCGCCGACGCAACGCAGACAATGAGGCGCGCCGTAGTGGAGGGCTCCGGATTAATTTTGACCACCTGGGGATCTTTAACGTGCGCCGAAATCTCGTACACACGGGCGTTTTTGCTTTTCGCCTCCATCAGAAAAGCGGCCGCCGCGGCCGGGAATCGAACCCGCGACCTCGTTCTCAGCAGCGCAACGCCTTAGCCACTGAGCCACCGCGGCGGGTCTTGCCAAAGAGTCACGCCATGTCATCCTTACCCTTGCGTCCGTTCACTGGTTCAGCGTCCAAGCGTCCAAGTCCAGCCGCCTCAGCTGCGAAGCTGTCGATCGGCACGGCCGGCGTTCAAGGCCACTCTGAACTACCCGAGGGAAAGCCCACGGACTCCCTTGCGGAGTGCGGTATCGGCACCGACGAACACAGTGCTACGGCGTTTGCAAACATCGCCACACCGAGTGGCACGAGCCAAGATAGGAACAAAATAAGTGCCCAGGAAAAACAAACAAGCCGGGGAGAAAAACAGGTGGCCGAGTTATCTGTAGCGGGAACGCGGGCGCAGTGTGTCCGCTCAGTAAGCTCTTGAGAAGCCGCTTTTCGCTAACCGCCCCACCGCAGCGCTTATCTGCGCCACTGCGCCCTGAGGGGTGCGACTCGGCCCAAAGGTAACGAGGCAGAAAGCGCGTGCCACCGCATCGGTGGCGGAGTAGTAAAGGTCTCGCGATCGGCCAGGTACACAACGTCTTACTGGAGTCGACCCAATTGCATACGCGCCGATAATCAAAACACATCCGCTGCAGTAATTCGTATGCCTGGGGCTGCCCTGTACGAGGTTGCGGTTCTACTGCCGGCCGTGGTGACATATTTCTATCGAACGATCAAGTGAGAACATCGGATACGATGGCGACGGCGGTACAGTTGAACCTCGTTATAACGAACAGTGATATAGCGAATTACCGGCTATAGCGAACTAAATACAGACTTTGGTTGGTCACGCTTCATTCAAATGACGCTCATTCGTTTATAACGAAAGTGAAACTGCGAGATCCGCGCGCACTACCGGATATAACGAAGAAATATTTTACCAGGAGGCTGCGAAGCCACTTTGAAAAAAACCTCGTCGTCCGAAACTGCAGAAGTATAAAGGAACTTTTGTTCGTGGACACTGTGGAATAATTCATCCTGCCCAGTGCTGTGAATAGCCACCAGACGAAGATCACATCCTTCCCCGAAAAAATAGAAACGCAGGCCTGTCTTGTCAAATGAACTTTGTTACGTTGTAATTTCCCGTTTCATGTTCTGGTTCATTGAGCTGGAAATGCCACAAGGAGAAAGATAAGGGTTACCTTGTTTATAGTAAGCTCGAAGATTAAAATATAATCCGTTTTTGTATCACGCATTTTTGGGGGAGCCAGATTACCGATTGGTTTGAACCGATGTTTTAGCTCTACTGTTACAACGAATACCGGATATAACGAACTAAACTTCTGTCCCGATGTCATTATGATGATGTTCGACTGTACATATTCGTATACATCTGCAGACCTACCCACTACCCGTCAATCCACTTTCAACTGACGCGCGAGATTCTTGAGGATAAGGCTCATGTATACGAACTTGATGTCACAACACACTCATCCGGGAGATGAGGGATCACCGCCACTGCCTCTATAGATGACCCACGAGCACCGGCGATACCTACGCAGGGTACGTGCTATCCCGGTAGGCAAGAAACCGACGTGAGAAGGTGTTGAAAGGATACAAAATTACAGATAACACGAGTACATTTTGACACAGCGAAGCACGCCCTAGAAATGCTTTCGCGTTTAAAATGTACGGGAGGTGCACAGGGCACGAACAGAAGTGAATCAAAGTCACTTGTGCGAAAAGGTACCGTACTGTATTTGAATGCGCTGAGGATGAATAAAAAAATTCACCGACGATCCATTTCCATAGTGATACGGCCTACTGCAACCGATACTGACTACAGCTACACGATATATGGTGGCTCGCCGAGGTCAATCCTTACCTACCGAAGAGGCCTCGTTCGAATTTCGACCGGTCGGTTGGTGGTGTTGAGTTAGGCGGCGTTAGCATGGCATGCCGCAATCGCTCTGCCCGAATGGCACCTAGTGCAATAATAATATGGCAGCCAACCATATATTATCATCTTTCTGACGGAAGCGAAAAGCAAAAACGCCCGTGTGTACGAGATTTCGACGCACGTTAAAGATCCCGAGGTGGTCAAAATTAATCCGGAGCCCTCCACTACGGCGCACCTCATCGCCTGCATACGTTTCGTCGGCGCGTTAAACCCTACAATCAAATCATCATATATTATCATCATTGACGTCATCTGTCATTATCAGCTGTTTTAGTCATCTGGCGCAGCAAGTCAGGAGTCGGTGCCAGGCTAACGATCGTCAGTCTCATTAAAGAACGCTTTCTCTCTCTCTCTCTCTCTCTCTACGAGTCTGCGAGTTCTGTGTCCCGATGGAAGCTAACAAGGAAGCGCAACACTTCCCCACGCGGCACAAAGTGTCCCCTTAGAAAGACGATGTTGTCCAGCGGAACTTACTTCCCAACTGACAAAAGCAATTTAAGTTCGGAGCACTTCAGTGGCCCGACTTGCCGTCGTAGCTCGTCCGGCGTCACGGTATCCAGCCACCGTGGTAACGCGTAAGGCGGCGTCACGCACCCACACAGAGGCTTCCAAAAGATTCCCTCTTCCCCTGGTCGAGATCGAACCTGGGTCCCTCGCGTTGCGAAGCCGAGATGTCAATCCCATTGGGCCACACAGGCACACTCTACTCATATGCAAAGTGTTGGGATGACCTTTGCGCTGCGCCGTTTCCACGGAGGCTGCCGCTGCTGGGCCGCAAATACGTGCACGATAACATAAAATGAGGAAAGAAATCACGAATTAACGCATTAATTACCCCAGATTAATGAAAACTCAATTCAGTGTTTCTTTATAGGCCTTTTCAGGGGCTGCGCCGCTCTCTCTCGACTACCTTCGGTATCAACGCCAGGCTGATACTGAAACTAGTCAAGAGAGGGCGCCACAGCCCCTTTGGCGAATCGCTGCTCCGCACTTGACAGGTTTCAACGTTCCTGGCCTTTGTCAAGCTGTTCAAGCAGCTTTCAGCCAGGAAGTCGTCCAGTTGATTCTGGGAAAAATAAACCTGAATTGAAAAAATTGAATTGAGTGGAGCCGCTTTAATTTTTTCCCCGAAATCTTCATTCGGCGGCGCGTGCGCCGTGGAACCGTACAATAAATGCTCGGCGACGGACACGGGACTAGAAAAAATTGGCCGCGTATCTGCTCCCTTCTAAGCAAATGTCGACAAAAGACGACAGTCTTTGTCGACATTTGTCAAGTAAATGCCTCCCTTCGCTTTCCCGCTCAACTCTCATGTTGTCCCTCTTGCGTCGCGCTCCTCCCAAGGTAAACACACTAGAGGTTTTCTCAAGTCAATTTAAATTTACCGCGTTCCACTGCTCCAGGCCGGGTGCCTCGACGCCAGCGCTGCCGTACGGCGGAGACACGCGTGAATGGAGGCGCCCTACTTCAACGTTTAAAGAACCGCGTTCCCCTAGTCCGCGTGCGTTCCAAGCAGAACGTGGAGCCTATTCCTACCAAAAAACACCATATATGGGATCTTATGGGGCCCATATATATGGCATTATTGGATATGGGTATATGGGGATATGGTGATATGGGGGGAAACATATAGGGCTTCTTTCATATAGGGATTTCATATGGTGTCACAGACCCGTATATTTTACATCCCCATATAAAAAGCTCAAATAACTTTTGTTTCGCTTGTTTACACGTGGGAACACAAATATTTGCTGTGGTGAATGTCCTAGCCGCGTTTTCCGGCTTCTCTTTGCAAGGAGACAGTGGGGTTTCTGCTTTGTAAGGCATTTATTGCCACATTTGTGTATAAAAACACACATGCAGAGCTGAATGATGAACAAATTTATTGCAGAGATGCGCTTTCATTTAAAGTCTTTACGCATCTCTGCAATAAACCAGTTCATCTTCAAGCGTCGGGTTTTTGCCGGCACGTCGGTGTCCACTTGACCTATGAAGTGGTCGAATGCACCTGAAAGTGTACCATGTTCACATTAATTTGGTAAGCTTAATTACAATGAGGTGAAAACTGGTTAATATGCACTTTGCAAAAACAAGTATCCCAGCAAAGACACTCACTACCATGGCGTGCAGCTGTGGTCGCTTAGGAATTACTACAGGCGCTAAGCGGACACTACAATGTGCGCACGTGCGTGCCGGTCGGCTAACGCACGGCGTTAACTAGACAGGTGACAACCAAAAAAAAAACATTACACCGTGGGGTAATACAGAGACACAGGGGCTTACATCCTAACACTATGCAACATAAAAAAAAAACCTAGCAGCTAGGTCTGATCAAAAGCTGGGCGCGACACAGGAAAAACCAGGAGGAGGCATACGTCTTAACGCTAGGCGTGTATGGGTTACCGCGAGTCCAAGGACGGAAAGTCACGGCGAAGTCGAGTCGGCTTCGCCGGGAAGCCGCTTACGTTTTTTGGGGATCCGGTGTGCGAGGTCTGGTCGGCCTTGATACCCACGACTACCACGAGGACGAGGCGAACTCCTTCCCGTAGAGGAGGCGCTGGTCGTCCCGCCGCGGGCCTAACGACGGACTTCGCTAAAGCCGCGCCACCGCCGGACCCTTCCCAGCGTCTTGCACCTTGAAAAATCTCTAGCCCGACTGCCCCTAGCCCCCGCTGAGCCGCTCGCACCCCGATAAACTTCGCCCGATCGCCCGCGGCGGTGCCGCACCTTTGTCCCCCTTGTCCGGCACCTTTGTTTCCCTCTCTCCCTGGGCCCCCGCGACTCCGCCGCGTGCCCTCTTCGGAGCAGCGCCAACGAAAGGCAAGAGAAAGAAACAAACAAACAAACGCGGGAAAAGCGGACGGGGAGACTCAGGTCCCGAAGCGCGACGAAAAATGGCCGCTTGCGCTGAGGAAGCCGTCATGTTGGCCGCCCGAACGTAAAATTGAGGGCCTGGCCGGCCGTTTGTGACAGGGAATCAGTTGGGTACGGTGCACATATTTAATGCGCTGTTTGCAATATTATTATGAGAGTGAACAAAAATAAATGTATACTTTTAGTCCACAATTATTGTCCATGTAGAACAAGAATTTTAATTTGTGTTAAAACATTTACAACCTTACGGGCCCAATCTGCAACAGTGTGGTAACAACGTGGGTCTGTGTATAGCTTTATATCACTCACAGAAAGTTCCACAGAAAGCTGCATGGTGCCCCGTATGCCCCCACATGACTTCGTGAACCACATATAAACCTGAATGGTGGTTGAAACAAGCCCGTATAATTCGTATAGAGATCGATCCCTTATGGGACCGTATAATATATGCCCGTAAGATGCCATATGGGAATCTAATATGGGCCCATAAGAATTCATATGGGGTTAGACTTCTTATGGGTCCGTATCATATGTGCCCGTAAGATGCCATATGGGAATCTAATATGGGCCCATAAGAATTCATATGTGGTTAGACTTCTTATGGGTCCGTATCATATGGGCCCATAAAATTCATATGGGTTCCTATATGAATTCTTACGGGCCCATATGAATTTTATGGGGCCCATATAAAAATCATAAGGGTTTTTTCGATAGGGATGGAACCTTTCGTAACTGTTGCCGCTTGATCTCATAAAATGCCGCCATAAGCTATAGTGACGCGGGAGACCGCAGGCGAGAGTGTGAACTTTTTTTTTGTAGATTATGTAATATTTCATTTCGCTAAAATTAAACATCTATGATTTTTTTATAGACGAACACTTCAAATATTTCTTGTGTATTATTTTCTGTCTTATATTTGTGCAACGTCTAGTTCTTGTTCAACACTGTTAACAAGTATGAAGATATAAACCGGGCTTAGACGTTTAGAGTTCGCTGTGAGTATATAAGACTATTGCGCCGACTTCGTTTCACTTTGGCCGGGTGGCTGAACCGAGTCACAGACAGACAGACAGACAGACAGACAGACAGACAGACAGACAGACAGACAGAAATTTCGGGGTTTGAGTAGCCTAAAAGCACCCTTTGGAATGAACCACTGACAGCTGCCGCAAACTGGGGTGCTCGCCGTTCAAGAAAGGGGCACCCCGTGCCCGCCGCTTGGCTTCGGGCAGTGCTCCCAGAAGCGTCTAACACGGCTCGCCGGTGCGGAAAAGGCACCTCAACAACACAAACCCGCTGTTGTCCGGGGTAGCCTCACTAAGCGGCGCGTGCACGAAGGGGGGCTGCTGCTGCCTGTCTTAGCGTACACGCAGTACACCGCCCGAGGGCTTCCTCTTCAGCGGCTATCCACTTGGCGCACTTAGCGCCTCCTTTACGCCGTCCCCCGTCAAGGCCAAGGCGAGCGCTTTTCTCTCGTCCTTTCCCGCTAGCGTGCTTGCCGCATTCGCGTGACGTCGTCCCGTGGCCTCCGAGGCGCGCTTGACGACTGAGCTGTCTGCGCTGGCTGCGTGGGCTGGCGAGGTGGGCGCGGCTGCTCGCGCTACGGACTGCGCGACGTTTCTCTCCGACGACAACCAACGTCGGCGTCGTGCGGCGCGGTGCAATGCGCCAGCGTTTCTTATGAAAGGAAAGTCCGGCTGAGCGACTAAAGCGAGGGATGACTTGAGTGACACGACTTGTTCCACGTGCGCAAGCGAGAAGGCAGGTCATTTGGTGAAGGTTCCTAGCCTGTGCCTTAAGTGCCTCCCTGTAAATGGGGCTGTCCTCTCGGAGACAGGAGCCAACATTTGTAGCGGTAATCATCCAGCATTTCAATGACTAATACCTACAAGCTCAGCAGTCTGTCCTCAGGCAGGGCGTTAAAGGACCACTTGTCCTACATTAAGCTGATGGCCGGATTAGGTGGCAAATCTAATTACATATACGGTGAGCGACTATCGCCTATAGCTACTATTAGGGGTTGAAATCATTTTCCCTGTGGCTTTGACACGACGACGATAGGTTCCTCTGGATACAGGCCTTTGACTGTACTACTCCGCTCTTTCTCTAATACGTACATAGCCAACTGTAAGTAGTCTGTGCTTTTCTTCATTAGCGAATTAGAGCACATAGCCATTTATTTGATTGCTCTTCCCTTTCCCCTGGCCCCTGCGAGACCTGTGTCCTCTGACGAGAGGCAAAACTTCGCCATGTAAATATATGCTCAACTCTCTCTCTCTCTATCTCTCTCTATCTCTCTCTCTCGCTCGCTCTTTCTCTGCCGCTTGTTGCACAACATGCTGTTAACTGCGACTCCACGCGTTCATCAGGTCGACCTTAGATGACGTTGCCTGTGTTTCTGACGAACGCGTAGTGCGGAAACCCCGGTGTATATACGAACACTTCGTGCACTGAGATAAAGTGCCCGACATGGAATCGAGTCACACCGAAGCACTCGAATTAAACTAAGCGTTGGGAAAACGTGAAATTTAGGCGCGGTGAGCGTCTGCCTCGTCGGCTGGGTGGTCATCAGTACCGATAGAGTGTTTTACTCATTATTGCAGAGCCTAACCTTTGCTGATTGATTGACTGATTTTAGGCTGTCTTTGGGAAACTCCACGATAGCAACTGTCAAACCTTCGAGGCAAAAAAAAAAGAAATCGCTGTCAATGTCGTTGAAAGACGATAGTCTTATGCCGCGTCAAACGCTGTCCTGTCTCCGCTTTCCTTCACTCACGCTCTTCTCCTCTCGTTCCTCCAATGATGAATGCAATGGGTGTTCGCTCAATCCAATTCAATTTTTCTGGCATCCACACTGCAAGCACGCCATATGTTAAAACCTCTTGTTTCTCCCGAGCCGAACCAGGGCATTTCAGTGTTAGCTATTATTTTGCTCCTCTTCGACACCGCTTTCAACGCGTTTTCTCTTTTTTTGTTTCATTTGCTATCGTAAACCCGGTACGACGCGTAATGTTAATTAACGAATGCTGTTACTATGTGTACACTCCATGTTCAAGCGTTTTTAGGGGCGAAGCTGGGGCTGTTGGCGTCTCCTGTCGTCGTCGTAATCGTCGTCTCATGTAGTCACGGCACTAAAACATCGGGAAACTCGTTTACGCCTCGCGCTAGAACGTAACGCGTACTAAAAAAAAAAAAAAAAAAAAACTCCGGGACACTCGTTTACGCCTCGAGCTGCGTGCTTCGAAGACAAGAGATTTTTAAAGCAAAGCTGTATACGTCAACCCCTCAACGGTTTCATCTCCGTTGGCAAAAACGCCAAGGCGCCAAGAATACACTTATACACTGCATGCTTCGCCCCTCACCAGGTTTCACGGTAGTGGAGATGGCCCGGCATTTCTCCCAACTGTTTTTTGGCTAGGCGTTGAATCGAGTGAGTGACAGACAGACAGACAGACAGACAGACAGACAGACAGACAGACAGACAGACAGACAGACAGACAGACAGACAGACAGACAGACAGACAGACAGACAGACCAAATTGTCGCGTTTCGGAAGCCAAGAAAGATTATCGTTTTTAAAAAGAGTTGCAATGACGAAACCCGGACAGCATCCGGCTTCAACGGCGCCTCCGCCGTTACAGCCACGTCTGGCACCCTTCTCGAAAAGCAGACTCAACGTACGGCAACGTTCGCCTCAGATTCCCACACGGAAACGCCCGCTTCCGGTTCTGGAAACCGAGGGGGGGAGTGGGGGGGGACGCCAAATCGGGCCGCTTTCTGACTCGGCTCCCTAGTGCAGCAGCTGTCTGCACATGCTGAAATGGCGTAGTCAAAGTCAGACCGCTGTATACCGGCGTAAGTGCACGATACACGCCTGTATATGCACAGCACTTTGCGGAAGACCTTACGTTTCTCCAAAGCCGCGCCGGCGGTTTCAAACCAGCGACAAAGAAAGAAACGCGCGAGGCACCAGCATCGCAAAAACACCCCGAGTGGAAACGTCTGCTTCGCGTCAGCGACGGGCGCAGCCGGCGGAGCGGAAAAGTGAACGACTCATCTTCCGTCACTGGTGCCGTACAGAGGCGGTGGTGTCTGCGCGCTGCATGCACGACCTTAATTTGCTACAACAACAAAACAGACGGGACAAACACGCGTTACTGGAGCGAGGAAAGGCGAGGAAGCCGGAAGTGGAAGTCCGTCGCATGTTTTCTCTCCTTGAAGCTATAAGACAGTGACAGCTCCCCCAATTACTCTGTTTTTGTTAAGACCTTTAATTAGCCACAGTCGCCCCCTTTCACCCTAGACCCTAGCCAGACCCTATTCCGCCCACTCGCGACCTGACTAATACAACTGTCAACAAGAAGATGTGGGCGTAGCATGGAGGAAAGAAACGGACAATTTCTTGCTGACGGCCATTTTGTTTCCCCTCAACATGCGAGACTGTGGAAGGAGCAAAAAACCAAACACGGCCACGCGCACGCACGCACGACATATGCACGACGACACGCACTGCTTTCGAAAACCGGAAAAAGAAAATTAATACTTGACGCATGCAGTAACACAGCCCCAAAAGGGAGGAAAGCGACTTTAATGTATTCAACCTTTTCCCTCCGGACTCTGGAAGCCAGATCCAAGCCTAGAACAGAAGAGTAAACAACCAAAAGCAAGGCAAGGCGAGCAACCGGAACAACGGGAGTCTGGGAATAAAAGAGAGTACGGTGTTTTCCGCCGAGCGGCCGCGGAGTCACTCTCGCTTCCCTGGCAGGCTGGCAGGGCACGAACACGGTTTCCCTTTTTCGGCCGTAGCCTGCACACTATTGGTCGCCGAGATCACAGCGCGGGGTAAAACACACTCCAACTTCAGTTTACGCTGCATCTGTCTCCGCTCTGCTGAATGCTGTAACGTGCTCTCGGGTTTCCCTTTCCATTTTTTCCAGTGTTTTTTTCTTTTCCTTTTCGTTCGAGAGTGCGAACACTGACGCGTTGTCACACGGCGTGACGTATCGTATAGCTTTGTCGGTGTGAACTCCGTCGGCAGTATGACGGCTTCTGACGCATATGCAAATCAACACCCGAAGCGCTCTTTTTTTCAGCCAGATACGCGCCGCTGCGCAAGCGAACAAATAAATAAAACGCAGGAAAGTTCCACGGACCTGACTATAAACTTCACAAAAACTGGGCAACACGGGTGAAATATGCAGGGTGCCTAGAAGTTATATAGTGTAAATGGAGTCCACTAGCGACGGGACTAGACCGTTTGTATATATGGCGTTCTTCAAGGTATACGCTTAAATTTTGTTGTAAAGGGACATAACACACACGAAACGCGTTTACACTGAATCGCGTTTTCACAGCACTAGTGGTGCAACTCTAGAGAAAAAGCAGAGCTGGCGGCCCGCCTCCCTTCGTCGGCGACCCGGCTGTTGCACCTTGCATGGATTTCCGAACTTTCCGCTGAAAGTTCGCCATGACTGGCAGGCCCGGATCGTTTTGTGCGCAGGCTTTCGCATCTCCCCCAAAGTGAAGCGCGTGAGCACGCGCCGGAACCCGCGGCAACCGGCTTCGCGGACTCGGCGTCTGTGCATCCCACTTCAGGCGCGAACGCACGTGAGCTGGAGAGGAGAAGAGCGCGCGAGATATAACACCACGAACGCTGGGCAGAGTAATATTCTGAAAGGTCGCGCTGGCCGACGCCGAGCGCTCCTCACGAGGCGCGCACTCATGTACGCTCGGATAGGCTTACTTTTGTGGTAACGCTCCACGGCGGAACAAAAAGCTTAAACAGCTCTGGTGTTAAAACCAATGCACCTGGAAGTAAGAGTGGGCCATCCAGCAGGTCTTCTTCACCGTACTCGAAAAGCACGGACTCCGGAACGGGGGTCCAAACCATAGAGATAATATACTCTAGAGGGAAAGCGCGCCGCTGAGCCAATGCATTGGAACCGTACGACACACAGTGGCAGACATGATACAACGATTTGAAGGTTGCCAGCTGAGCTTTTGCTTACTAAAAACGGCGAAAGCGATGGGTTGTAATCTGGCAACGTGCTACTGTGGCGTTTCCGCGTCCGGCTAGCGAAGCATGCCGGGATTAATTGTAACATGGCGGACCGCTGGCCGGGCGGATTTTGTGTAGGCGGCGTCGACAGCATTGCGTAGTTTATCTCCTGTGGTAGGTAACCGACGTGTTTTCGTTTTAGCGTACGTGTGACTTATATGTACTGAGACTATTTGAGCAAGATGTGACAACGCGTACACAACCCTTGAGCGCAAGCTCGAATGCGACTGATCGTATGCGCGAGGACGCCAAGGAGTCAGCTGATCCGCACTGGGCGCACAGAAAAATGAATCTCCGTATGATCTCCGTGCATTTTCGCGCTGTGCCGCTTTATTTGCCATTCTGCGACAGTTTGCGAGTCGCTCAATGCTTTTCAAACTAAGTGAAGTGAACTGTGGCTTTCGCTGAATGTGAAACCTTTATTGACACACACACACAAAAACATCGCATGGGCCAACGCTCATATTGCCGGTGAGTCGCGGCGCTTTGAAGCACAGGAACGAAAGAGCGCGGTCGATCGCAGGCCAACGGAGTGGCAGAATGCATGCCGAGAATGCATGCGAAATACAGCCCGCGGCGTATCCCGTTTTCCTTTCTGTCTGTATTCGTCAAGTTCTAGCTGCTTTCCACCACTTCAAAGGGAAAGCTTGCGGGACTGAATGCGCACTATTGAATGGGCAGTCATTTACCGCACAGAGCGCGCGAGGAGAGAACATTGACTTGTTCATTTACTGTGACTGATTAAAAAAGAAACCGCATTTCGTTACCTATTTTTTCGTTCTACCTTCACTAACGCTTGCGCGAAAGTTCGAAGCACGAAGAGCTTTAACAAGTTGCATGAATAAAACAACTGGAACCGAACGATTATAAAAGCTCCTTTTATTTCTCTTCCAACGGGAACGATCGCTGGCTGCCACTCCGTAGCCTGTAGTGAACTTGCGGTAGTCAAGGTCAGATCGGAATCGCTGTTCCGGCGGGCTTAACGTGAAGAAAGAATGACAGCCTCGCAAGCGCCCGGGGAGGCACTTGCTCGGCGCGTGCATCCGAGTGGTACCAGTTGTACACATTTTGTATGCACGCAGATCTGAGCTGGAGACTGCACACACACACACTGCGCAAGTCAGGCGCAAGGGCCTCGCCACTTCCTAGCACACTTAAAGAAAACCGAAACCAAAACTGAACTATGCACTTACTCTTTCTCCGCTAATTAAAGCTTAATTACACTAAAAGTTTTTTATAGAGCTAGTTTTATTTACTGAGGCAATTATTTGTAACTATTTTGCTTCAGTTCTTTGTTTTAGTTAAATAATTACGGAACAACTTTTTAGAAGGCTGAATACAATTGATCTGACAACCATGGGAATTGTATCATGTCAGCGCCCACGATTCGTACGGTCTCAGAGCTCGCTTTACCCCCCTGGTCCAAACAAACCCCCGCCAACTGCAGGCTCCATGTGAATAAAGTCCTTTCCAGTCCAGTCTAGTGGATGTGATAAGTATTTCTAAAAGTAGTAGAGAAGGGGAAAAGGCTCGTAGTTTTAAAGGAGCCATGAAGAGAAAACAAAAGTTTGTTTTATTCGAAAGATTAGGTGTTTCATAGTACCCCAAGCGCTTTCCCGGAAGCAAATGATGCTTTATTCACTGAGAAATAAGGCAATTTAAGCCAAAATTTAAAATCTCCCGCTAAAATTGAACATTCCGTGACGTGTACAATGGCGTCATAGAGCCGGTCCATGAAACAGATACTTAGTATGTCGACTCCATATAGCACCCACACGCGGGAGTCGATCGAGACGGCGGCCATTTTAAAAATACTAGTAAAACCTAGTGCACCCGCAGCCCTAGTCATGGAATCGCCTGATCCGGAGAACAAAACTCTCGCCGAGGAGCTCGGGCTTGCATTTAACAACCTCACACCACAAAAACGCTCAATGCTTCTAAGTGCACGAGCGGCAAGAGTTGTGGGATACGCGGTGGACGGGAAAGCGACCATTCCGCGATAGCCACAACAGACGAACGCCCAGCCGTCGGCACCGCTGCCTCGTCAGCCCCGTCGCGACGGACGGATATAGACTGGTACGTATGTGCCGTATTTTGATTACGGTTAATAATAGTTCAATTTCAATAGCAGTATCACTTATGCCAGTTGGCCGGTGTCGTGTATGGAAAGCCGTTCGCGCGAGCTCTCTGCTTCGACCAGAAAGATACGAACGTCAATGCGCGGTGTTTACGGCATTTTTTTCCCCAAGGTCAGAGCGATTTGACGAAGTCGGCGACGAGCGCCAGCATGTCCCAGGAGTGAGCTAACGTAAGGGTCCCTGCCGTAACTGAACAAACTGAAGTTTTCAGTGGTTGTAAACTGGAAACGAGCTCGTAACGACAGCAGCAAGCCAACACCATTCGAAACTTACGCGACGACTGGCACTATCTCGTCGCTTCTTGCTGTTCCTTACTCCCCTCGTTTCTATTTTTACCTTTGCTGGTTGGCGATATGACGGCCAACCTCCTGTGAAGGGATTACGATACGAAGCAAGGTCGCGGCTGTGCGTGCTGGAACGGTTCGTTGGCCCCGAAGAGCCTCGAACCCGAAAATTCGTCTGCGCGACGGCGAGATGTCGAGCTCGGCCGCGGCGCTAGTTTCGTACGCATTGGCGCACACGCTTGCGAGTTCGTTCGGACCTTCAACCGTTTACGCCACCGTTCTTTGTCATAAAAAGAATGTGCAGTATGTTTCACGGGCATTTAGCTCGCTATGCAAGCTGTAAGCCCTGCCTAACATGCGTTTTCTTTTGCCGGCCTCCGCCAATCGCAGAGCTTAGCCCATGTGACGGCATAGGTTCTGTTGCGGAAAATGAGCTGGTGGGTCGCATGGTCATTTCCTTTTTTCCTAATTATGTAGCTTATTTGAGCGAAGTTTGCGTTATAAGTGGTGTCGCTATGGTTCTAACGAGGCAATCTTTCGAATGAACCAAACTTGTGTTTTCTCTTCATGGCTCCTTTAAAGAGCCATAAATTTCATTCTATGTGCACCGCAAGCCCGCATGGCTGCCGTCAGAAACATTTCATTTTTTTTTTTAGCTCTTGAGCCAGAAAGAGAAAGTAACGGTCACAGCAGTTTCCCTGAAGTAACTGACAATTACTAAAAAATAACTTATGAAAGGGGTCACCTTTTGGTCGCTCTTTCCGACAGAGGCATTCTACTGTTCAATTGAGTCAGGGTGATGGCAAACGCCATTTCGCCAAGTTATCTGTCATCGCCTGCAAGTGGTAACGAGGTACCTCTCCCCTGTAGTAGTCGTACCTTCCATGCAACACTAGGCAAGGGCGGGTGAGCCTCTAGGGTGCGGAAACGCGAAGTATTAAGTGCCCTTGGCTTCTCCGAAAAGGAACCACAATGAGAACGATGATAGTCCGCAAAATCACGCGACCATTATAACAGCGCGGTCATTCGTGTCATTTGCGTGCGCCCCAGACAACCGCATTTCCGGCGCTGTTTATAGAAGATATGCGTATATCGTGCCTCGGAAACTGAGGCAGATACTTTCTTTTGCGGAGTAAGTAACCTGGACGTTCCATTTCTTGCACACGCTTCGAGCAACGTTTTAGTGCATTTCAGGCAAATACGAATCCAATGTGTTCTCAATAAAAAAGTTTATTCTCTCTCTCTCTAATTGGGTTTCATAAAAACATCTGGCCAAAGGCTACAATTCGTAAAGTTTGGCCCTGAAACATCAGTTAACCTGGGAAATGGCCGTATCCGTTTGGTCGCACAGCATAGCAGCACTGCCCGATTACAAGCAGTCCCGGTGAACAGGTGCATTACTATACAGGGCGATCAAAGTTGAGTCGACGGTTTTTTTTTTTAATTAGGCACTTCAATTTACATGAAAACCACCTCCACAGTAACATTTGACGCCCAGGGGGACACATAATTAGGTGGTAGTATTGATGTCGGTGGGTTAATTAACCAAAATTTAATAATTAACTTTTCAGTGGCTGCAGTAGCCAGGCATGTTTGTATTGAAAAGTTGGACGCAATCGTGTTTCCACGCAGTTTCATTTGGCAGAATTCTTCTAGCGCATCCGTACTCCGCGATATCGAACTGCGAAGTTTAATTGCCGTCCGCATGCTTACGCATGCAAAACAGTGAAGACCAGCGCAAATCTCCTCCCTTTTGTGACGTGCCTGCTGTGTACAGTCTTTGGTTTGAAAACGGGGTGGAGGCATGGGAAAAAGTGATAGCTGGCACCTTTTCAGTCCTGGCAGGCGCTATCGCAATCTGCAGTACTCGGAACCGCTATCGAAACACAGAACAAAGGGGAGGAGCTTTGCGCCGGTCTTCGCTGTCTAGCATGCGTAATCATGCGAACGGCAATTAAACTTCGCAGTTCGATAGCTCGGAGTACGGATGCGCTAGAAGAATTCTGCGAAATGAAACTGCCTGGAAACACGATTGCGTCCAACTTTTCAATACAAACATGCCTGCCTACTGCAGCCACTAAAAAGTTAATTATTCAATTTTAGGTAATCAGGCCACCGATATTCCATAACTACCACCTAATTATGTGTCCCTCTGGGCGCATAACCTCACTGTAAAGGTGGTTTTCACGTAAATCTAAGCACCTAATTAAAAAAAAAAACCGGTCGACCTAATTTTGACCACCCTGTATTCTTTATTGCACGAGAGAATACAGCCACAATAATAACCTAGCGTTAGGGAAACCCGAAGTGTACCCTGACTTTGGGAACTCTTCCCGTCAATGGCGTAACGCCTACATGGCTTCTCGTAGCCTCAAACCCCGGGCAACCTCTAAATCGGGCCGCTACCCTGGCACCTCGCCTCTTTAGGTCACATGAGCCAATTGAGGCCGATATCGTGATGTCGACACCTCTTGAGGTTTCCCGCATTGTGCTTAAAGGAGTACTGACACGAAATTTTTATGTTACGTTTTTTTCGCTGCTATGCGTGCCTACCAGCCCACTAATCATAGAATAACAGATTAGACGGTCGAGCGCAGCGTAAACATTCATTTACGGCGTCTTTATTCGTGCCAGTTTCGGTTTCGACGAAAAAACGCCGAGCGGCCGCCATGACAGCATGTATCAGATGGCGTCACCATTCTTGCCGTATCGCTGCCTCTCGGAAGCGCGCGCGAGCGAGCGCACGCGCGCGCCCAGACCGGCCGAGGTTTTCGCCGTCCCCACAGGCCCGGGCAGCATGACGTCAGTCCCAAAACCATGACGTGTACACACTCCCGAGCAGCGCGCGCCAACCACAGCCAGCACGTTGGCTTCGTCACGGGAGCCCCGACGTCGGCAGTTTGGGGCACGTAGCAGATGATGTCACGTCGGCCCGCTCTGGGCTTTCTCGTGCGGGCGAAGATTAAAATGGATTTTAAATCAGTTTCGCTGAACGGTTGCTGTTGAAACTTGCTGGGAGATATCTCCTGATTAAAAAGGAAGCGTTTTACATAGTTATCTCAGCTTTGAAATTTCGTGTCAGTACTCCTTTAACAATAATTCCTCGGGCACTTAAGTCTACTTACGTGGCTTGAAGGCGAAAACCAGCGATTATCAAAGCCTTCCCAGACCGCAATTCATGCGGTAGTTACCCCACAGTGAGAGCTGTTCTACTCACGTGCCTTCACGTTCACCGGTCACGGAGTGCACCCGGCTAATTCTTGATCCGTTCTGGCAGGGTGCCTTGGCTCCTACGCTGGCGACCCGGGTTCAAATCCCAAACGAAACCAAATGCGTCAGCTATGTATTTCCGCTTTCCAGCGGAGTCCATCATCATCATCATCATCATAATTATTACCATGTCTACGCCCACTGCAGGGCAAAGGTCTCTCATAGATCTCCAATCATCCCGGTCTTGCGCTAACTGCGACCAATTTATTCCCGCAAACATCTTGATCTCATCTGCCCAACTAACTTTCTGCCGCCCCCTGCCACGCTTGCCTTCTCTAGGGATCCACTCTGTTACCCTTAATGACCAACGGGTTATCTCACCATCGCTTTACATGCCCTACTCATTTATTTTCCTTAATTTCTACTGTTTACAGAGTAATTAGAGTTAATAGAGAGCCGTATTAGAGAGTTATAACAGAGCGCCTCTACGCATGCGCAGAGGCGGCGGCGAAACTGGTTCTGCGCACGCGCAGGTGCACCGACTGTGTACCGGTAGCGTTACCGGAACCGGTTTTCCGCTCTGCTAAAACTTTTTTGACGACGACAGTCACTTCACGTGTCTGATGGGACATCGAAGGCTTTCGTTTACGAACAACGAGGGAATGTGGTGCGTGTATACATGTAATACCTTGCGCTGTTTCTCGCAAGGCAGGCGCGGGCCGAAAAAACAAAAACACACACAAGAACATAAAAAACAAAAAAAAAACAGTCCCAGCAACGGCCGCCACGTAGCTAGCCGACAGGGGAGGTCGCCGAGAGACGTCAGCTGTTCACATTTTGCGTCGCCAGCGGCTTTCGGCCGGCGCCAGCTGACGGCTTCCTGTTCTGCTGATTGTGCAACCGCGCTCGCAGGCGGCACGCGACGCCCCATGTCCAAGTAGCATTTTCCCCCGTTTTCGCTCCTCCTAGCTTCTTTCTTGCTTCTGTTCTCACTTTTCCTCCCCTTGCCTACTTGAGTAGAGAACGCCGACGACGAGGCACACGTTAACAACGTTTGACGAAAAGCGTCGGCTAACCAAGAAAGGTTGACAACGCGTGCACAGTCAGCTGCCCCCTCCCTCTCCCCTCACGCATATAATTTCACTTTTTTTCGGCGTGACCAAGGCTGCCGTCGAGCTCGCCGGCGTAGCTACTTAGAGGTGTCGTTCTTTTTAAAGGGGGCCATACAGACAAAATACAGTTTATTTCATAAAAGGGCTGCTTTGTCCTTATAACAATGGTACCAATTTTATCTCAAATTTTAAACAAATAGTCGAGATATTAATGATGGTGATGATGATGATTGGGGTTTCATGGCGCAAGGCCGACTAAGGGCAAATAGCGCCAACGAAACACATGAGGAAACAGTATAGTATTAAGGAAACAGATGAGGCAGTGGCGCCTCTCCAGCCACTTTCCAGCGATTTTCTATGACGTCACAAAATTTAGTTTGTGCGAGTCCCGGCCGCCTCCCTAAGCCGCCGCCAAGAAACATGACCGGGTGCTTGTAGTGGGGCTTCTAGATACGTTTTATCATATCACTTGAGTGCGAACATGCAGTTAACGCACTGGGCATCCTCGATTTACCAGTCCTGGACGGTCCGCGGGCAGTCCGAGGACTGCGTTCGGACCGGAAGTCCCATAGGAATACATGGAAAAATCGAGCGCCGGATCGCGTCTCGGGCAGTCCGCGGACGATCCGGGACTGATAATCGAGGAGGCCCACTGATAACCATTTCCTTAGAGCTGGATCATATTGCGTCAGTCGTGCCCATACTACGACACTGGGGCGCGAAATTTGAAAATCGTTTTCAATGTTTCTTGCATTTTCTTGTTAAAAAGCGTCTTTAGTGAACAGAATGGAGTTGGGTGAGCTACCAAAGGCTAGTTCTTTGAAATTATACTTAGCTGTATTTTGTCTTCGTGGTCTCTTGAGAGCGTATACGCCCTCACCTGGAAGCGTTGCCAGGAAACGTCGTTCCGTTGGAGTGTGAAGCCTCTGAACCAACGTCATAAAGAAAAAGAATGCCGTGCGAGCGAGAAAACGCGTTGCTAGGCAACACCCGGGATAGTCGGTGTGTGTGGCGCTGCATGCAGGCGGGAGCGTTCGAAGCGTGTCGTCTGCTGCCGCGCATAACTAAGCGGCGCTAAACGCTACCACTCGCATCTACCTTGGTGAAACGACTTTTATTTTACATCTGAGCATGTATGACCTTTTCTAGGAGATTCGATTCGTGGGTGTATCAAAGTTAAGAGAATGATTAAATAAACAATGACGGCAGAAACGAGAGAGAAAGTACCCTTACGCAAAATACAAGTTCACTGTATACCTGGGACGACCTCGTAACTTTTCGGCGACCCGCTGAGTCCCCCTAAAGAGGAGACTACTGTCGGAAGCTGCCGGAAATGCAAACGAAGGGGTAAAAATCTAAATAAAGACGCTGCACACTAATAACCGACGGAAACGCGAAGAAATAAAGGCTTCAAATACCGTAAAAAAGGACTTAGGCAAAGGAGCTCAAAAACACCAACCCTTGCGCAAAGAATAGCTTTACTCGTAATACAAATAGCCTAACCGTAAGCGATCAATGCCAGCCTAAACACAAACGTTTGCACACCCAAACAAATACGCGCTGCAATTTCTGGCCAAACCTTTCCAGCAATTTCCGCACCGAGTTTCAACTCCGCCCGGAAAAGGGCTGCATTTAGAAGCGTTGACGAGAGAACTATATAGACACAGGATTACGGCACTCGGAAAAGAAGAGCTCTCCGGCGAGAACGTTCGGCCGTGCGCGCGCGCGCGCATATTTACTGAATAAACAAATGATTCCGGGGGCGGAAAGTACGGGATAAGCGCCGCTAAAAGGCCTTACACAGTTTTGAAAACTCGCAGCCGGCTTATGCGACACTGCGAGCTCACGTTGATGCACTTCGAGGCACGGCTAGAAAACACGGGTTTCAGTTTCACGGGGCTTTGTCATGAAGGAGGGATTTAACGCTTCTCACCTGGCCCTTAGCTTTTTTTTTATCCATTCTTCTTGGTTTCTATTTCATTTTTTGTCGGCGTGAGAAAACGAATAAGCAAAGGACAGCCGGTCCTAGCTAATCCTTCTGTCCTAGGGAAGCAGAAAAAGAGGACTTAAAGAATTAAAAAAGTGAAAACGGTTAAGGAATTGCACATCACTGCGTCTGCAGCACGGGACGTGTGCAACGGTGTGTGAAAATAAGCTATTTTCTGAGTCGTAAAAGCCATCATGTCTATACGCGCGTCGTTTCATGTAATCTTTATGTTCTATATCACGACTGTCGAGTGTAAACTTCGAACGCAAACAGCGAGTTGCGCTCATTTCTACTGCGCTGCTGAAATGGCGTCTCAAACGACATATATGTGCGTGAATCGGATCAGTATATGAGTCTCACCTTGGGCAAAAGGTCGCTGTGTGATTTGGCTTATATAAGGGAAACAGCTTCGCGTTGAATGTGCGCAAGAGCCAAAATGGGACGGTCCGTTCGTAATCACGTTTTCACCTAATTAGCTGCCCCTAATTAGCGATCTTATTAACGCGAGCCCATCCTTAATTAACCGTGCGCACCAAGTAGTAGCAAGGTCCTCATGCTCCAGAAAAGGGCACCGTTAAAAAAAAGAGCAGAGATGGCCCTGCCGACTATCCCGGGAGCTCCGGACTACGGGATCCTGTTGGAAATAAAGTTACTCTCTACTTCTTCCTTCTGAAAGAAGTTCCAGAAGCCAATAACAAACACACCGGCATTCGCGAAAGCACGAAGAGATACGCCATGAACTCCCCACACGCACGCACATACGCACGAGCACACACCCGCGCACACGCGCGCGTGCCTGTCGCCATATCACTGTTGGTTGAGCCGCTAGACTAAGCTCCACGGGATCACGTACCTAGCGCGGCCGTTGGATTCAAAATACAAGGACTTAATACCCTCGACTGATCCGCCCACCAAGCACCATATAAAATAAAAACGATAACGCCAACTCATGCCGCGACATCACTGCTTTCTCAGGTTCAGCGTATAATAATTAGCGCGGGCGTAATTAAAACGCTATTAACCTAACCAGTAATGAGCGGCGTAAGCTCTCACGAGAGGCAACGCGAAATAGAAGAGCACAGGTTCGAAAAGGGAAGTTCGCGGACGGCATAATTAAGTACCCAAAGCCGAATCAGCCGAATCAGCTAGGGGTTCATCCAGTCTGCGAAAGCCTGCAGAACGGCCGCACGTGTATACACGGTTGCTAGAAATTAGATTGTAACCAATTCCGCTACCGCCTGCTGCTGCTGCAAGTCTGGATAGCGCCGGCCGGTTCCCATTTTATGCTGTCACCATTTCTCGCGGCTCGTCACGTGGTTCTTGGTTTGTTTGGGCTCGCCCTCTGTGCAACCGTTTTCGATCCCCCGCAGGGCTCAAATGAACTTTCAAACTAAACAGGGTAGGAGGAGTTAGAAAGGTGTTGGGAGGGAGTGCAGGGAATGGCAATTTGATGATGATTATTATTATTATTATGATTGTAGGGTTTAAAGCGTCGACGCTAACAGGCGATGAGGCGCGCCGTAGTGGAGGGCTCCGGATTAATTTCGACCACCTGGGGATGGATCTTTAACGCGCGCCAAAATCTCGCGCACACGGGCGTTTTTGCTTTTCGCCTCCATCAGCAAAGCGGCCGCCGCGGCCGGGAATCGAACCGGCGGGAAGGTAAATTTGACCGCTCAACTAAACAGTGTGGCGCAGTAGGGGCTGGGAGAAGGGTACAGCTCGTCGACATAAATGTTACACAACCGGAAGGATGCTACGAAATGCCTTCTTCCAAGTCTTTTTTTTTTTTTTTTTTTTAGCGGAAGCTTGCTTAGTGGGATTGATGGCGTCCTCCTGTCAAAAAACTAACGCATTTCGCCATAGACCGGTTGGTCGACCGAAAAGCTCTGATAAGATCTCTGGACACACACGGCGCATGCGTGAAACCGGGCTTGTTCCATTGCGTCAAAGCGGTTACTTGCAAACCGCGAAAAAGGAACGGTTCTCGACGAGGCATCACACGCCGCATCGATCTTTTTTTTTTTTAGGAGGAGTACAGTAGTGTAGCTTTATCTCATAAACCACGTATAAAATCGTCGCATGGGTTCGTTCTTCGTTTGTGATTTGGGTCTTTGAAGGTGTGGCGGTCGATTGGACGAACTTTCAACGAAGGTTGGAGGTACTCTTAGCTTGGAGGTACTCTTAGCTTTCGCGCTTCTCTCAAATTTCTCAAGGAAGGAATAGTAAAAAAAAAAAATTCTTGTATTTCATCGCGCTGGTTACGCAGGGTTTCATGTTTGTTATTTAAGGCGAAAGCATTGTGTGTCTCATAGAAGTTATATTGCGAGAGCACTTTTGGACTGCCCAGGAATTGCTCAGAACTGTTCTGGGCAGACAAACAAAAGAGACCATATATTTCATTACTCCCTGCGTTGACTTATGGAGCGTAAAATTGGCTACCAGCTCGGCACCTCGAACGGACGCTTAGTTCGGACCAACGGTTCATGAAAAGAATAATAGGAGTATAGGGCTCCGGTGATCGGGACAGAAAGCGAGCGGTTCTATCAACGAAGTAAACTATAAGGGGAAGGAAACATCCTAGCTCAAGTTAAGAAAAAAAAAAGTGAAGTTCGACGGGACGTGCACTGCGGAGATTGGGTAGACCACCAGGATAACAAAATAGCTGCCGATTATCCTCGTTGTCCAGCTTAATTGTCCTAAAGTTCGCGTTAAAACCAGCAAAACTCATTCTTGAAGATTGGTGCGAGAGAGAGAGAGAGAGAGAGAGAGAGAGAGAGAGAGAGATCTTTATGCCAATTGGTGAAATCAGCCTCGTTAGCGGCAGGGCTTAATTGCTATGCCAGATGGGGGTGATTACAAGGATGTACAAGGATGTGAGACCCGCCGCGGTTGGTCAGTGGTAAGGCGTTGTGCTGCTGAGCTCAAGGACGCTGGTTCGATCCCTGCCGCCGCGGTGGCCGCTTTTCTGGTGGAGCCGAAAAGCGAAAACGCCTGTGTGCCGAGATAACGGCGCGCGTTATAAAGATTCACAGGTGGCCGAAATTGATCCAGAGCCCATCATCAAATCAACAGCGACGACGAGAGATGAGTACAGGATGTTGCGGTGAAAACACTGAGAGGGAAAGCACAAGTATTGAAAATGAAATGCAAGAAAGTTATAAGAACAAAATTCAATAGAAAACGGTTTAACTTTGTATAGTGGATCAAACCTGTGTTTTGCCTTGGCCCTCGCCGGGCGCGTGTGCGTGAAAGCCCTCTTGTCGCCGCAGAGACTGGTGCCAGAGCTTATATAGAGCGGTCGAAGAGATAAGGCCATCCACCAACTCCCAGTTAGTCTCCGTCCGGCGAACCGTTATCGCCGATAAGAAGACCGCGCGCACGAGAGCCGCTTTCAACGCTGATAAGTTAGCTGGCCGGCTGTCGTGGACTGGTGCTCTCGGCGGGCTTGCAGGAACGACGCACACGCTTGCTTTGAGTTTTCCTCCTTTTCTCTTTCTTGCAGGTCACTCGCTACCACACGTCCTGCTCGAGTTCGAAAGAGCCGTTCACAGGAGCGCGGGGGGCATTGGACGGCGGGCAGATTTTACTAAAGTGGCCTTAAAGACAAAATGCAACCTTGTTTCATTTGGAAGAACTGAACTTCGGTAACCCGTTCAGCTCCATTCCAGCCTCGCAAGATTTTTCGGTAGACGGAAGACTAAAAAGATATCAGAAAACTTTACCACCCCTTCCTAAACAGAGTTGAGAGAAGCGGGAAAGCTTTCTGACAACAAAACTGCGTCAAAAACCTCCGCTACAATTGCGACCAACTTTCGCTGAAACGGCCTCCAACCGACAGTCAAACAATCGAAGACACAAATCGCAAAACGAAGAACGATCCCATGCATCGCCGATTTTTCCTACAAACGATCGTCATGAATACCGATACGTCTTTTATGAGATGTAATATTGCACCCCTTCTTTGTGATACATGAAGAAGGGGTACAATATTACACCTTATCGTCTTAAGGTAATGAACGTGTATCGTCTTATCTAGAACCGTTCTTTTTTCGCGATTTGCAAGTAAACGCTTTGGCGCAATGGAACAAGCCCGGTTTCACGCACGCGCGCGCCGTGTGCGTTCAGACATCTTATCAGAACTTTCGGTCGGCCAACCGGTCTAAGTGGAAATGCCTTAGTTTTTTGATAGGATGCGCCATCGGTCCCAGTGAGAAAGATTTCGCCTTAGAAGTTATCAGCGCGTTAAAAGCGCGTTAGCATTGAAGTGATACTATTGTGGCCCTACTGCAATCACACGGTCGTGTTTCTTGATGTTAGGTCGGCGACCGCCCATCGCACGAACACGATCCTGCGACGTTATAGAGACACGGCCAGAAAGCGGCTGGTGATCTGTTTTCCTGGATGTCTATTGATTGATTGATTGTGGGGTTTAACGCGCCGACGCAACGCAGGCGATGAGGCGCGCCGTAGTGGAGGGCTCCGGATTAATTTTAACCACCTGGGGATCTTTAACGTGCGCCGAAATCTCGTACACACGGGCGTTTTTTGCTTTTCGCCTCCATCAGAAAAGCGGCCGCCGCGGCCGGGAATCGAACCCGCGACCTCGTGCTCAGCAGCGCAACGCTTCCTGGATGTCTAGATTACTTGTTTGACGTTTACGGTACAAACTGGTACGATTGTTATTGTAACAACGCAGTCCGTTTAATGAACCAAACTTGCCTTTGTCTTCATGACACCGTTCAGGGGCCAGACAAAACAGGGATGAATGCAACGAATTTGAGGAGGTTCCCAAACAAAGACCTCGAGATGGGATAGAAAGACAAAACTTTTTTAATGAGCATTAACTAATGCGAGGTAATCCCTTACTTCAGGAATCCATGGGCCGTTTTGGCTCGACTGGCCCTCTCGACCAGCAGAAGTTGATCTTCAGGTAAGGAGCTGGACAGCAATTCCCCCACTACTCAGGCGATGGAGAAATGGGTGGCAGAGCTGGGTTGTTGTCTTGCTCCCGTATAATGTGTTTGAGAGTGCCTGGTTGGTCACAGAATTGACATTGGCCGTCGAATTGTGTGGGGAATGACAGGTGCATCCTGATTGGATCTGGAAACGTGTTAGTCTGTATTAGTCTGAGTGTGGTATCCAGACTTTTGATATCTGGTATCTGAGTGTGATATCCTGAGGTTTGGATGTGGTGCGAGGAGCGTTGTTCTATCGAGCCTGTCACCATCAGCCTGGTTGTGTCGACTGCAGCACGAAGGCCTCTCCCAGATCTCCAACCACGTCTGCTAGCTGAGTCCATCCTTTGCCCTCGAAATTTTCGTAGTTCAGCCCACCATCGAGTCCTTGGCCGACCCCTATTTCGTTTACGGTCTATCGGTTAAACGGACGGCCCACCTGTTGTCTCTCATGCGCATGCCGTGACCCGCTTATGCCCATTTTTGTGATGTGTAGTTTTGTGTTATGTGCAGGAGTGCTGTGTAATGTGTTGTGTGTAGTAGTGTTGAAAGCAGTGTTGCGCAATTTTTTCGAAGGTTTTGAGCGGTGTGAAACCGGTATCTCCTCCGCGACCTGGTTGTTTAGGTAGCCCTCCTCTCAACTAAATCGATCCCAAACGTTATGTTATGAAGAAATATAGTGCCATTTGTCTCGCGTATAGCTAGGGTTTAAGTGCGCTTAGGCGACAGCCCTACAACCGGCCATCTATGTCGCCGCATCTCTTGCTTCTTCAGTGAGCCTGACCACGTACGTGACACGTCCGCTGCCAACCACTGGGGCCGCCGAAAATTTGCTGCTTGTGCCATACGGCTTCAACTGGCTGGGAAAGCCCTCCAAGTGAGACCAACGATTTCGGGGCTGACGGTCTACTGGCTGGCGCAGGCTGAACAAACGAGCGCTAGCACTGGTACGCCGTATCGCTATACTAAAGCTGGTGGAGTCCGTTCACATGTGGCACGGCAGCTAATGACGGTAGTTCTTCGCCAAGCCCAAATCCAGCATTTGACGAGCACTTGACAAGAAATGGCGCCTACTTCTCGACCTGGACGATTCATACTCCTGGACAACACTCAACCACCCCTCGGAATCTCCAGCGCCTTCTCTTCCCCATAACCCTTCACAGGAAGACACTTCAACAGCAAAGCTAGAAAGAACTCAACTCAACAATTCCGGAACTTCTGTACCTGATAGCCCTCAACATCCCACGATCTGCACAAGTTATTCCGACCAAAGGCCGTACTAGTTACGCCCTCACAGAAGACACCTTAACTCGCTGGGAAAACTATATATACCGGTCACACAAGAACACTCAAGCTTCACCAGACCGGCTTCTGTACTCCCTGTGCCGCCAAGGTCGGGCGACAATTGACCACTTACTCTAGTCTTCCAGGGTCCTCAAAGGGATCCGAACAAGACACAAGCTCCCTGGCGTCACATCTCTGCAGGACTGGATATACTCAATGAACGATGCAACGAAGAGCTGCTTGGACTGTGGTACATGGTGAAGGAGGCTAGGTTCGTCAACGAACGTCGACCCCTAACCCTTAACTCCTTCCCCTATCTCCCCAACAGGCCATAGTGAGCCATTCTTGCGTAACAAATTTATCCATTCATTCATTACAGGCGTCATCAAGGAGTCCATTTGAGCCCTTGCGAAGTAGGAAGGCATTCTTCCGAGGCCACAATGCGGAGTCGCAGATAAGTGGTGTCAACTCTGCGAGAGCCAAGTTGGGAATTTCTGCTGGTCACATGAGAGTCCGGGTGGTAAGTTCGCATCGTGCTGAACAACCGTACAGTCCTTACTCCCCAGGACACAGCGGTGTGAGTGAAGCCCGGCATTCACGAAAGCAGAAAGCGTGGCAGGGGGAAGGAAGTTTCCGCGAATGGCTCACCGCAAAATCAGAAAGTATAATATGTAACTCCGCTGGTAATATGCGCTGCACTGCGCACTTTCTCCGATGTGACGCAGTTCTGTTTTGTCATCGTTATTTTCAGTGTTTAGAGTTCAGAAAGCTGCGGCAGTTTTCGTCAGCTACCACGACCCGCGAGCGTTGCGTTACACTGGCGATTGCAGCTACGCGGGGGCTTTCCTGGCCTGCCTGCCGTTCCTAGGCGCCTGCCCTCCCTGGCACGCGTCCCGACATTTGAATGCTTCGCCAACAACACGACAACGGCGCGTCGTGTCATGTTCGCAACCGTGCGATCCCACTACCGAGCGGTCAGGATACGCCGGCGCATCTGTCGCTTCGAATAGAAACGGCCGCTGCTACAAAATGTGTAAAATGTGCAACGTTCACTACAACGCCGAACAAAGAACCGGGCTTTCAGCGCGTCGCAGCAGCGGGCTACGCGTCATGACCAATCTTGAAGCTGTGGTGCATCTTTAACCTGTGGAGTAGATACTTCTCTACTAGGAGTAGAGATAATTTTGTTCTCCACTTACGCAGGCAGAAGTCCTACGAAAGAGGAAAGGACTACAGTAAGATTGATAGATGTGAGGGTTTAAAGCACCGACACAACGCAGGCGATGAGGCGCGCCGTAGTGGAGGGCTCCGGATTAATTTTGACCACCTGGGGATCTTTAACGTGCGCCGAAATCGCGTACACACGGGCGTTTTTGCTTTTCGCCTCAATCAGAAAAGCGGCCGCCGCGGCCGGGAATCGAGCCCGCGACCTCGTGCTCAGCAGCGCAACGCCGCGAAGCCACCGCGGCGGGTCTACAGCAAGAAACAGCGCGCCTTTTGAAACGTCCATGCGCAGTCGCTGTCGGGACTCCGGTCGATGAAATGCTTGAGCATCGGTCGTCAGTCCCGATCCGTCACGTTTAGTTGATTCACTAAAGAGCTTTCAGTTTTTCCAACCAAATTCAATCGAAAGTCAACGAAAGCGCGACCCCGTTCTTGTAACGTTACAAATCACTGAGTGCGGAAAGCGCGGGAAACGTATATTTTTAGGAAATCATTTTAAAACGTATAGAGAAAGCGCCCCGCTGCGGTATGGTGAATGCCATTTAACGACTCTTGACAGCTTATTTTTTCCTAACGAGTGCTTTTCGCACCAAACCGCCCTCGTGTATTATTCTGTCAACTTCTTTATTGGACGTATTAGCATATACTGTATATTTGTAATATTTATACTGTTCTTTTTAACTGGTTTTGAGCTAGACATCTAGTGTATACGAATGAAAATACATCCGAACTCTGAACAGAAAACATTCCATATTTATAGATGGTATTGCAATACCATCTATAGATATTGAACACAAGAAATTACAAGAAGGCAGAAGATTCACCGCTTCACTTTGACGAACTGGGCCCCTTAAATAAAGATGCGAAAGCCGAAAGCGAACATACGCAAAAAACAATTATTGATGTTCACGATCAACGTCATCCATCAAAAAATAATAACCTTAGAGCGTCGTGCGGGACTATGATTCGGTCTTTGACGAGCGCACGCGTTCGAACTTTTCTTTTTCTGTGTGCGCGCCGCAAAGACGACATATCAACAATCCTGCGACGATTTCGCTTTTTAGACGGCGGTTGGTCGGGGCCAACCTCGGGCTTCAAAAACCGCCTCGATGACGTCCTCTTCCACTAAAAGCGCGGGACATCAAGAGATATTTTCACACACCCATCCCACGGATTTCGTCGACCGTGAATGAAACGGGCGTACGAGTCTCGTTAAATGTCAAACAACACCGCTCAGAAGGATCGTCTGGGAAAGACAATGCGAGCCAATTAAGGCACGCGGGTATTGTTAGTAGGCCTTGAAAGAGGGAATTTTATTGCGCGCTGCGTAGGCGGAATTGATTGCGCACCGTATACTAGTCACGGACCTTTTGTCTACCTGACTGTTGTAAATACATCTTTACGGCGTATTTTATCGTCGCTATTCTTACTAGCACGCTGCTTTTGTGTGTATGTATCGAATGCATGAGGTTCCTTATACGATGTTGCTCTGTCCGAAGACAAATAAATGGCCACGTGTGAGGCCCTCCGTTACGCCGCAGCTATATATATTGCATTGTTTATACTCCCGGCACAAATGTCATCGTGGAAGGGTAGACATGAAGATTCGGGAAAGATTCCATTGCACAAGGAAAGGCCACAAAACAGCTGCGGCGCCGGAACCAAGTGTTTCTTTGTAAGCGCTGAATAACTCTGAAAGGAAATAAGCATGCAGCGTGCGGTCGATAAACACAGACCGCCAAAAAGCGAGTATGAGACTCTTCGCACGAGCACGTGTGGGGACATTAAGTACGAAACACAGAAGAGTGTTCTGTGATGTTATCAATCTTTACTTTACTTTTACGGCGACCCGGCATCGAATTCCGGCTGTATACCAAACTCAGCGTGGATGTCAGAAAATAGACGTACATTTAAGGTGGCCGGCATGGATGCAGCTAGGGTAGAGAGAATAAAATTGTAATAAGAAACAACGATAAGAATCTTACCTTGCTGACGACAGTGATCAATGCCCCACGGTAGCGGGTATCTTCTCAGGAAGATATAACAAAAAATCAGCACACCAAAAAGGAGATCGTCTGCATGCAGTCACAGCAGACGACAGCAAACGGCACAATCACTGAGCATGCCCAGGAGACAGGCCTTGCCGGCTTTTCATCTCTCGCATCGTCAAGCCGCACGCCACACCTCACCACAAGTCGGCTCCGAGCCGCACCGGTGACGCGGGGTCATCGTTTTTGGAGGAAACACGCTCGGCTCCTTCGAGGCGCGGGGGAGTCGTGGAGTCGTCGGCCTGGCGAGCGGCGGGCGCCGGGCTCTCCGCGAAACCAAAAACGGTGCACGCCTTGGCTTCTCCCCGGCTGTAGGATGAGAAGGAGCGCGGTGCGTCGAAAGCCGGGGCTCCCCGCGCGAGGTTGGGGAGCGATCAGCTGGTCCCGAGCGGGCTACCGTCCGAGTGGCGAGTCAGGTGGTTTGTGGGTCGACCATGTTTGGGCGACGACGCGCACGGACGAAGCTCCCACCACGGCGACTCTCGCGCCGCGCAGACGACACGGCCGGGAGAGAGAGGAGAATGATATGTGGAGAGGAGGACTTCGGGAGGAAACTCTGGAGAAGGAACCAGTGTAGCGGCAGAACTGGTGTAGCTCTTGGTCTCCTTTATTCACCCGTCCAGAGCAGTTCCGAGCAGTTCTTGGGCAGTCCGAAACGAGCAACAAAAATGCGGAGCTGCCCTGGAGCAATTCTGACTCCTGGACCCTTCGAAACAACAAATAAAAGTTTAAACTTGTTTGCGCTTTGATTCTTTCGGTTGTTTTTGGCAGCGGTAAAGCAGCGTTGCTCCTAATCTCCACGCTAATTGCTACGGAGATTGTCCTACCGTGAAAAAATAGTTGCACAGTTCTGCGCATTGATCCGACTGTTTGATAAACTGGCTGCACTATTCGCAGGCGACAATTTTGATAATTCACTCCACGCTCTTGTTGAACACGCGGTAAAGCTTGGGGCGAAAATCTAGTAAGAGTACGTAAGACGTCCTACTTTAATACTTTAAATTCGAAGGTAAACAAGCTCCAGAGAACTGCGATGTTATAGGTGTAGGGCTTCGCTGTCGTCTGCTACGGTGCACAGAGTGAGACGTGCGCCGCACCAGTGCAGCCTAATAGTGTGGCTTCGAACGAACATGTCGGTCCTCGTAGTCAGTAGTGTGTCGCCATCTATGCATTAAAAGCAGCACCTCAAATCACTTTGCCTGACACCTGTCGTGAATATTGACAACGTCGCTTCATTGCTTTTGGAATACCAAAAATCAATTCAGTCTGCCTTTGAAGTTCCATTTTCTCCGTTGCGCTAAATTAGCATGTGTAGATAGTGGAGCTGTAAGAACAGTTTTGTACATCCCTACTCTTGTGAGCCCGTTAAAAATGGTGTCGCCATCTGTGTAACAAGGCCAGCACTTGGCCAGCACCTCGTACACTGACACCTGCCGTGGATCCTGGAAACTTACTTGCGCGCCATTTTTGAACATGAGCAGTTGCTTCGAAAACGAAAATATGTTGTGGGATAGTACTCCTGCTCACAAGTTGGGGGCTCCAAAACAATAAAGGGAGAAAGAGAGAGCGTAGTTTTAGATGTGATCCTCTGATTGCATTTCTGCATTGCATAGAACATGTAATCTGCATCCAGTGCGCTGGGTCCCTCGGTATGGGCTCATGGCCTTTCCAGCACACCCCGGCCCTCCAGGGTTGAAATGTATTCTTTGTCATTACAGAAGAGTAAGCACTGCAGTAATGTCACTAACTCATGAGTTATATCAGATTCCATTTTATTGAAAACGTCGAGTCATTAAGCTTCTACAATGAAGCACTACCCACTGTCAGGCTGTGCACCTTGTAGACCACCAGATGATGGTCCATTCCTGCAATTTCTTTGCATTAAAAAAAAAGGGGGGGGGGGGGGTACCGCTCTCTTTCTGCAATGCATGCAATCTTTTTTTAATATATTACTTGCCAAAAGATCCCAAATGCTGGTGGCAAGACATCCAAATATTAAAACACCGTGCTTTAGTTTCCTATTTGCTGTGCCATGCAGCAGTACTCCCGGCTTGATGACCCATAAACATGCTGTACTACATTGCAAGTTTAAAGTTGGCAGTAAATTTAGGTTCCTCAGTTCCATGAAATGTCTAGTATTCCCATCGACACAGCACATTAAACATATGAACACAAGGATTGGGAGCAGGAAAACATTCTGCCCAAAATGTTACCTGTTCAACGTTTATTCGCACATGATAAATTCTTCAGACAAATATACTACATGCATGTATGCATGTATTTAAAATGGACACAGGACACAGCAACTGTGGTGGGACAGTGGACAAGAGCAGACGACGTCACAGCAGACGAGATCACTCACAGCAACACTGGCAAAGCCTTATCGAACTATGCAACAAGAAGCTTGCAATACGCACCTTCATGGTGTAAAGGTATAATACCTCAGCTTTCTATGCTAAAAATGCTGGGTTCACTGCGCACTTTTTAAGGCGAAAGTGTTTTATTCCGGGGGACACCGGGATTTCACTGACGTCATATCCATCACAGAAATGACGCCAGTACGACGAAGCAAGTGGCCTGTAAAGAGTGCACTCCTGCACACAGGGTCTTCTTGCGGAGAAGCAACCTTTAGTACTGAAGAGTTCGTTGTACTTAGGGTTGTTAGTTTTCGGGTTTGATATTTTAACATGAAAGTGTTTTATGCCAAGATACACCAAGATTCATTGACGTCATACGTCATGCAAATGATGCCAGTACACCTTTGCCGAAGCGACCCACCAGCAGAATGTCGCTCGCCAAGCAAACACACAAGACAGCCGCCGACCTGCAAATCAATCTCAGCGGCAGATTTCGCTGCGAATTTCACTTTCACGTTATACTGATTCCTATGACAGAGGAATCAAGCACAGTTTTTTTTTCTTTCTCATTAACTTAAAATGTGTGCATGGGTTCTTGCTGCGGAAAGTATGCTGAGTATTAAATGCATTCACACCAGGAACGCTTAGATGCCACATATTGAGGCACTTCAGGTGTTGTACTGCTAGCACAAAGTCACAGGGTTGATCTTGGCCGCGAGGGCCATTTCTCTGATGGAGACAAAAAATGAAAACACCTGTGTGTCGAAATTACGGCGCCTGTTGAAGCATCGCAAGGTAGTCTAGATCAAATCTGTAGCCCTCACCTCCTTTCCAAGGTGGTGTTTCAGTGCATAAAACCGCTGGTCAAAACACACTCGGCCATTGTATTCCACGAGTTTCCCAAATAAGTGCTCCAGCCGGTCAACTGCTGCTTAATCTTTGCCGCATGAACAATTTTACCGCTGTTTGGGCTATCTGACCCCTTCCAGAAAAGAAGACAGGAGTATCCATGCCCTTCTAAGTTTACTGCAGAGACAATAGCTAGACGCACAGATTGAACGAATTGTTCAACTTGTGGACGGATGTAAGCGGCCACCTTTTTGTACTAGTGTCATAACAGCAGGTAAAACCAAAACACAAGTTCTTCTACTGGCAGAATGAACTTCTATTCCGAAGCTGAAATTTGCTGTTTCAGCTACATCTAGTACTGTGATTTTGTACCTTCAGTGCAGACCCTTTACACATCTGCACAGCCACTAGAAATGGTGAACTATACAAACAAAAACTAAGTGAACAAAGTATTTGTTATTAAAATGTGATTTGAACGCATTTTAGTCTAGTTCCAGTTGCATTTCTGGCTGGTTCCGGCTAGATACATCTCAATATACGTAGAACCAGATGGAAATTAAACTGGAACCAGTTTCATAATCCAGTATTTGTGGGACATATTATGTAGAACCGTAATTTTATACACATGAAGCAGAAATGAATCGCAAAACTATTTATTTTAAAACACAATTTGTTGTTAACTTTAATCATGTTGCACTAACCATCATCACCCATCTTCTAAAAAACCTAAATTGTGGCATTCTTTACCACTACCTAATGCCCTTTTTTATTTTCATGAATCAAAATAAGACAAACAGTAAACATAATGAGTACTTTCTTTGGCATGTTGTCTAAACAGCTGGTTTGTGCTTGCACTGACCATTCACAACCTTTGGCACAGCTACAAATAAACACACAAGAACCACTCATCAAAAACCCTACGCTGTGCACTTCGATGACGAGAAGAAATAACCCAAATAAAACCAATACACAAACACACATCATAAATAGGCAGAATAGCTACTTCGATTCAAAACGCGTTGTCCCAATATCGATCCTCCAACGTAAGCGAAAAACTAAACAACAAAAAAATCCTTCAAATTTAAAACAGATGCAAACCTAGTTGGCAAGTCAGCCACTCAAGTTTTCTCAAGCTTGGCGGTGTCTCCTCCCTCGTGCCATGTGTCGCCCCCTGCTCTGTCATCGCACTCTTCGTCTTCGCTTCCACCTTCGTCAGAGCTTTCTTCACTAGCACGTTTCTCCTCTATGGATTTCTCTTTGCTTATTCGTACTTCTGGATACGGTTGTTCCCGAAATTTCTGTCTCGTTTCAGAGCTCAGGGAAACCGGATGTTGCAGATCGGATTCGTGTACCTCTTCACAGCGTTGTCGCTGCTTTTGCTGCTGCCTTTCGGGTTTGCTCCAGTAAAAATGGGTGATGAAGAACAAGAATAACTTGGCGAAGATCATGGCCGCGAAAAGCCCCAGGACGCCAATGCAGATGACGTTGACTATGTTGTTGAATAGGCTCCACCAGGTCTGGTGTTCCGCGAAATTGCGCGTCAATTTGCCGAGGGCGGTGCCAAAGTTGGCCAGTGGATCAAACAGGGCCTTCGAGAGTAGCTCCGTCAGCACAAGCAAAGGGTTGACCTGCAAGTGGAGAAAAGAGCTGTTGCAAAAATGGGGACATTTTGGGAGCAAAATGCTTTTTTTATATTGTAACATCATTGTTATCTGAAAAAATGCTATTTGATAAACAGAGAACCTGGAAAAATTCAAAGTTAAATAACTGTATCTGTTGCAAATGGAATGTCGAGGATTTTTTTGTGACCCATCCTGCAGTTAGATGTGGATGTACGATGGGCCAAAAAGGCAAATAGATTTCTTAAAACAACATTAGTTTAAATTTAAACCACAATGTACACCCGTAATACTATTTTCACCAGCGGTTGAATGTAGAACCACGTGCACAAAGTGGATGAATTCTACAGTGCACACCAATTCGCCTATTCTCATCCTCCCTTTCTAAGGATAACACTGACCCAAACTCCCTCCCGCTGCCATCCACAAGCATAACTCACCTCACCCATACTAAATCTGTTGCAACCGTGCTAATCACACACAAAAAAACATTTTTTTCTTTCTGTTCCGAAAGGACCATTGCACATCAATTTTGAGTTTCGAGTATGCTCACACTATTGTGTTTTCCCGTTGCTCCCATAGGTTGGCAAAACACATAGAACTCACTCAAACTCAATCTCAATTTTTTTCACTCACAGTGTACTCACCAAAACTCAGACTAAAAAAGCTTGTGTGTTCTCAAAATCACTTGTACTCACTCATCACATACTCATTCATAATCATACTCACTTGTACTCGAACAAATCTGTCCTCACGAGTACTCGTGCTCAATCTGCACTCATGAGTAGTCCATTCTTCTGTACTCACCTGTACTCATACTCACTTTGTGCTCACAAGTACTCGAACTGTGAATGTGTACTTATGAGTACTCAATTTGTACTCACACGTACTGAACTCATCTTTACTGTTAGGTATAAGCTAGGTCGTGGCTTGAATAAAAGACTAAATAGAAAAAATTTAAAATGTTTAATTGAGTAGAAAAACTGAGGTTACATATAGATCAGGAGAGAGGACCAAGGAAGAAAACGTCTGACGCGGTGCACTGTCATAGGGCGACTCACTGCTGTCGTTGCTATTTTGCTTTGTTTTCACTGCTACGATTTGTAATCCCCTGTAACCACTGGTGTATGCAAGAAGGTGCCGAGGGGGCCTCAGTCCCCCGTGAGATTAATGGGTTCATGGGAGGAGGAGGGGGGGGGGGAATGCAACAAGGGCGCTGACTCGGCTTATTGTTCAATTAAGACAACTCAAAATTATTGTTTGTTTGCAATTGACAACCTAACAAGCTTGCACAAATTGGACATCTGCTCTCGACACGATCAGCCATTTTGCGATGCTGTCAAGAATAAAAATATTCTATTACATGGTCGCCTATAGTGTACTCTAATTAATGGCAAGTGTTTTTATTGATTTTTAGTTGTTTTTTCTGCCGTTGTGTCGCTTTTCACTTCTTTCTCTTCTTTTTTTCGTGTCCCCCCCCTCCTTTCGAAACGAAATCCTGCGTACGCCCTAGTCTGTACCCCGTCTGCCCCATTTCTATTCACCTGGTAAGACAGCAAAATAACAAGCAGCAGCACAGCAGCCACCACCCCTCCTCACCTGCCAGACAGGGTCAACGTGGAGGCTCTCGTAGTACTTCTCGCATTCGGCGCTGCTCTCCCTCTGCCCCAGCATCCACTGGAACCAACCCGGTGTGTGCCCAGGGCGGCAGTGCTCAGGGGGAACGTCGTGGCGCATTATGTACGCGTCCCGCCTGGCGTGCTCCACCTGCAAGTAGTCGAACGCACCCCCGATTCAGTGCCAGTTCAGTGACAAGCAACAATTAACTGGGCATGAAATTTTGTCACGATGCTGCTGTTCATTTGCCAAAAAAATATTTATATTGAGGACAAACTCTCGGGCAGCCGCTCATTATGAACCAAATGAAGCAGCATATCATCACTGTCAAACTTGCATGTTGCACTCTGGCTGACGTGATAATCCTCGAGCAGTAGCCACAGTGTCGCCACGATCGTTAACAATTTTCGTACAGGTACAAGCAAGAGAGAAATGTTTATTGGTACCGAAGCTACACCAGGGCTATTCGGTGTGCCGTAGTTGAGGGTTCCGTATTAATTTCGAACACCCATGGATCGTCATTGTGTAGCAAAACCTTGACACATGGGCATTTTTGTTTTTCACCTCCATTAGAACAAGAGTACAAGCAAGAGGTGCTGCGTCGTGGCTACATGTGGCAAGTTGGACAGTGCCCAATTTTTAAAAAATCGAAATTTTGGGGGTTTAACACATCGACGCTTCACCTGGGCTTCACCTGCACCGTAGTAAAGGGTTCTGGACTAATTTTAACCACCTGGGATCTTCAATGTGCACCAAAATCCTGGTTTTGCCTTTTGCCTCCAACTGAAAAGCAACCACGTTCACGTTTTATTACACGAGTTGACAGTTTGTGCTCTCTTTGCACACATTGTTTCCTCTATGTCGATAACTTATGACTCTTCCATTTCTTCAGGCTGTGCAGCAACTCATCCCCAAGTATTTGGAGTGACTACAAACCAACAAAGCTGCCAGCTTACCACGAACATGGAACAAGCTACCAACTGACTGTCAAGGTGGAACCCCCCGTCTTGTCTATGCATCTCTTCATGACGCTAGTGTTCTTTTGCGCTTGTTATAACGCTGAAGTTCTGTCATCACCAACCAGCCCAAACTTCTTTATCGGAAAAAAATTCGTGCCAATCCCCCCTCTGAGG
This sequence comes from Haemaphysalis longicornis, assembly GCF_048455015.1. NCBI lineage: Eukaryota > Metazoa > Arthropoda > Arachnida > Ixodida > Ixodidae > Haemaphysalis > Haemaphysalis longicornis. Next base: position 44,001,421 of record NW_027526385.1, on the reverse strand, counting down.
GTGGTTGGAAAGCAAAGCTGTAAACGATACCCACATTGATTACCCATGTGCCGTCACTTGAATTCCCACACGTGGCTCTACAAAGAGTGAAACCCAAGAGAAGTGAAATGCAGTTTACCACACCCTTTATTACCTCAAAGAGATATTCTTTGCTAAGGTTAAATAAATGCATGATCCACGAATGGTGGTTGGCACATGCGTGAAAACTCCTTTTTTATAAAGTTAAAGGAAGCTCGAACCCGGTGTTAGACGATCTCACTTCCCCATCTCTGCCGCCGCTGATGGAGGCGACGAGAGTGGTGGCAGAGATGGAGGAGAAGTGAGATGCCATGCATTGGTGTGAGCTTCCTTTAATTTTTAGTAACTCCTAGCCCATGCACAAGGCACGCACACGTGCCGTGGGTGGAGCGCAAAGCGGCGCGAGAGGTCGCGTGACGCTATCACGTGGCATGCAGCGAGAATGCAGGGGGTAAACATGCAGGTGTGCTCAGTGAGTGCACTGTCTGTCTCCCCTGTCTTCGCGTGGGCTTGTAGCTCAATCAGTAAGACAACGGTCTTTCGCTCCACTTCTCTATCATTCCAGGTTTGATACCTGGCAGTGCCAGTAACTTCTTTTATTTTCTGTTTATTCTGTTTCCATTTCTTTTATTTTCTTCTATTTTCTGTTGACACTAAAGGTCACAACAGAACCCTTGGGTGGTAGTGGTAAAACGCTTCGCTTTAAAAAAGAAAAAAATCCCAGAAAGGGCTGGTCACCTGGTAGCACAGGGCCCAGTGCCAGACGAAGCTGAGTAGCAAGAAGTATAAGGCGGCCATGAGGAAGAACACCTTCCAGGGGCGGCCGCGGATCAGCACCAGCAGCAGGACGCCCAAGAAGGCGCACACGGGAACTGCCAAGCGCACGTCCACGGGACCCATGGTCTGGCCCCAGGCCTGGGCCAGGCGTCCCAGCAGCGCATTGGCACCGTGTGGCAGCTCCTCCGGAGTCACCACAGAGCTGGTCAGGATCGCCGACAGCCTCTGCTCCAGCTGCGACGACTTGGTGCCGGCGTCCATGGCAAGCTTCTCCAGCATCTTCACCTGCCGAGCACGATAGGCATGGGTGGGTTTTTCTTCGTGACTATGTCGCGCGTTTTGCCCAGATGGAATAGCGGTTGTCACTAAAGTTCTGCGCAGATGGAACAAAGTGGGAAGTGTTTAGAGTTCTATCTGGAGGAAATGAAGACTTTCAAATAGTGCTGTTCAGGTGCCATCACCGTTGTGGTCTGATTTGTAGAGTTTACACCTCCCATTACAAAAGTTACGGCTCCAGGGTCAAATCCCCAGTTCTTTTTTTTGTGTGTGTGTGTGTGTGTGTGTATGGCAGGCTAGTGTTTTGTTAACACAGCCTGTGTAACAATGCCTCTCATGTCAGCTGATAGCTGTCAACCCCCCCTTACAAATGTTATGGCCCCAGGGGCCAAATCCCCCAGCCCTTTTTCTCTGTCTGTCTGTGTATGTGTGTGTGTGGCTAGTGTTTTGTAAACCCAGCCTGTGTAACAGCACCTGTCATATCAGCTGATAACTGCCAAACAGCCCCTTTGGTGTTGCTCTCTCTTGCCCTTCCCCGCTCACAGGGCTTTCTGCGTGCTCCCGGCCTCGGTAGTGAAATTGAACGCAACGATTTACAGGGTGAACAGACGAAAGGGCAGCCTGTTCACCTGCAGTGATGATCTCATGACGCCATGTCACAAGCACAGACAAGCACGCACAGAGTAATAATAGTAAAACGAGAATGAAGCAACAAACATGAACAAAGAATTGTGATCATTACTTCGGAAAGCAGGCTAACCTGGCACAGCAGACGACAGACGGTCTGAAACCAGATGACTGGTATTGACGACTATGAACCGCGGGAATACTTTACTATGATTAGCATGAGATCTTATGTAACTATTTGTGATCATCATAAACTATAAACACAAGAGGTATTCTAATCGCCTGCTACCTCGTTTGGCTCCTTCCTATCGTGAATCGCCATCGCACGTTTCGTCTTGCATAACCCAGGTGGCGCCATCGTTCCAAGATCAGCTTGCACGTCCGAATCGGCCTCCATTTTCCTATAGGCGAAATCATTTTTACTTATTTTCAAAATAAAAGGGTCGGTACCGTCGTTGTTCCCGGTGTCAAACAAATCGGACCACAAAATGCGACCTCCGAGTGAAGTTTGAGCGCAAACGGAGCAGTGGTTCGCTCAGGGAAAAATTTTAAAGTGTTACATTTATTGATGTAACACCCTGTACATAACCAGAAATTTCTTCGAAGCACTGCTTCCTAGAATTTAATGGCGAAGAGGCCGTTGGAGGAGATAAACCCTCAGAGCACATCTTCACACGCCTGGAACGAGGTATAAATTTTCCTGGTAGATTTTTTTCCCCCCTCTACTTCATCAGCTGTTTTGTTCCCATAGCTTAGGAATGCTATATAGTGCACAAAGGAGGCAAGGGACGTAGCAGATCGTCTACAAACAAGAGCAGGAGCTGTACATCCTGAGTTAACGACGCCTACTATCTTTTTTCCCATTGTTACACAACTCTTGACAGGCAAATCTTATCAGCGACCAAAACAAACAACAATGGCACGGCTGAGGTGGATGCATGGTGTAAAGCTAGATACGCAAAATACCGCCCACGGTACCGCCTCTTCCAACCTCCATCATCGCAACATTGGTCACACAAGGTCGGGTATCGCTACCCGCGTACCCTCTCATGCAGAATTCACAAAGCACTCACATCGTCAGACGACAACAGAATCTCGAACTTGACGTTCGACGGCATTTCGTCGCCACCAAACTTTGCGCTGTAGATGACGTTGAGCGCGAGACGTCTCAGGTAGATGAACTCTCGATCGTGTTCGCCGTCGGCGAGGACTTGACTCAGTCGCAACTGTTTTACCTGCTCCCCGCACTTTTTCGTCTCTCGTCGCAGAGCTTTACAGTCGCAGTCGCAGCGTTCGCAACTCGGCACCGGCGGTGGAACCGCCTGCGTCGTTTCAGTTTCGTCTGCTTCGGAAACTGGATAGCGGCTGAACTTGGAGCTTTCGGCAGCCGAGCGAGCCCTGATCTCACTGTACATTTCGGCCCGAGTTGCGGGCGAAGCGGTGTCCTCTGAGATGGGGTCTGAGAACGCGCCAGAGCTTTTCTTAAGCTTGGGCTGCTTTTGCTGCTGCTCCGGAGTCTCCTTGTGGCGGTCCTTGCTCGCCAAGCCCAGCATGTCATGCGGGTTCACCCAGCCCTCGGTGTCGCCAAGAATGACGCGCATTCGCGATGTGTCGCCGTTGCCGAAGCGACTGCGGTAGAAATCGTCTGCGTCGGTCGCTTCGGGCTCCGACTGACTGAGCGCGACCGCGGTGAAGGACATTAGGAGAACGCAGCACAGATGTGGATTCATGGTTCGGTGGGAAAAGCGTACACGTTTGAAATCAATAACAAGACACAAGCACAGTCGACGCCAGTGTTGGGCTACTACCAGCACGTGAAATATAACACCATAGTTCTTGGGTAATGTTTACATGGCTGAACCTGGCTGAACTGGGAGAATGCTGAGACTCTTCGATAACGGAGTTCTCGGACTCACCGTGGACTGTCTTTTGACTGCTCGCGAACCATCCAGTGTGACTCTGGGTGCGTTCCAACTTCCCTTCGCAAGAAGGAACGCACCCTGTGACTCATCATCAAAGAATCAAAGAGCAAAACAAAAAGTTAGAAATAATGTTAGCGCAAATATTATTTAAGAACATTTTCATTAATTTTGATGCTTTAATTTTATGATTTGTAAGTATGTGTGTCACTGTTGTTAGTAAAAATGCCGCTAAAAGCACTGCTTACCTTACTTTTACAATATTACTTTACAATATACTTTTACAATACTAGGCAGCGTCTGGAACCCCGCGCGGGGCACGAGATCTAGCCCCCTCGCAACGGCTCCTGCCCCGCGTGACGTCGTAAATACGTCATAGTGACGTCATATTAACAGCAATTGTTATTATATTGCGTAGTAGAATACCAAAAGCACATTTTTTTACATTTTAATAAAAAATTAGGAAGCCACTCATCTGCTAGAAGTTTTATAAAAGAATTTTTTTGTTCGTTCTTGCGGAAGCCGCCGATGCTGCCGCTGCTGGCGGTATGGCGTATCCGAAAGTGCCGAAAGCCCTCCTGAATGCCTGAATTTCTTGGATCGACAACGTAGATGAAGCAGAGTTGATATAGTTAGAAGCACTATCAGAATGTGCGAGAACGTATGCGGGGACCAAGCCAGCCTTTCCACACGGTAGCGAAATCCGCTCTCGAGGAATGCTGACCTGTGACCGCCTGCTGTATGCCGATGGTACCTGCGTTAGATCTACGACATCGCGCAGCCGAGTGGCCCCGTTCGAACAACCCACGTCCCACGCAAGAAAAGACACCGTCCGAGCGTGATTATGTGAGCCTGCTGCGGCATGTCCGCGCGGCGGCATCTGCTATCAACAGTTTGCACCACGGCAAGTTCAGAATGCTTAAATGGGTGGCCTAAAATCGCGGTGTGTTTTCAAAATGACAGCAGCGCGGGACGTAGGCTAGACGCGGCCACTGATATTTCACTGGTCGCATGTGCGCATTACAAGTGCAAACCACGGATAGCTAGAAAAGGTAATCATTGGTGTTCCCACACATATACCGCGTACAACCCAGCACAGTAGTTTCCCCTTTAAGGAGATTAGCAAAAAAGACCCGAAAATCGGCAGTTTTGTCGCGTTTTTTGTATATATTTTCGAGTGGATTGAATTGTGGCTTAAAATTGTTTACCCGAAATACGTTTTGTGCGCGGAAAAGTCTGGTGATCATGAGCTTGCATCATAAATGCATGGTATTCAGCGCTTGAAAAGATTTTTCAGAAGAAATTATTGCAGCTGTAGTGGTGAGCCATTTCACTACAGTAAAATGTGGCAGAAATGCATCTTCGATACAAAGGATGTGAAAGAGTGAGAACATTGGCAGTCTCGTATCCCGTGGCCCAGATTGTGGCTGGGTAGTTTCCATCATGCATTCAGCTCCTCACATTGGCACACACATGATGCTACGACAAATTAGGAACTGGGTCCTCCAAAAAGGTACACTAGCCAGGCGCTTCATGCCATAGCTGCTGCATTGGCGTAACCTTCACGTCTCTGTATATGTGGCTATGTTGGCCAGATTTTACCGATTCCCCTCATGCAAACCCGCCGCGGTGGCTCAGTGGCTAAGGCGTTGCGCTGCTGAGCACGAGGTCGCGGGTTCGATTCCCGGCCGCGGCGGCCGCTTTTCTGATGGAGGCGAAAAGCAAAAACGCCCGTGTGTACGAGATTTCGGCGCACGCTAAAGATCCCCAGGTGGTCAAAATTAATCCGGAGCCCTCCACTACGGCGTGCCTCATCGCCTGCGTTGCGTCGGCGCGTTAAACCCTACAATAAAAAAAAAATCCCCTCATGCAAAGGGACTTAATTCAGGACACCCAGCCGATGGGGTCAGAGAAGAAGCTGTACAGACGGTAACAGGAAGGGTATACACTTGGCCGACCATCATGTCTCCAGCATATGAAAACCCATGGGTTCTACGCAGGCTCAATAGTCAACGTCAAAGAGAATCTGAAAATGTGCCTGGAACGTGAAAGCCTCAGCGGATGGTTTGTGTCCATGGGTATGAGCAGCAAGCATGCTGCAAATGTAATTGATAGGCAAAGGTCAAGGCTGTAATGGTGCGAGTTTAACCAAAAGAAACGGTGAAAAACATCCCAATTTCAAACTGCATTGATGTAATATGGGCACGAGTGACGTCATATGGACGTGCACTGTAAATGCAGTTATCTGTGTGTTAAATGTACGTTAGCACTCAAGTGATACGATCAAACGGAATGGAGGCCCCACTGAAATTGCGCAGTTATGCTTTTTTTGCGGTGGGTTAGGTTGGTGGCTGTCAATTGCACAAACAAGATTCTGTGATGTCATAGAGAAATAGCTGGAAAGTGTGTATGGAACTTCCACTGCTCTACTCATTTTCTGTACTATCTTATTTGTTTGAAGTTTACAATAAAATTGATGTCATTTGTTTTTTGGGCAAAGAAGTCTTTTTAATGAACGAACCTTGTATTTTTTCTTCGTAGCCTCTGTAACAGCCTGCCTACTGTGCCCCTAAACAGTGGTCGCTAAACAAATGCCCACTTGCCAGCCAGCTTCAGGGGCTTGTAACGATTTACTAGGATTTTTCATGGCCAACATAAATTCCAAGGAATCCACGGTGGTACACTCCAGGGCAGTGCAAGTCTCAAAAGAAGTTTGACAGCAGGACTGGACAGTAACACAACCAACAGGCTTCATAGGTGAAAACCAGAAGCCCACCCACACAATGCCATGCAATAAGCCAATGCAGTGAGTCTCTTGATTTTTATGCGAGGCATTCAACGTGTGGGTCGACTAGTGAGGTTATAGCTGGCCAGTTTGGGCACAAAATACTCACTTTTGTGATTTCAGACAGCTCTCAAAGGCCTATCTAGATGTCTTTGTTTTTTTCGCAAAAAAAAAGTGCAAGCTCACAGTTGGGGATCTTGAAAACATTGTTTAGCCTCTCCAGCAATTGTGCGAGCCTGAGGTAACCCTGCCTATAGGTGGTTCTCATGTTTGCTAGCTCCCACAGCAAGCACATGAATGCAGTGACTGAGGAAGATGGTGGCCAAAGGGAGAAAAGGGGGTGGTTCCTGAACAAACAGCCCTTGATCATCAAAACAGCAGAAAAGAGCGCTGATGACTCCGAGTCCTCGGCTGGGGTGTCGAAATACCTTCTGGCCTACGTGTACAGTGCATTCACAAACTTTTCTTTAAAAAATCTTGAGATTACACACACTCCCTCCATAGAAGGGGTTTGTTTCTGGCAAGGTGGTTGAGTTGAAATTTGTGATTAGTAACAACTCGCCATTCGTCCCTTTCATTTAGCATGCTTCCGAGCTTCACTTCAAAAACCCTACTTTTTCTAATTTACGTATAAATGGATTGATTATGAAATATTCTCTTATTTACCTCTGCTCAAATAAAACTGTTATACCTTAAATGCTGCTGTGTTCATGCAGGTGTAACATTCTTCAATGGTGTTGTGTGGGGTGCATTAAGCTCAGTACTAATAAACTTAAAACCAGTGCAAGTGACGTTTCCCCTATTGTTTCAGTGTGTCCAAAATATTTATAAATTTTTGTAAGCATTCTAACTGTCTACCAATACTTTGGGGGTAACTCAACTAAGCTCAACCTTTTTCCCCATGCCTTTATTATTGTTGTGCTCTACCAACACATTCCCAGCTGGAACATGCCTGCTGAATTTAGGGCCCAAACCATTCTTTTGCTATTTGACACGATTGCAGCTGTATGAAACATTGCTTTTGTTTAGTTTTAGCCTATGATTTCCAACAGGCCACTTAACTACTGTCAAAACCATTAATTGCTATTTATAACAAACAGTATTCTAACATTTTACATAAAACATTTGGTTGTTACCTCACTTGACGTTTTTGTTACACAGCCAGCCTGTCATATTTATCTAGGTATGAAGGACATGTACACAACAAATGCCTTACTGCAATACATTCACAAGCCCGTCTTACAGCAAATCAGCAGTGACAGAAGCAACACGTTTTGGCTTTCCAGCAGAGCTTTGGTGTCAACAAAAAAGGAATCTTTCTTGGCTTCTCTGCAGAGCTTTGCACTCAAGCAAAAAGAGCACTTGGTTGTTTGGCTTTCCTGCAGGACTGTAGTGTAGTGCTAGAAGGCATCACTTGCTTATTTGGCATTTTTTCTGTGTATTGTGCCAAGAAACCCTTGTGTTTTGTTAGGAAAAGGAACTTCACACCACAGACTGTGCAGAGAAAGTAGAGCTACTCACTGACTTTTTTCACAGCCACGGAAGTTTGGTAGAATCACTTGTCATTGACAAACACCATGTTTGCTTTCTGTCTGAAGGTGTGAATCTTGGAGAGTTGATTTATATTTTGGGGAAAAATACCGCGACAATAACAGTACTGAAGTACAAGGAAAGGTAGGTGCTGTGATGAACAGTGTCCATGTGTTCGCAGCTTTTTTGTCCAGTTTCTTTCCCGTGTTTTTTCATGAAGACTTGCTACAGTGCCTGATCAAGCCTGTTTTTGTGTAGCAAAAATGTCAACAGCGAAGCACGGATCAATGCTCACATGCTGCCCATTGACACCAAAGCAGAAGTACGTTCATTAGAGTCATTTTATTGTTGAAGCCTTCCACAATACATACAGCTTTCAGCTGTACTGCAATATTCACAAACTAGGTGTCCTTGGTTCCAGTTCCTGCACAAGGTATTAAGTACTATCAGGAGAGGGTAATGTCAAGCTGTACAAGAACCATTCCCTTGTAGATGTGCTCCATAAACTGTTTTTCAGGCTTGTTAGCTTAAAAAATAGTTTCAGTGCCCTTTTTTTTTTTTTTTCAAGCTAATTACCACCACCAGAGATTGTGCTTTCTAGCAGTTGAGCTCTGCTGGGTATGCATCGTTGCAAACAAAATATGGGACACTGTATTATGGCCCTTACGACTAAGCATAGTCACTTAATCAATTAGCCGCAACAGTTTTTTACACAGCACAGAGTTAAAAAGCAAAAGAACATGAAATATCTCCTCGCAATTAGAAACTTTTACTGTTCACCCCCCTCACAGAGCAGACAATTACCAGCTGTGAACACAAGTATTAACCTCAAGTTGAATTCCACAGGGTGCTCTGGATGGGTACATCGATGTCACAGTCAATCAGAATTCGTGAATCCACTGTAAGCCTTCGAGAGAAGCTCTCACCATTACTGGCCATCCAACTGAGTGGGCATGAAAGTATTGTTGTTGGTTGTGTTGACTTCCAAGCCAAACACGAGTAAACAAAAAACTAGCGTACCAAAATACATAATCAGAACAGATGCAGGATGAAGTTTTGTTGACTAACCGGGTTGAAGCCAGAAGGCAGTGGGGCAAAGGGAAATAAAATCCATGCGGTAATTGTGAAGGAAGTTATGAGACGCTGCCAGACGATTAGCTGGTGAGGAGGGAGGGCTATCCTATCTATCCCTTGCTACCTATTTACTATAATTGAGCAGATAACAACCTTTTATTAAACTTGCTAGCTGGCAGTTCCACGAACCCTATGTAGAAAATTTCAAGGTAGACAAAACGTTGTTTCCTGTGCATTCAATAATGGCTGCCTAGAGATTGCTTAACATTCGCAGCTCATTTGAGGTCTTGCCTATCATGAAAGCACAATAGTATTATTCGAAGCAACAAATTCGAAAAGCATAGATGAACAACAAGAGTCACTTGTTTACCTTGAGCACACCAAACTTGAAAGCACTATTTAACACAAGTGTCAAGCTTGGCACAAACGGCGATCTTATCAAGGCTTGACTTCTCCCGAACTTGCACATTTGGAGCTTGCGCCTCCTTGCACAGGAAGCCAGCCAGTGAGCGGCTGGTTTCAGCGATAGCTGAGCACCATGCTGCCCATGGACGGGAGGCTCCTGGGCTCTCCCATTCACCAGGCCACCCACGAAAGTGGAGCTGCGCTCCCTGCATGCAGCGTGCATGGATCGTTTCCGCGGGGTAGTAAGGTTTCTTGCAGTGCCCCGCGATTGGATTGGATTGAATAAACTTTTATTAAGCCTGCAGAACTAACGCTGACGTCGAGACGCTAGCGCTCGTCGATCGGGCCTACATCATCCTCGAGGGGACGGCTGGGCCGTCCCTTTACGGTCCCCCATCAGGCTACATGCGACGACGGATTGCGTTCGACGATGCCCTGCGCTACCTGACGATACTTGATTCGTGCGCACACTGACGCCGCTGGTACTGCGTCGCTCGCGTTATCACGTCATCAAATTCGGCTACCTCGTTAGCCACGGCGCAAAGCGCTGGAAAACTGATCCGCACGTTTTACGCCAGAATCAAAATACAAGGCTTGGAATGCAAGTAGCGATCGGAACAAGTAGACAACGAATGCAGGAGCATAAAGCCGATGGCACGCGAACTGCAAGACAATATGACGCTAGCAACATATTTAACGGCAACAAAAGGAGCACGGAAAAAAGCGGGGCGAAGCAGCTTGCCAAATTAGGATGCGTTAGCCAGGGTTGCCACTGAGTTTTGGGTCAATATCGCCAGACGGCCAGCAAAAAGTCGCCGAATGTCGCCATTTTCGCTTTAGAATTCGCCAACAGTGCCGCCACACTAAATATCTACGGCAACGCCTAAAAATAAAAGCTCCCAATTTTGTATAACCCCATAAAAATCAGCAACGTTCATGTTTTTCAATGCCAGTCGTATGGTACGCTTCATAGGCTGCGTCTGCTGCAACCCGGGGCTTCCGAGCCGATTCCCCCCCGAACTGGCTGCTGCGCCCCACGGAAGTGACGTACGTCAACAAAAAAAATTGCGTAATTGCATTACATTGCAATTACTTCAATAGTATTGCATATATTTTTGGCAGTGACACACTAATATTACAGTATCAAGATTTATTTTTAGCCTGAGTTTATTGTCTTTTAATATGACGTCACCTAGTCACCGTGACGTCATGGACATGCTTTGTAGATGTTTGCATTATATTTTTCTCTGCGAAACTCGAGTTTGTTATTGTTTTTGACACTCGCGTAGAAGTTGTGTAAACAAAGCACTTTTTATAGATTTACCACGGGTTTTACGGATGACCTACGGAAGAGCGAATTTTGGCCCCGTATTGGCATACGTACGGGTAGAGTTCACTCTAGTACGGGCTTGTCTGTTCCGAGTTTGTTCACTCCGGCTTCGCGCGGTGCCGAGGCAAGCAAGAATGTTACAAGCGTCGCCGTTGTGTGGAGTCGCTCACGAGAGGTGCGGTGCTGCGCTGTGTTTTCGTTTCATATGAGGTGTTCAGCTCCAAGCCTGTGTCACCGCGCTTGTATCTTCTGCAGTAATTCACAGTCTTCAAAGTCCGATGAGTATTCGTGGCAGCAACGCGAAGTGCTGGTCAGCGCTTGCGCAGAGCGCAATGTTTTCATACCAAATGCGTACGTATCAGAACCAAATGTTGCCCCAAAATGTGCAGTAAAGTACGAAGCGCCTTCAAAACGTGACCGATGTGTGTGGTGCGTCATAGTTTTCCAGAGGTTTGTTTGTGTGAAGCTGCTGGCGCCGCAGTCATCGATGCTATCATCACAGTCATTGTTATACACGGTGTTGTGTCGGTATCACAACGCGAGGCAAATACTTTGATACTGCTCCGTACTCGACTTGCAAGTGTCCAGATTCGTGTCGCTGCAGGAGTATATACGTGAATAATCTAGAGCATCAGCTAGCAATGGTGCGTCGCAGTGACAGCGAGTTCGTTCGCTTCAACTTGCCGTGATCCCTGTCGTTACAAGCGTGGCCAAAAAATGCGCCGGATATCTGTCGTGAGTTACTGTGGCATTTTCCGTGTGTGTTGTGTTCGTGTGCTCCAAAATTTACGATGTCGCCAAACGTACGTGATCGTGCCCATTTATGACAGGCTAGCTGATGCGTCAGTGGCTTCAGCAATAACAGATGCTACGTGCTGTGTTGAACTGTTATATCTACATTCTGAGCATACCATCTAGGTGACTCTGCGTAGTTGTTGTTTCTATTTGCTCTAACCTCAGTTGCCTTGTTCGTCTTTTTTGCAGGGTATTTTTATTTATGTGTGCACGCAGCATATTAGCACTAAATCAACCTTACACACTTACCTGTACATGCCATAACCCTCTTTGTAATCACGTGTGCATGTGCTACTGTTGCCCTGCAGTATTTCGTCAGCTACTGTGCATGCTAGCAAAGATTGTTTGCATGTCATTCTGAACCATTGCTAATAGCCTGAATTTCCTTTAGTATTACTAGCATACCTTTTTCTTTCTCACCTGCTGGCTTCGTGTTGCTTTTAAAAGGAATGAATGATTTAACGCTTATGTCGGACAAACTTGTAAAAAACAATACACGGGATACACCTGCTAAATTTCTCAATGGCACAAAGCACGTACACTGATCGCACAGGCTAAAAGTATGTCTGACGTGCTCCACACTCTTCGTCTGCCCCTCAACGCAGTCATGCTTGATTTTTACCCAACCGGCAAAACCACTTCTGCTCACTGACGAGCCAGGGTCACTGTCACGCCCACTTCACAACATATAGTGAAAGCAGTCTGTTCTTATTTTTACCCAACAAACCACTTCCACTCACTGACTAGCCATTTAGAGTCACTGTTAATAATTAATCGTTACTAATAATTAAAAAAATCCAGATGTAACTGTAGCGATGGTGAAGGCGGTAGTGAAAGTCCGGGGTGGGCGACTTTGACGACGCTTGTGGGTTTCAGTGCATTTGAACTAAGAACGGCTCTCACGGGGTGGAAGCCCTAACATCCTTCTGCTCGCAAATCCATAAAATATTTCTCTGTCTCGTTTAATGCAATGCAAAGTTGAGGCCATATAAAAGCACCATCAGAGAAACATGAGGAAGCGTTGCTTTTGCCTCCGTGGAATGAACCAAGGTGGACCCGCTAGGTATATCTGCATCTAAGCATACATTGGGTGCTACTGCGCAGCTGACTGGTACCCGTTGGCAAACCTGCTTCCCACACAACAACACAAACACATGCCTGTTGCATGCGGCCTGTGCGCATTTTGTTTGTCTGCGTGGAATGGAATGGCTGTGCCAGCAGGAAATAATTCATGAAGCACTGCAGGGCAGTGCAACAGTCACCAGAAAAAATTTCCATCGGCAGACTCGCATACTCGAATGGCAACTGGCAGGCTCCATGGTTCAACACAGTGGTAATTCCAGTGTGCCACCAATGCAACAAGTCTCTCCATAGTATCAGGAGATTCGAATATAGGTTAACAAGGGCGGTGTGACAACTGTTGCCGTGCTGAAAAATGCCACAACAGGGCTGTATTGTGCACAGATTTTTGTTGCCACTCCCATCCCACCTAGTTGTGCCAGCTTCCAAGTTTACCCCGTATCATTTCAAATTAACTGACGTTTGCTGGTGTTTGATTGATAGATGAAAGCACCAGTAAAGTGTGTCTGTCATCTTTAGCACTAAAATCATGTTCTCAAGGGGAAACCGAGTTTAACGAGGTTGCGGACATGAAAGCTGGCAGTGCTCATGGGGGTCGTAGCAGAAAAGTTGCAGCATGGCGTCGTGCTGTTTTTGCTATGTTGATGTTATAAAGCGCATGGTATTTATATGGGTCATACGTTTCAAACAAGGCACTAGCTGGAAGTCGTTGCTGTCCCTTCCCTTTGTTACACTTTGTAGTCGTGCTCTTTGTTTGAAAAAAGTATTAGAAACTAGCTAGTGTAATTACAATTATAGAACTAATTTTCTGTGAAGGAAATGCTGCCTTGTGCCGGCTAAAGGATATACACTGTTTTGGCTACACACATCATAAGACAAGATAGCAATGCAATACTCTACAGAGCCCGTGCACAAGCTGCTGCCTTGCATTGGTCTGACCCACAGAATTGACAGGAACAGCTCCCCAGGACTGATCCCGAGCAAAGGTTCTGGCTCGTTCATGCCCCTCAACTTCACAGAAGTCAATGAAACCTTGTTACACAGGCTGCGGCTTAAAGTAGCATTGACCTGAAAGTATCTGCACACAATCGGACGCGAGGACAGCCCAGACTGCCTTCTGTGTAAGACTGTACAGAGACAATTGATCATTTGCATAGTTTTTGACCAAGGTATACTAGTGGGTGAAAAGACCTTGAAGCAGCCTTACTACGCTTGAATGCTTACCCTCTGTCTGAACGAAAGATTTTTGGCACGTGGGCTGACACGAAGAAGCAAGATCGAGCTGTCAAATCGCTGCTTGTCCTGTCAGGACTCTTGGGTCTATGTGGTGAAATTTCACAAACTGCGGAACTTTTTTTTATGGTCGGTAAATAAGTTATGCGAATTATGCAGTGATTAGTCTGTTTCTGCGCCCCATACATGCTTTAAGTGTACATTAAGTTCATTGGTTGATTTCACTGTCATTTCTCATACCCTCAGTATTCAGTACCTTCCTTGCCCCAGTGGGATTTAAGTAGCAGGCCCAAGTTCAGTTTCTCAGGCTGGCCTCTTCTCCTTTCAAAAATCTTTTACTATCTCTACCTCTCTCTTGCCAGCATGCCAGGTGCTTGTAACGGTTTACTAGGATTCGCAACGGTCACCATACGATAAAAATTTCTTATGACTACTTTCATTGCTGAAGTTCACTGCGCTCAGTGTACTAGGGTGTTTGGCGCACAATAGTAATTATGACTGCAGACAGCCTACAGTTCTTAAAGCCCACATCGAAATCCTGCCACGGACTCGTTCTTGCCTTCACTTCGATAAGGCTGTCACAAATGGGTTGATCAGCCGAACATGCTGGAAGGGATGTTTTTCTACACTCTGAATTAATGTTTGATCATTGTGCATACATTAAAGCATTTTTGTTGGTTCTTCCTTTTTATCTCTTGACACCCAGTGCAACCAATGGGCTGGTAAAAGCTGTGGCTTGTCATATGTGTTTCCAGTTCATAATGGTGCATTCTGCTTGTTGCCAAAGCCAACTGCAGAAAAGTTCTTCAGCCATAATGCAGTGCTGGCGATGGTCTTTTGTGGGCTATAAAAGCAAAATGTACTGGTTGTTGGTCAAATAAAGTGAGCCAATTTTAAATGTTTCTTCCCAATGCCGGATGTGTTTTCTTGGAGGTTGTGTGTTTGCTTAGTCCTTTTGGGAACAGTTGAGCATGTATGGCTCATGTGTTGGCCATGAGACTAATCAGCATTTGAAGGTTCATGGGGCAGGTACAACTTGTACAGCTGGTGAGCGAAGGGATATAACTATTACATTTCCGATTTTCCTGCAACATGTCACTAGCATACAACAATTAGGATTTATAATTTAGCTGCAGTTCTTTTTTACGACAATACTGCTATTGTGCCCATTATAAAATTCATAGTAATTACGACCAGCCGCCATACGTTGCTGGCCGTAAAGTGAGCGGCGTCATCAGAAAACATCATGTCATAGTTACTCCCGCCGTTTACCCCGCACGTGTGCACGCGTTTTGCGATGAGCGTGCGGCATCAACCTGGCTTGCCCGTGGTGCTCGGAAAAATACCAGGAAAACAGTCACGTACGTCTGCGCCACAAGGATGAGCACAAGACACCTCGCAGACGCCCAGCTCGCGAAGCCGGTTCTACCGCGTGCCGACGCATTTCACTTTAGGAGGAATGGGAAAGCCTGCGGACAAAGCAATCCGGGTCAGCAAGTCATGCATGCGGAAGATGGATATGACGATAATTTTATGGACCTCATAACTACTACTGCCTCAGTGAGAAGCGACGACGGAACACGTAAATAAACAAATTTCGCGCAATACGTGGTGGTGTGTCATTCAGTGCTTCAGGAGGATCTAAAAAGAAATCCTCCAGCTCGCCTTGCGTCACTTAGTGCAAGTTTCGCCAGTTTTAAAGACGAAGGTGTAACATCAAACGCGAAAACTGACCGTACATATATGTGGCGTCGGCGGGGCCACCGCTGTATGGACTGGTGTACTTGAACTCATTTCGCCAGAGCAGCAGCCAAATCCTCTCACTACGGCGCTAAACCGGCACCTTGGCAGAATGGAACCTTGCTGCCACGTGCTGCCAGCTGCAGGTGCACGTGGCAGCACGTATACGCGTAAACGAATGCGCACACACAGCTCTGACTGCTGGGGAACTTCAGCGTGATGAGCATCCAGTCTGCTTGTCAGAAAACGAAGGCCTGTATGCTTCTTTCTTTTTGAACAAACGGTACATGGTTGGCCGGTTCTTCATCACTTGCAGTGGTAGGCTGTTGGACAGCTGCTGCTATGACCAGAAGCAACATGCGCACTACTTACATGACGTTTGTATACAAATTATGTGCAACAACGCTTTTATCAATTTGGTGTTGACAGGAGCTGTGGGCACAGTATATGTGGGAGACTATATTGGCGCTGCCCTTACCAGCGTGTGGTACAGCGCTGTACTCACGCTGTTTATTAGTTACCAGCGCAATTTTTACAACGGTGTGTGAAGTTGGTGAAATGAAGTACAGTGTATCTCCTGGATTGGTCGGTGCTTCCTGCTTCGGCGTGATTCTTTCCAGGCCATCACTAACAAGGGTGGCAAAGTTGTGCTTGTGCCAGAAGCCAAATTTTTTGACACTTTAATTGTGATCAGTACTTGTAGCACTGCAGTGTACCTTGTAACTTTGGAAG
This sequence comes from Haemaphysalis longicornis, assembly GCF_048455015.1. Taxonomy (NCBI): domain Eukaryota; kingdom Metazoa; phylum Arthropoda; class Arachnida; order Ixodida; family Ixodidae; genus Haemaphysalis; species Haemaphysalis longicornis. The sequence goes on along the minus strand of NW_027526385.1, from coordinate 43,985,100 downwards.
CTCGGAAAAGTTGGTACAACATATGACCAAATATAGAGTTGTAGGCACGACGAAAAGAGGCATATTAACACGCGTTTACTCCAAACATCTTTTTGTCACATCTAATATAATTCAGGCCTTTTTTGTCCCAGCTGTGCTGATTTCACTCCCCAAAATAAGGCACCTGCTGGTCTTTTTATGCACAGAAGGTATGGTGAGGTTTCAAAACATTTTAGGCTGCTGCGCCAAAACTATACGGACAAAAACGCTGGTGTTCAGCGGCGCGTACTACAGTGCACCAGAGTTGAAGATCAAGTGCACTGGGCACCTAGACCCAAGATAACTCTTGTCAAATGAGGGCCTTCGAAGATATTCCTTCGGCCTATTCTTCTCCCCACAAAAGCCACAGATTCTATGATCTAAATGGGAGCGCAAGCAGCCTTCGTGCAACACTATTTAGACCTTTGCCGGCAGAGTCTTCAGCCAGTGCCCGCGTTTGAGGACACAGACCTATTCTTCTTTCCTATTGAGCCACAGCAGATCAAACCTGATGGGGTGATATGGGGCGCGCACATACCTTCCAAAATAAAAAGAAAGAAGGAAGTGCGGTTACAAAAGCCGGCGAATTTAAACGTGCAACACAATCCTCCGAATCCTCCACTCGGAATGGTTTTGCCTTGCCCGCCGGTGCGCCGTAGATACTACAACACGTACCGAACGACAGCCGATGTACCAAGGAGAAGAGTTATCAGCCTGCGCTTACGGCGCGTACAAAAAGCGCGTGCTTTTCATCGTAAACAATGAAAAGCACAGCCGACCTAAACATGAGTGCCGGCACGGCCGCTTTGCACGGCCGGCATGGTACTTCGTACTAGTTTTGGCGATCAACAACGACGACCAAATCCAAGAAATAATAACAAAAAACAGGTGACGTCACTTCCGTGGGGCGCTCCAGCCAGCCCCGATCGGGCGAGGCTGGAGCACCCCGGGGGAAAGGATCCCCGGGGTGCAGCAGCCTTTGCCCGCTTCATAATGCCTGGTTCTTCGACTAGCCGTTAGCCGGCGCCGCAGGAAAAGCCCACTCTGGAGTAAGCAGCGGCTGTAGTATTGGTGGAAAAAAAGCAGAGAAGTAGATAAAGTGTCATCCCAAGCAGGGGTAGCGGCAGGGCAGAATTGAAAAGAAATCTGAGTTGAGGGTCAACTAAATTTAAGTTACTAAGATAGGCTAGATGGCGCATGCCGTTACGTCGATTCAAAGGGGAGGCCTTTGATCATCATCATCATCACTTTGGCGGGAAAAGCCAACTTTGGCAGCGGTTTGCGCGCAGGCGGCCGCGGGCGCGGTGCAGCAATCCTCCCTGTTCTGTAAGACTGTGGCACAACCAGCACAACCACAGCTTGGGGAGCGCGCTCCTCCAGGGAGTTTATTCTAGTAACGTTGCTTCGAGGCTCGAGCGGAAGCTCTCCGTACTCTTGTGCGCTCCGTACTCGCCACTATCGGGGCGCGCGGTGGCCCCGCGCCGTTTCACACCAGCTACGTCGCCGCTGAAGGCCTGGGTCGTACTAGAGAGGCTTTATTGTCGCACAGGCCACCCGTTTTCGGGAGCAACGCGGCAGTAGACCATTTACGCTGTCGTAGCCTACGCGGGGGCAGCGGAGGCTCGGTAAGCGCCACTCGCCAACACCAGCGGGCTGGGCGCACGAAATCTCCGGACAATCCGGCCGCCGAGCCACCAAACGACCAGCGAGAATTTTCTCGCCCCGCCGCCGACCCCTCGCCGCGCACGCAGTCGTTCCTAACGGAGATGCTCCCCGAGATGCAATCTCGTTGTTGCAGCAAGCCAGTAGCTTGATCGAGTCCCTTTCAGGCGCTCTAAAGGTTTCCCTGGAGGCACCGAAGCTGTCAAGGCCACTGGTGAGGCTGGAAATATCAGTTTACCGCGGTTACGAGGATACCATCAGCGTGACCGACTTCACTATATGGGACTCAGCGACAGCGATATGCTCGCGCGTGTCGTTCCAGTCGTGCTTACGAAGCGAGCAGCGCAGTGGTACCAGCTTGCCGGTCACCGATCCGCCACGTTCACTGAACTCAAGGCGGCAATCCGTCGCTAATTTATTCCAGTGGACTGCCATCGGAGGACGCGGCGTGAACTGGAGCTGCGCACACAAGCTCCCTAGGAATCCCTCCTAGTGTTTGTGCGGAGTATGGAGAAGCTATATCAAATCGCCGAACCGGCAGCCCTGAACGATGAACACGTTGAGAGGGTTATCAGGCAGGCGCAACCCACTTTTTCGGCGTACCTGCGCGGCGCTCGGTTCCGCGACCTGGAGGAGCGAGCCGCTGAGGCGAAGCGGATACAGGGCCACATACTCGCTTCCCTAGCGTATCGCCCTCTTCCTCCGGCAAGCGAGGCTCTTGAGCCCCGCTGCGCGTGGAAGGGAGCTTCCTCTTTTTCTCGCCACCCGCCGGACGCCGCCCACGCAGTCGGAGCGGAAGACAAAGGTCTGTTGGAAATTAGCGAACGAGCTTTGGACCCATACACTTACGGACGCCACACGGCCAATGCCAGGAAAAAGCCTGCAACAACCGCCCTGAACTCTCAGGTCCGGCGGCAGGCGGAGACACTCCAAGGGATGCCAATCGCGGGAAAACCCGTGGTGGGCTGCGCTGTTTTCGTTGCAGAAAAGAGGGCCACATGAAGCGCAACTGCTCCCAGCCGCCGGCGCAGTTGAGAAACGCAGGTGACGGCCGAGCGGGAAAGCCCGTTCGGCCGAAGTTCGGCAGCACACCGCAATGAAAGAGGCGGATTCTGGCCCCTACCTAGGCCGCCCGGGTTACCACGTCGGAGGGCCTGCTCCGTTCATCAGTGTCGTCATTGCGGGCCGAGAATCCCGGCTTTATTGGACACGAGAGCTAGCGCTTTGTTCGGAGACGAAATGTTGTACGTCTTGCAACAGCGTTCTGTTCGCCTCAGGGAGTGCCGAGCTGCGTTCAGCCTTGCCAGCGGTGTTGCGCGTGCCGGCGGCGCCGCAAGGTTGACAGTTCGATGGTACGGGCGGAGGAGTCGATGTCGTTTTATCCGCCTGCCAAGCCAGAGTGTCCCCGTGATTTTGGGCCGCGACTTTCTTCGGAAGTCCAGAATTACGATCGACATTACGATCCCGCTTTCTGACCCCCGATGACAACCCCCATGCCGCCGCCTCGACATGACCACGCCTCGGGCGAAATAAGACCGATAAGACACTGAACAGAGACGACTGAAACTTTCGAACACCGCATGACCGCATCACGCGCAGAGGTCATGGCAGAGGTATTGCGGCCGTGTCAAAGCAACACCGACTAGGCAGAGCAACGCCACCCAGACTGGAAATAATTTCCTCAAGGTGGCGTTGGGCAGAGCCGTCGGGACGGACGGAGAAAGAGAAGTGGGGGAGCGAGAGTCCCAAGCCGAAATTCGCCATAAAATCGCCATGTCGCCATTTGTGATTTTCGGTCGCCACGGGCCTCTCAAAGTCGCCAATTTGGCGAAAAGTCGCCACCAGTGGCAACCCTGCGTTAGGCTTACCAAGACTAGCAGCAGCAAGTTCACGAAAAATGCTCAGTAAATAATTGCAAACAATTCTCCCAACAAGAAAAAAGCGCCGTGAGGCAGCCGCTGTGCAAGGCGATAAGGACGTAACGTTGCGCAGGCTTGCGGTTAGAGCCAAGGCCAGAATCCCACATGGAGCAACACACGCCGTCAATGCCTTCAAATGTGCAAAAAAAAAAAAATTGTGACGTCACAGGAAGTCACGTGACTAGTTTAGTTTGACGTCACTTCTGCGGGGCAGGAGCCACCGCGAGGGGGCTAGATCTCGTACCCCGCGCGGGGCACGAGACTAATTTATTTGTACTGTAGCATTTATTGTAATAAAACAACACTGATATTTAAATAAATTAAAAATAAACTAAATCACTTCAGCTCAACCTAGAAAAACTACAATTTGTACGCGTAGTTGTAGTGGCGCTACTTTACGACCCTCACAACCCTCGCAGTTTAGGTAGTTTAGCCGGTTTAGCCTGTCATTAACTCTATGAGCCTCTCTAGGATGTATTCAAACGGCGCTCGTTTCAAAGTGTATTGATCGGTAGTTTACAGGGAGTCATAATAATTACTTCGATTTTAGGTGCTTTAAACGCCAGAATCAGACTTCTTGCCATTTTGTAGGAGGAAATGGATGCTGAAAAAGACCTAAAAGCCGGTTAGTGAGCTCCCGTGCCCTAATTTTTTTTGTTTTCAGTGCAAGAAGCGTGCTTAGAAATCGTTCCTGTTCTGTGCGGTCCCTAGAACTGCGTCTTTGTTTTTCTCCGTTCTTCTTTTAGCCTTGACCGATGTGCTTGAAAGCAGCGGTGTATTGGCATCGCTGCGCGCAAACCTGCGCTCGGAAATAGTCAAAGTTCTGGAGGAACCCGGAGGCAGTCGACCACCCAAGCTGCCTCAGCAGAACTGCCTCATTAACGAACTCATCCTCGAGTACCTTGCCTTTAACAACTACAAGCGAACAGCATCCATACTCGAAGCAGGTAACTTCCTTAAAAATATCAGAATAAATCAATTGTGGGTCGTATCCATAGTGTGGGCACCGTAAACACGCTCATCTTTCAGATTCATTGTTTATTTGTGAAATGAACGGGTTAATTGCCCTCACGGCCGTGAAGCCATTTCTTCAATTATGTGCCGCCTCATACTTGCGTCAACAAAGCGCCTTAAAAAATGGTTTACGCTCTCACCATGGAGGCCTCTTTTTTTTTTTTTTTTTTTCCTTTATGGCCCTCAGCACCCATTTTATTTCTCCTTTTGCAGAAAGTGGATATCAACAAAGCTATGTTGGCCGTGCATTTTTGGAGAAGGAGCTCAACATTACTTTGTCAGAAGAAGCCTCCGAGTTGTAAGCACGTTGCCTAATTACTTTGTAGAAAGCAGAATCCTTGTTACACTTTGCATATCTTATGCCTTGGCTGATGTGCAGAGGCTATCAACACTAATTTGTCCCATGCCGCTATCTTTATCTTTCCAGACCCTTATTGTATTCGATTGTAGAAACTCTTCGAGACAATGGAAAGAGCAGTAGTCCAGGTCTTGGAAAGGGCGCCACCTGAGGCATAATCGTCAAGACATTGCCCCGTTGAAACTAACGCCCCTCCATACTGCTCTCGTCCTTTAGGGGCTTTAGTTGAAACGTCTTTCTTGTCCGTTCGATGATCGATCTCACAAGTTTTTAAATAAATATCGGACATATTTTTGTTGGACTACTATTTTGAATGCTTAGTCCTGCAAGCAACAGAGACGAGTGTATGTTCCTCATGCACACACTAAATGGCAGTTAAATCATTCCACGAACAAAGAGCTGTGTTCTTTCCCATATTTTGAAAATAGCACAATCATCAGTGGTCTCTCGTTGCAGGAGGAAGCTTGACTAAGAATACTTGTAAAATAATTTAATGCATCCTTCCCCTTATGAGGTGCTGAATCATAACCCCACTCGTCTTTCAAATCCACGCATTAGTGAGCTGAAACTCCACAGTTCGTCATGGTAAAACTAGCATGATGAACACGATGCAACACTGGTGTTATTCATAAGCCACAGTCATGTCCCCGTTCCTAGCTCCAGTGAGTGATGAGACGTTTCCGTTCATCATAAAGATCCTCCTGTGTTAATCGACAAGATTTAGGGGAAATCCCCAAAATGGAGTAAGTTTCTTGAAGAAAAGTTTGACATCCACCTCAATGCAGCTGTACGGCTACAAAGAAAAGCTGTACAGCTTTCTCAGAAACTTAATTCGCAGTTGAAGAACAATTCGTCCTGGTTCTGGATGCGAACTTGGGACCACCGCTTAATGGGAGCAGTCGCTCTACCAACTGAGATAACCAGGAGGCTAGTCGTTTGTAGCATGAGAACGAATTGATCAACAACTCGAAATTGATGGACAGGTGGAAATCCCCAAGGTGGAGTAAGTTTCTTTGAAGCAAAGTTTGACATCCACCTCAATGCAGCCGTACAACTACAAGGAAAAGCTGTACAGCTTTCCTTTGTAGCCGTACGGCTGCATTGAGGTGGATGACAAACTTTCCTTCGAAGAGCCTCCTGTGTGCAAGGACTGGGATGGGACAGCAGCAGTCATCCTTAGCTCCTTACTTGCTTTTTATGTCAGTGAGGTTGAACCACCCTGTTTCTTCTGATAAGCGGAAAACCAGTCTCTATTATGCTTGCCACTTATCTGAACATTCAACTACTTCCCACACTGATTGACATTATTTCTTCCTTACTAGTATCTAAATAACGCTTCCCGCTTCGCGTAGCCACATTGCTTCATTGGTACACACAGGCTGTCAATATTTAAATTTTTTGTTGCTATGAAGTGCACTCGACTGAACGGTCCATCCTTGAAAATACGAATGTGTGAAGGCGTAACGTGAGGACTAGACTAGGGGTGAAGTCCCTGCACTGTCGGTGGAGTGATATCGTTGAGGTCTTCACATTACCTGGAATGAATTTTGGGTGGAATGAAATGGCCGTTGCCACTTTGCAACCAATACATTATGCCCAGTTGAAAAGACAATATGTTTTGACCTGTTCAAAGTATAAACGTGTATTCCCATTCTATAGTTTTCTCTTGTACGTTTATATGTTGACATTGTGATTACTAGCTGATCACTTACAATAACGCCCATCGGGAACTATAGGTATTTGAAATAAATAAGTAGGGTTATTACCATTATCGGGTACAGCTCAGTGAAGCAGTGGGACGTAACGTGAAGCAACATTTTAGTGCAGAATATGACGTCCACATTGCCGAGCAGAAATTTTTCTTGTACCTTTTGAAGTTCCAGTTCATGCTATGAGTGATATTGTAATTTTTTATTTTTGGGGGGAGAAGCTGTATGATTGCTCCCGCTCAATAGTACAGTACAAAAGTGAAAGCAAGGTGATGTGCTAAAAAAGGAAGGGAAAAGGAGCGGATCAAAAAGATTGCTTCCTGGCTGAGTGTGTGGAACATGGAGGAAAGAAAAAGGAGGTTTTAATGTGGCAGGCATGTGCATGAATGTACGGAGTGTTGCAATGTTACCTGAGCCACAATTTTTGTGAGCAAACAGCTCCCTCATTTGGGCTGAAGTTTTGCCCACAGGTTGTAATTTATGATCCATTTTGTTTCAAATGTGACAAGTACCTACAATTTCGGATTTTTAGCGCAAGAGTGCTCAGTGCCCCACCTGGTTAATCACGTCCACCATTTTGTCGGAGTGTGAAGTTCATCTCTCGAGGTCACAGAATGAAGAAATGCCACGAAAGTGAGAAAAAGCATTGTTCGGCTACACCCAGGGATGTCAGGCAGGCTACGCTCGGCGATTGCTGTATGCGCGAATTGGAGAGCACAGTATCTGCACAAGACGCACAGAGGATGAAAGTGGGCCTCCTCAATTACCGATTCCAGACTGTTCATAGGCGCAGTATTCTGCTTCAAGATAGGTACACGGCAGACACTGCCGGTGGGATGCAAAACGTTTATTAAACTTGTTCACATGATGTGCCCGATTTCTAACCACGCCTAAAAGATACTAAACCACTCTTATTTGCAAAAAAAAAAAAGAGAGAGAGAGAGAGAGAGAGAGAGAGAGAGAGAGAGAGAGAGAGAGAGAGAGAGAGAGAGAGAGAGAGAAGAATTGAGCTAAAAGAATACTTTAGAGTCGAAACAAGTTGTGGGTCTTCCGAAAAAAAAAAAAAAAGGTATTGCTGCAAGTCCTTCGCTCCAAAACTCATGATGAAGTTGGAGTTGAAGTTCTTTATTCCAGTCAAGTACAATGGCTGAGGAGGCGGGAAAAAAAGCCGCTGTAGTCGTGGCTTGATGGAGCTCCCATCCCCCACGACACAATCAAGGCAGGGAAAAAAAACACAAAACACGAAAGGCAAGCAAACAACAACAAAAAAAGAAAATGCAAGTGCAATAAAGTATTTGTTTAAACCAATTACATCGAATTGAGGTATTCATGCTGTATTGTAAAAACATAAAAACATATTCCGGAGGGTACCGTAAGACGTAGAGCGAATGGATAAATTGTCGAAATCATATTTGTTTAGCGCAACGATTCTACAATGATCGTACCCCTAGGCTATTTATTGAGGCAGAACACCGAAATTCTTGTATCAATTGTTGTTCAAAAGAATAGAAGGAGTGTTCCGAGCGAACCAGTAGACGGCACTGGGTGCTCACAAGAAGTGTCTCGCTTGTGCCCACAGGGAATGAAATGTCGCATTGATGGGCTGCTCGTGACGTGATCTGATGCTCAGTTTTCCCTTGTATTCCTATGGAACCTCCAGTTCGGGGGCAGTCCGCAGACTGCCCACGGACTATCCCGGACTGGAAAATTGAAGGTAAGAGGACCTTGGCATATGTGCCGCCAGGTTCTGGCTTACACGGCTGTATCTTGTCGTGTTTGTACGGTATATCGCCTTTACAGTCTCGCAATAGTTTACAAAAATGGATTGGCCAAGTACTTTATAACTGCATCGAGCTGAACATCAGTGTTAATGATGCCAAGCTCAACGTGAGTTTGCTGACTCTGAAGTGGTGGGTAGTCCTATAAATAAAGATAACCCAGGATAACCACGTGACACTCTTCTCACACGAGTGCTGTTATACCACTTGCATTCACCTTAGTGAAATGACATTCAATTATATTTTATACCGGCCGCGGTGGCTCAGTGGCTAAGGCGTTGTGCTGCTGAGCTCGCGGATGCGGGTTCGATTCCTGACCGCTGTGGCCGCTTTCGTGGTGGAGACGAAAAGCAAAAACGCCCGTGTGTACGAGATTTCGGCACACGTTAAAGACCCCCAGGTGGTCAAAATGAATCCGGAGCCCTCCACTATGGCGCGCCTCATCGCCTGCATTGCGTCGGTGTGTTAAATCCTACAATCAATCAATCCATTATTCTATGATTGAACAGAAACCAGTTTTGTAAACTTGCGATAGAGTAAGCTTTTTTGGCTTGCTGGTGCAGATTTTAAAAAAGAAGCATTTTTTTAAAGTGGTATTGAGTTTGAACACTTTTTTTGTGGTGTATCACTATAGTGCCTACTGTAGTATCACAATGATCGGGCCACCAGTGTGAAAAGAAGAGAAATGGCCGCATTTGTGCCTGGTCGCTGGTAATCAGGCTGAAAAAGCCAACACCGTTCTGCCTCCCTGCCGGATAACTCCCCTTCCCTCCTCATTTTTCTATCACCCATTTTCTGCCTCCTTCACTTCTCTCTCCTTTTCTTCCGCCTCCTGCCGGATCACATGACCTGTCCGGCCGGGGTCTTTTGGGTCGTGGCGGGCGTCACGGAAGTCACGGAGGTACATGATTGATATTTTTTCTATGATGACAGGTGTCTTCGATTTGGCTTGCACTGAGCCAGTTCACGATCAGTTCAGTGCAGGTGCCGTCACTAGAGAACTTCCATGGCCGTAAAACATGGTAAAACACCAAGCCGACCCGCCAAAAATTTTTCTGTTGGTATCAAGTACGTGACAGACAGACCAAAATTTATACGTTTACTGGGTTCATGAAGGCTCTCTTATATTAAGAATTCGGGCTGAGAGATTGTCCGAGCGGCATGGATGAAGAATGCCGAGTGGTTACGTGCATGGGTTACGTGTAAACATCCTCATTACTACTATCATCATCAAGCACGCCAAGTTTCGCTAATCATCCGTAGAGCGGCGCGGTCCAGCATGAGCCTTTTGTGACGTCACATGACGTTCGATGTCTGTCCGAAACGGCACTGACGGCACCAGAGTCGCACCTCGCCCCGTGCTCCGTCCGTCAGATCAGTAAGATCAGTGTGCCGACTCTGCCGTCGCCTCCCGATGGTTTAATCAGCAGCTGAGTTCGCTGGAGGGTGACCAGAAAATTATGGGAAAGTGATTGTTCCAACCTTTTCGGCTGACGCGGCAGGCAATGCGGTTTGCGGCCGTCGAAGACAAACATGGAAACTGGCAAAAATGATTTCATGCAGCAGTACAAAACGATTTCGCTGAAACTCAAAAAGTAAGTCCACCGGTTGCGCTTTAGTGGTTCACCCTAGGCGGGAGGTGTTTTCCCACAATGTTAACTGTTCCTTTGCTGCAAGCACGTCAAGTTGATATTCTGTTTGTGACCGGTTCTTTCAGGAGGTTTCTTCGCAAGCCAAATTTAGCAGAGGTCAGCGACCAATATTGTAAGTTGTCGATCGCTCTTCACGATGTAGCGCTTGTACCGCAGCTACTGCTAATGTGAGGTGGCGATGGTTTCGCTTCGCTAACTCGCTGTGCCATTCTCCCGGTTTCAGCGGCTCTTGGGAAGCAATTGCAGCACCAAGACTGTCCTCACTATGCTGGGATGTGCAGTCTGGCCGCTGCCAAGTGAGTCGTTTTGCAATTAATCACGTATATGCCAAGCAATGGGAACGCGAATGTCTCGGATCAAGTAGACGCTACGCGTGACAGAATGTTAGCTGCGACCAGCTAACCATAAACCAGCTGGTCGCAGCTAACATTTTCTCTTGGGATAAATAGTATTTTATGTCCTCATATGTCTCTTACGCGAAGCTGTTCGACCACTGTAGCAGTCTTCATAATCAGGGAGCTATAATCACCGTGCATGTAAAGCTCAAGGAAATGCTATCGCTACCAGCAAGAAAGCACACCATAGCAGCACAAAGGCCTTGCTGCGAAGAGTGTGCCGTTGTTTTGGTAGTTGACTGAAACTTCAGCCTTCGAACTGCGTGGTAGATGCATCAGCTAAACAGTTAGAATGCTCCAGGGGGGCTTTGAAGCGAGCCTTTGGATCTGTCGACAGCAGGGTAAGGACACCAGTTGAGCCTGAAAAAATGTTAACCTTTGGAAGTGTCATAAATCCGAGCTTAACAAGCAAGCTTTCTTTTTCTTCATGAGATTCGACATGATCCTTTGGATCTATTGTCAGCAGGTGATGCACTCCAAGTATGCACCGAAGGAGTTAATTTTTGGAAGTGTCAAGAATATTGCTCCAATGTCACATTAGCCCCCTTCTGTTTCCTGGTCTAGTCGTGGGCTTGTGGCAGTACTGGATACTGGCCAGGCTACTGGCTAAGTTCTTAGCTACTGGCCTTGAGATCTCTCTCATCTGGTCCCATTCTCTTCCGCTGTCTTCCACTCTGACGTTAGCCCCCTTTGCTCTCCGTTTCCTGGTCTAGTATTGGGCTTGTGAGGCTACTGGCTAAGTTCTTAGCTACTGGCCGTGGGACTTCTCTCATCTGGTCCCATTCCATTCCAGGTGCGAGCAGTCCATGGGCAACGCCGCTGCAGAGGCCCAGGCGCTGGCACAGGGTGCACGGCAGTTCTTTGCTGCGGAAGCGGACACCCACGCCCTGCTGTGCCCGTCGCTGGACGAGCACTTGGCAGCGGCTGTGCACTGCTTCTCCCGAGCGGTCGACCTGTACGTGCAGCTGCCGGAGCCCGCCTTGGCTGCTGCGCTGTGCACCGAGGCTGGCCAGTGCCTCCGGTCCATTGACCGGGCACCCCTGGCGATGTCCTTCCTGCAGCGGGCCGTGCAACTGCAGAGCAAGGTTGGTGTCGGAGATCTTCAATACACACACGAGTTGCGAGACTCCACTTCAAAGCGTGGGCGGCACAAGCACCCCTGTTTCGTGAAAGCTGAGGGGGCAAGTGTATTGGACTGGCACCTAGGGGACAAAAACTGAACTTTGCTAAGCATCAACTTTTAATGCGGAACTTATTAAATAGAGCTTGCTTTTCAAATTAGGAAACATTAAATTATGTAGTGTTCACTTATGTTTCCACAGTTTCTCCATACGGGGGCAGCTGCGAGCATTGGAGTTATACTTCCACTTTCTGCCGGTAGATGGCAGGCTAGTCCACTTGCCTGTGTTATCCCCAGCGGCGGGGGGCCAACTGCAGACCACTTTTTGATACATGAGGCCCATAGGGAGTTTCACAACTGGTGTATATTGAGTAGACCTGTTTGCAAGCACACGCCACTGGTGGAGCGCTCTGCACCGCAAAAAATGTTTGGGCTCTGCACCGCGACATTCTGTTCCCAGACAGGTATAAACCGAACACTTCCCGGGCGATGCAGAACGTTTATTAAGCGTGTTTTTATGCTGTGCTCCGCTCGTGCACCAACGTAAAAGATACAAAATTGCCGTTATATACGAAAAGAGTGTGTAGGATTGAGGTGAGAGGAGATCTTACAGTAAAATAGTAACGCGTCTTGGGAAAAATTAAAGCATTGCTGGGGCTAGAACCCAGGCCTTTCTCATCAAAACCCACAATTCCACCTCTAAACTGCTGAGGCCAAGCAGCAGAGCCCTTTCAGCAGTTACTCAAGATAATAATGTACACCCTATGTGTGCAAGTGATGTACACCCTATGTAATACCCTCTGTCAGAGGGCCTTTAGGGTTACTTTGAAATAAATAAATAAATAGCGCTGGGTGCCTACAGGAAGTGTTGGGCTAGTACCTTTCTGGGGACAGAACGTTAACTATGTGCGGTGGTACACCTTGTCAGGAGGACACCTTGTGTAGGAGAAAGGGCTGAAAGGAAGCTGGCATTGGGCAGAAAGAGGGCGGTTTGTAAACATCAGAAATACTTGGACACCTAGCCATATGAGCTTTGCTTGAAACAGGGCTTTGCTAACCTTGGAAATGCTTTTTATGGATGTGAAAAGTGCCTTTTCTGACACTGGAGAACCTGCAAACTTTCGTGCTTTAATTTTAAAGCCACAGGGTCGTTAAAAAAACCTGTAACTCTACATTTTGCACAAACATGTCTCAGATGTGTCTGTGCAAAATGTAGGAAGACTGTTTTCTGAGGAGTAAAAGTTTCCCTTTTTGCTTGTTTGTGAGCGCTTCCGAACACATTGATCTACCAACGCCGCCTGTATTAACATTGCCTGACGCGTCGCGCGCTTTTCAATGGGAAGGGTAGGCACGCTTAGTTCAGGCACTGATCCGCTATGTGGCGCGTGCCGGCGGACATTTCGCCTTACGTCACTGCTCGCGAGTCGCGAACGCTGCACCCACTTCTACGACGTGTGTCTGTCAGCTTGCCTGTTGGGCTTCAAGGGCCGTTTCGCTTACATCTTAGCCGTGACGGGGCGCTAGTTCTGTGGCGCACTGGGGATCTCGTTCAACGTGTCGCTCGCTTCATACTTGCTGCATTTTTCCGAAGATAAAGACGGAGGCGGACTGAAATAGTCCAAGAACATACTGATTGTCGGGTAGACATATAGCTAACAGAAAAACGATATTTTCGGATGGGGCAGCCATTATTTTACTGATATTTTTCTTTCTGGAGTATTTAGAAAAGAAAAAATTGCGTGCACGTTTTTTGTTCAGGCGCTTACTTCTACGATTACTTTCCAATAATATCACGTGCTTGTAAACTTCAGAAAATTATAGGAAACAAAAGGATAAGCAGCTGCAATCCCGCCACGCTGTCTGGGCGCTTCTACAGTATAGTCCTCAATTTTAGAAGTGCGTACCGATGCGGAGTGCGAACAGGGGGGTCAAAACAATACCTAAATGCGAAGGGGATAGAGGGGGGATGCCCCACTCAGAAAATATCAGGGCATGTGATCCGAGTAGATAAGCGCGCAAAGCCGGCATCAGCCTGCGGCAGCGCAAGGGATTTTGCTTCGTGACAAAGGAAGTTTTATCAGTGACAGACCAAGACAGACAGGCATGGTGAAAAAAAAGAAGGCGTAGGAGCGCCGCCTCGGGAACGCTGAACAAACTTTCCACTATTTTGCATAGTTTCCGAGAAGCGGCGCTGGCTGGCGGACACGAAAGCATGCTGGAAGGCTATGGAGCGGGGAAGGGTAGGAGAGAGCAACAGGAGAGTGGCTGTTTGGCCATTTTTCGCTCACGCGTTAGGCACTGTTTATACAGGCGGCGTTGGATCTACTGATGCCACGATGATACTTTTCAACCCGGCCATGACGATGTGCGATAGCTTTCATTGTGCAGTTTTATTTTCCCCCGCATCTGGTGACTTTGTTTCCAACTGTATATGCGATATTGTTTGATTTGTATGCACGTGTGCATATTCGCATGCCCACCATGTATGTGCCTGACAAAGGCTTACAGTATCAAATAGATAAATACATAAAAAGAACTCGTTGAAAAAATCGTTGCCAAATTTTATTTGGTACTGTTGGTCAGACAACAGTAGAGACAAAAAAAAAAAGGCTTTCCTGCAGCTCCTCTGTGCTGGCAGGGGAAGGTGATAGCCAGATTCTGCTACTGTGTTTGCTGCTGGAGATTAAAAAAAATCTCGCACCATCTCCACTGACGTGAAACCTGGGGAGGGGCGAAGCGTGCTGTGCGTAAGTGTATTCTTGGCAGCTTGGCATTTTTGCCAACGGAGATGAAACCGTTTGGGGGTAGAGGTATGCAGCTTTTTGCTGTAAAAGTCTCGTGTCTTTGAAGCACGAACCTCTCCAGCGCGAGGTGTAAACGAGTATCCCGGTGTTTTTTTAGTACGTGTTACGAAGTGCTCCAGCGCGAGGCGTAAACAAGTGTCCCGGTGTTTTTTTTAGTATGCAGTTTGTTCTATCGCAAGGCGTAAACGAGTTTCCCGGTGTTTTAGTACCATGACTAGGAGACGACGCTTACGACGCCGACATGAGATGCCGGCAGCTCCAGCCCCTAAGCAGCGCTTCACCCCTAGAAAACAAATGACAGCCTGCATGATCATTTATCAGAATCATGCCACCTGACAATAGTGGGTTACGCACAGAGGTTAGTGTCCAATCGGTTGCAGATCTGATGCGAGCTATTACACGAATGCATTCGCTCCACCTGGAAAAGTGACGTGCGCATTTGGCTTCAGTTATGCCTATTCCTGTTACTCAAGCGTACTCTCTGTAATCAGCATGTCCTAAGCCCCATTCGTAAGCAGTGGGGGTTGCCATGTCCCCCGTTCCCTTTCTGTTATACCCTGTGCCTGTGGGAACTCTTCAAACCCAGTAAGACGAACACAGCATGTCGATATGAAAATGCTTGCCGCGCCTTCCTGCATGGTAGACGTCAATAAGGGCAGTAGAGAGAGTACAGGGTTTCAAATACAGTGGACTCCCATTAAGATGAGCTTTATTAAGAGCAACACTATGGTTAAAACGAACAACATTTTCGCTGTCTTGTAATGTCCACAATGCAAAAAACCTTTTCTTAA
Source organism: Haemaphysalis longicornis (assembly GCF_048455015.1). NCBI lineage: Eukaryota > Metazoa > Arthropoda > Arachnida > Ixodida > Ixodidae > Haemaphysalis > Haemaphysalis longicornis. Next base: position 43,969,880 of record NW_027526385.1, on the reverse strand, counting down.
GACGAATTTCTGATAACGAGCAAATTTTATCGGCCTCTTCGAGTTCGTCTTAACGGGAGTCTGCTGGTCTGTCATCATACATGGCAAGGCATATTTACAGCTGCTGCGGCATCTGTGCCTGCTTCATGTTTTCGTAGAAGAGTGGGATACTGTTGTATGTGTTGATGTGAATGGCAGGTACAACGGTGTGCCTTTACATGCAGTGTGCCATGGGCTACGTAGACGCTCTTCAGGAATTAGCAGCCTGCCAAATTGAAACTGGTGAGTGGCCTGGCTTTGTGGGAAGCTTTGTGTGCCAGGCTCGGTTTGAAACAGTGAAACACGGTAGTGGCTGACAGATCGAAGTGGAAGTTGCAAGTACAACATATAGTGTTTGCAGCTTTAGTATTTGGGTTGTCTTGAAACTGCAAGCATTTCTCGTATTTTTAAGCAGGCCTAAACCATCTACTAGTGCCCGTGTCGCATAATCTAAGATTGTTGTTTCCTGTGCCCTCCAAGGTTGTTCTCATCCTCGAAATATCATTCTGCTCAGCTAGGGAACTGCTTTTTCAACAGAGGAAAAACACAAGCACAAAAAAAATCCTGGGCCATCTCCACTAACGTGAAATCTGGTCAGGGGCGAAGCATGCTGTGTATTCTTTGTGCCTTGGCATTTTTGCCAACGGAGATGAAACCATTGGGGGGTGAGGTATACAGGTTTGCTGTAAAAGTCTCTTGTCTTTGAAGCACAAAGCTCTCTAGCTTGAGGCTTAAACGAGTGTCCCGGTATTTTTTTAGTGTGCGTTACGTTCTAGCGCGAGGCGTAAATGAGTTTCCTGGTGTTTTAGTACCGTGACTACATGAGACGACGATTTCGACGATGACAGGAGACACCAACAGCCCCAGCTCCTAAGGGGCTTTGTTGCTAAAACGCCCGCGTGTACAAGGTTATGGCATGTGTTTGTCTAAATTGACCCACAAAAATGACCAATGAATGTTGCCAAAACCACCATGATTTAGCGAAATCTGTTGACCAGCAAAAATTTATGAAACATTAAATATTAATGTGCATTAGTGCACTTTGTCCGTGCCATTGCTTTCCCTTCCACTGCTAAAGCACCGGCTATCCACTTCTCGTTTCTTGTAGTAACAATGCCGTGAGAGCCCCTTTCAGATTGGAAGCGTTTGCTTTCAGGTGGCGGCTAGTTAGGCTGCCTCCCAGTGTTTCCTCAGTGTTAGTTGCTGGTTTTTGCACTGCCCTTTTCTCGTTTCAACCTTAGGCGACTACTCTGGGGCCCTGGCATCGCTCACCGAAGTCTACGTCATAGCCCAGGAAAAGAGTGAGTGCCTCGAGCTGTGTGTGCCACTCTGCCCTATCTACCTGGAGAGCGTTGTTGACGCTATCCCTCTCTCTCTAAACCTTCCCTAGGCCTGTTGGGAGGCCGTCCGATGGGAGCCTTTGCCACCATGCTGGCCTCTACTGAGGTCATGCGGCTGCTCCTCCTCCTAGTACTGCAGGTGAGCTCCCACGGGGCAGACATGGACGGGTGGAGGATTTCATCTGAAAGCTTCTTCCGACGAAAATTCAGAGCCTTTTCACTTTGTGAAAAAAAGATGGCCGTCAAAGCTGGCTGCAGTTCAAGGAGTTTACATTCGTCCTTGCCAATTAGCAGAATGGAACTTGGAAGGTTTGCAGTTTTAGTCTAGCAGACAAAGTGTAATCAGAAAGCACGGCTGTGGGGCTAAAAATAAATATGAATATGTTTATAGTAATGAGGGATAAACGTGTGAAAAACGTCCTCTTCAGCTTAGAAGAAGTTAAAGAATGTAACTGCCTCGGACGGATGGTTTGTGCTTACCCCAACCACGAGGGAGAAATCTGGCGTAGAGTAGGTATGGGCTGGGGAGCACTCGGCAAGCACTCCCAAATAATCAAAAGTAAGCTACCTCTGTCACTGAAAAGAGAAATCTACAACCAGTGCTTACTGGCGGTGATGACATACGAAGCAGAAACTTGGCAGCTTACTAAACAACTAGAAAGCAAACTTAGGTCGGCTAACGGGCCATGGAACGAGTAACGTTAGGATTAGCACTCAGGGACAGGAAACAAGAGGCCTGGATCAGAAAACAAACCAGAGTAGACGACATCGTAGTTCAAATAAATAAAAAGAAATGCACTTGATCTGGTAGTGAGACGAACCCGCAACCGGTGGGCAATTAGGGTAACAGAGAGGATACCAAGAGATGGGTCTAGAAGAAGGGCAAGGCTGTTACCCTGATGGAAGGATGAAATACGGAACTTCAGGGGTAAACTGTGTACTCGATTAGCGCAGAACAGGAGTGGTTGGAAGTCATTAGAAGAGGCCTTTGCCCTGCAGTGGACCTGAGTAGGCTGATGGTGACGAGACAAACTTGGGACTGTTCATTTTCCTTCCGTATACAGGCCCATGTATTGGCAGCAGATGGGATTTCCACAATATGTACAACTTCACTGCAAACTGTAATTATGAAAAGTGGATGAAACTTTGCAAAATGACGGTCACCCTAGCGGCCACTTTCAGCGCAATTGCTTCAAATATACCTATGTTAGATTGAGAGCTGCGGAGCATTCAACAGAGCATTGGCTTTGCCGCCAGATTCAAGTTTTTTCGTCAGTGCAACTTTGTACACGAATGCTGTATGGGGAAGCCAAGACATATCCAGCTTTGCTGTAGAAGTGTTGGGAGTCAGCTCATCTTGAGTTTCAGGGAGATCCTTGCAAAGTAATGGGCACTTGCGTTTTCTCCAACCATTGCCACATTCCAGCCGTCGTACCAGAAGATGCCCGCCGAACATGCGGCCCTGCTTGACCGCTACCTCTACGACAGGCCACAGGAGCTGAGCCCAAGCAAACGCAAGTAGCTTTCTCCATTTTAGCCTCTGTGCATTTTGGGGAGGGAAGCCTTCTTGGTCAGGGTGTCAGACCTAAATGTTTTAATAGCAAAGCTGCTTAACAAATCGTAATTTTTTTGTGTCCGCTAAAAATACCAAGAAATTGCCGAGTGCACGCAAGTGAACACGGGCATAGCGGCGACCGCCGGGCAGTTAAAGGGACAGAGGACCGATTTTTGTCGCGTATATGTTCTCTAGCTCATATGAAAGCCAGCGTTTTATATAGCTCGGTAACCACAAGCAATTTCTAAACAAATCAGCGGAAATAATTTTAATTTGGCAGCAAACTTCCTGAAATCGGAAGGGTGGCGGTTCGTAGTGTCGAAACTTGGCAGTACATTGTGTCCCTGTCACGTGACCTGCAAACCTCGCAGCTACTGTAACTGCTGAAACGTTTATTTACATATTGAAAACCTTTCAACACAAGTATTTGTACAAGGTTAAATTGTATATGTATTTCTAAACATTATTTTGAAAATTCTAAAGACACGCTGCCCGCAGCAACTGGGTTGCTCTCAGTGTGGCTAACTGAGCCACCATGCCCAGAATCAACGGCAGCGTTCAGTAAACAGACCCAGTGAAGGAGCTTTGACGATTCTCCCCGAGTCAGAGGCGTTTGTTCTGCCAAAATATTTGATTTTCAGTTTCCAAATATGCCAACGGCAGCTTAAAAAAAAAAAAAAAAACGTCGCGCCCAGGGAGAATCGAACTTCCCACCTCCGCAACGTGAAGCCAGATTCTAACTATCGTCTATCCCAACAGATGGCGCATACGTGCACAATAGACTGTTGCATTGAAAAAACACATAAAGGAACAGGAAAGCCTGCGATCCAAACTTTTTTGCTGGGGACAAGTTTTTAAATAAGGTTTTTATTTCGCATACAGACAAAAGTATGTTGCCGAGCTACTCTATGTCATGGTTGCCAGCATCATTTTTGGGAGGGACACATACAGCTCGCAGATCTAAAAATTTCGATTTAAAAAGTTCTAGGGCGTTATCAGCAAAACCGTTTCTCGTCAAGGTGCTTTAAGTGATGCCCTTTCATTTGGGATAGAGAATATATACTCGACAAAAATCGGTTGTCTGTCCCTTTAACAAAACCAAGAAAATGCCTAGTGCTTGTGTGCGTGTGCCTCGCAACGACTGCCCAGTGTCCCCGGAGCACATTGGTCAGGCCAACCATATCCACTTAGAGGGATTAGCCAAGATTGGGAAAAAAAAAAAAAAAACTCCAGTGTTTATTGTATTTGTGGGAACACTTGCTTGGAACGAGAAAGACACGTCATAGTGGACGCCCTTCCAGGGTGATGTCCACTGATTATCACTTCCAAAAAAATGAAAGAAGCTCACATTTATAGCAACAATGATGGAGTAAAGGTTGTTGCAGCAGCGAAAAAGAAACAAATCGGCTGCAATTGTGGACTTAAGCCCTCGTGATAGTCGTGAAGGTTGCGTAGGTTGCGTAGGTTGCGTAGTCGTGAAGGTCGCAGGTTGCGTAGTCGTAGGTTGCGTAGTCGTGAAGGTCGCTACTTTCAAGTCTTCTGTGCTAGTGTGAGCTTCCTTCATTTTCTTTGTTACGGTTTCTGTTTTGTTCCATAAATAAAAGTTCCATTCCGGTTCAGCTCGGGAATGAAAAAATAACGGTTCATAGTGGTACATGATGGTTGGTGGTAGCCCCCAAGAAAAAAAAAACATTGAGAATTGAGTTTCTGCTGCACTCTGGCTCCATTTGTTTACAAATGCAGCATGACTTGTAGCTGCTTTCATTGAGTGCGCCACTGTAATCTGCTGTTCTTGCGGCAATAAGTGCATGCTGCTGCAATTGTGCCAGACATTGCATTTTCTTTATCTTCGTTATTATTATGTCGTTTTTCTGAATATTTGTGCTTATTCATGTAAAGCACCCCCTTGCAACAAAGGTTTAGGAGAATGCAGGTTATATCAATAACTAAATGAGTAAATAAACAAGATAGGGAACAAACAAACAAGTATTTAAATAAATAAAGCAATGAGTAAAACAGGGCCGGGACGTCTGCTTCGCAGCCAACTGTAGGCGGCGATCACCCGGAGAGCCAAGCACTAACCAATGAGACAGACGTATAGTGTTCCAGAGAGTTCTAGAACATGGTGACAGACGGAGAGAGTAGGGAAGCATACAGCAATCCTGCCGAAGGGAAGATGGCACCAGCGAAATGAAAAGTGGTTAGCTCGCTCCATGGAAGTTGGAATGAATGCTGATGTACCTGAACTTTCCTCTCGAACTGGAAAAAAAAAAGAAAAAGAAATTTTGTCAGTTTTGCTCCTGAACAAAATATAATAGCGTTTTGTTTCGTTTTCGTTCCGACCAGAAACACTTTTTTTTTTTTTTTTTCGGTTTTCGTTTTGTTTTGACACCCTGTTCTCGGTGCTGGGGGGGCCTAAACCATCGCTTAGAGGGGCTATAGAAACCAAATACAAGCTCGGCTCATTAAAAAAACTGTTTTGTAATCTATGGCAATATGCCAATTTTATCGCAGACATCAAGCAAATGATAGAGATGTTAAGGAAAACTCATTAAGTAGTGGTGACTCCCAAGTAAGGTCTTAATGACATCACGGGCTCTTGTTTGTGTGCAATTTCAGTGGTGCCGCTTGTTCCAGTGGACCGTATCAGTCGAATGCTAGTGCTCAGTTAACACTCCAATGGCTGTGTTTTCAGTGTTTTCCTTGTATTGCATTGCTACTGATGTGTAGCGCGAAATTTCAAATTTTTTCGACGTTAGCATTTTTCAAATTAAAAATCTCTTTCGTAACTAGGATGGATCTGGTGAGTCAGTTACCAAGGCCTAGTCCTTTCAAATTGAACAAAGTTTTATTTTGTCTTTATGGCCCCTTTAATAGATGGAGCTGCATGTTCACATGAGGGTTAGGTGTAACACCCCACAACTTAGGATAGGTGTGCTACACTGCACTACAGCAACAGCTGACACCCTTTTCATGATGTCCTTGCAGCAAGCTACCTGGACGAGGACATCTTCCTGCTGCTGCGATCACTTGTGGTGAGTGCTGTACGAACCAGGTTGACATTAATTATAGGCCTGTGTGGACAGATTGTATGCGTTTCCTCAAAGTGCTTTGCAAATTCGACGTAAGGCCGTGCCAGCTGTGCTTGTAAAGGCCGAGTTTTGACGGGCATGTAGAGAGTGTGATGGGGTCACTGCAAGGCAATCGACACTACCGTATTTTCGCACGTATAACCCACCCCTGCATATAATACGCAGTACCACTTTCAGCCCGCCGGAAAAGAAAAAAAAACTTTGCATATTGCCGGCATATTTGACGCAAGAAAGGCTGCACCAAAGCTACTGCTCAAGCAGCAGATCACATACCATGTAGACAGAAAAAGCGTATATTTAGCACGTAGAACACACTGACTGCAAGGCGAAAGTTACAATCCACTTACAAATTTGAGTTGTTAAAGTGCGCTTGTCCTTGTTTTTTCCTCCTTGTCCTTGTATGTTTTGAGCAGTCGCTGCCATAGAAGGCTTACCGTATTTTCCTGTGTATAAGTCGCGTATTTTTTTTCTGAAATTTTCGTTGGTGCATCTTATCTACCGGTGCGACTTATGTATGGAATAAATCCGGTTCGCGGCGGCCGCGCGTGGCCAGCGCACGTTAAGAGACACAGCTCTGTGGTCTAAATGAATCCGAAGCCCACCGCTACGGCGTTTCTCATATCCCATATGTCGCTTGGGGACGTTAAACCAAAGAATTTGCAGCTTTTTCTTGTCAAAAACAATGATAATGGCCTGCGACAACCGCGCGCCACTTCCTGCCATGCGCAGTAACTACAGTTAAGAATAAATTCAAAGCAACATTAAACTAAGTTTCAAAAACAAAATGCAGCTTATAAATTATTACAGAGATTTACTCTGAAGGACGTAAAAGGTAAACGTGCTGCTAATTTTTAAAATGACAGCTTGCTGATAAGTTCCGATTTTCGGGCCGCTTCCGTCGCGTCACTTCCGTCCGCCATGACACCTTTATTGCGCTGATTTACGACAGCACGCAAGAGACGCGCATTGTTTGGAGAGGTGGCCAAATGGGTCTCTGTCTCTTGGGACTCCATTTCTACAAAAACAGTTGTAGCCGGGTTGATAAAGGCCGGAGTGATGCGGTCCGCGAGTGGTGACGATGTTGCCAAAGAAGACATCAGTGAGTCGGAGGACGACAGTGATGTTCCGGTGAAACTCTCACATGAAGTTGCTGAATTATTTGTTAGCGAGTTGGAGGAAGAAGACTTTGATGGTTTTGCCTAAACGCTTTCTGTAGGTACATGCCATCTGGGTGTATCAATAAACCATTTTTGAGAAGTTAGTTCTGTCTAGACTTTGGACGGTAGATGCATGTGTCTAGCCCTCCATACCGGGAGATGCGTTCATAGGCGGCCGCCGCTGCAACCGTGTACTTTCGCCGCACTTTTTAATGATCTGATTCATTATGAGTTTACCTAATTAACAAGTGCGTCTTGTGCACCGGTGCGTCTTATACACCGGTGCAACTTATATACGTTTTTTTTTTTCTCGGAAGAACTGTCATTTTTGGGGGGGTGCGACTTACACAAAGGTGCGACTTATAGACCGGAAGATACGGTAGTCAGTATTACTGCGTAGGAGCTTCACAGAACAACGCACATTTCTGTGAAGCTGCACTAAAGGAAAAACCCCGCATATTATCCACACCCCCACTTTGCTGCATAAATTTTCGCATTTGATGCGGGTTATACGCGCGAAAATATGGTACGTCTCAGTGGCGTTGTCACTGCCTGCCACATGTTGCCAGACTCCTGCGATATATACGCATACATACATATATACACGTGCGCGAGTGTAATGTGTAGGAGGTGTCGAGGTGCAGGTTGTGTCCACGTATTTTTTTTAAAGACAATGTTCTTTCTTGGGCTACTTAAACCCAGAAATTTTGGTCTGTCTGTCTGTCTGTCTGTGACCCGATTCAGCCACCCGGCCAAAATAAAACAAGGCATGCGCAATAGTCTTATTTAGTCACAGCTAAATCTGCCTGTCTAAGTCCGGTGTAGTGTTCATACTTGTCAACATTGTTGAACAAGAACAAGACATTACGCAAATATAACACAACAAAATAATACACGTGATATTTGCAGTGTTCTTTTATAAAAAATCATAGATGCTTGATTTTTGCGAAATGAAATACTACATCCACTGCATTGATTGATTGATTGAATAAACTTTATTCAAGACAGCAAGCGCGATGTTAGGGCGCCCGCCCGGTGAGAGGCGTCCTCAGTCCAGGATGCCTTGGAGGTGACCTGCTCGCATTGCCCTCTCTACCAGCATGCGCTGGGTAGAGGGGTCGGAGCTGGCCAGCAACTCCACCCACTTCTGTGTGGTGATGTTGGGGAGTGGCGGTTGGGTAGGGGTGTTGGGGCATTCTACGGTAATGTGGTAGAAAAAAAATTTACTCCGCCATCGCCTGCTGTCGCCTGCGCCACTATAGCTTCTGGCGGCATTTTAAGAAATGAAGCGGCAATAGTTACGAAAGGTTCCACTATATAGGCTCCACATTCTGCTTGGAACGCACGTGAACTAGGGAAACGCGGTACTATATAAGCATTGAAGTAGGGCTCCTCAATTCACCCGCGTCTCCGCCGTACGGCAGCGCTGGCATCGCTGCACCCGGCCTGGAGGAGTGGAACGTGGTAAATTTAAATCGACTTGAGCAAAACTTCAGCGAGTTTACCTTGAGTGGAGCGCGACGGTAGAGGAACAGCATGAGAGGTGAGCGGGAAAGTGAAGGGAGGCATTTACTTGGCAAATGTAGCAAATGATATTCTACATCTGCTGCAGAATATGAAAAATCACGCGACCACAGCAACGAAAGATGACGATGATGATGTACTCGAAGATCTTGGCAGGCACCCACAATAGGGGATTGGCCGTGTATCTGCTCCTTTCGTTGCAAATGTCGACAAAAGACGATAGCCTTTGCCGACATTTGCCAAGCAAATGCCTCTCTTCGCTTTCCCGCTCACCTCTCATGCTGTTCCTGTTCCGTCGCGCTCCTCTCAAGGTAAACTCGCTAAAGTTTTGTTGGAGTGTCACTCAGATTACAGCGAGAGCTCCACTGCGCTACACCTTTCAAGGTCATCGTGTCGCAAGCGACCTTCAATCGCCAACGCACCAGCTGCGCCTTTCTTATCGTCTTGCTTGCTTGGAAGCTCGCCGAAGTGGTAACATGGGACTGGGCGAGGATTCCAGACAGACAGACATACATACAGACAGACCAAAATTTCTGGGTTTAAGTAGCCAAAGAAAGACTATCGTCTTTAAAAGAGAGGGAGACAAAGGGCAATGAAAGAAGGAAAAGACGGTTCGGTGGGCGGAACAAGGGGGTGAAGAACACTGAAAATATGATGATGATGATAGGTTTTCTTGGCGCAAGGGCATCAAGGCCAAAGAGCGCCAAACACTGCAAATATCACTTCTGTATTAATTTGTTGTCTCATATTTGCGTAGTGTCTTGTTGTTCTTCAACAATGTTGACAAGTATGAACATTACACCGGACATAGACGGGTAGATTTAGCTGTGACTATATAAGACTATTGCGCAGGCATTGTTTTACTTCCTTTTTCGCGCAACCATGTCTTCACTTATAAGGGTTGATGTATGAAGCTTAAATAAAAAATGTGTTTGCGTCCCCCACATCCATGCAAATATCTTATCACTAGCGACTGCTTCTTTAGGAAGGAAAAAGAGATTGCAAATGTGTGCTCGTGCTGCTGACCGCTGTCCGGTGCGACTTATATATATATATATATATATATATTTTTTTTTTTTTTTCCGGAAAAACTCATTTTTGGGGGGGTGCTACTTATACAAAGGTGCGACTTATAGACCGGAAAATACGGTAGTCAGTATTACTGCATATTATCCACACCCCCTATTTGCCGGTGAAATTTTCGCATTTGATGTGGGTTATACGCGCATCAAATGCGAAATGGTACGTCTCAAATGCAATATGGCACGTCTCAGTGACGTTTTCACTGCCTGCCACATGTTGCCAGACTCCTGCGATATATACGCATACATACATATTACACGTGTGCGAGTGTGCGTCGAGGTGCAGGTTGTGTCCTCGTATTATTATTTTTTTTTTTGTTCACATAGAGGACAGGAATTAAATTGGATTGATGGTGCTTTGGAAAATGATTAACTGGGCATTACAGACGTGGAAAGTCAGCAGTGATGATGAAAACTGTATTGTTCACTGTTCCGTGGCTTCACGTTGGCAGGCGCGTTGTGTCAAAGATTGGCAGTAATTACCTGCAAATCTGGTTATGTTTCAGGTACTTGCGTGTGAGAAAATTCCTGTAATCTTCTTTTTTAATTCCTTCACCATTTTTTCTTTCTGTAGATGGCGTTTGAAAGCAAGGACCGCGAATCAGCCAGATTGCTTCAGAGCCACTTGTGGTAAGTGGCACGAGATTATCTTCTATCTTTTGAGCAAGACAAGAACAGAAGGTGCATAAAAGTGGGACAGAGATTTATTTGGAGGAAGCAAATGAATGAATGAATGCGTTTGTTTTGTGAGGATGGTGCCTGGCTGTGAGGTAGCAGAAAGCGTTGCACGCATATGAGCACATGCTAAGAAGTGTGGAGGAGTCGTTTTTGAGAAGGGCAGTCTCTCATGTTTTCATGCAGTTGGTATTGCCTAAAATACGAGAACTGCTTCACTGGTTTAATTGGTTGTCAAATTTGGCTCAAATTGTAAACTAAATACGAGAACAACTACAAAGCAACAGGGAGCTAGGAATGTCATTTTCTTGAAGTCGTGTGTAGTGCTTGTTTTGTCACACAAACCTACAGTAGGCCTGTTGGGTATTGGTATCTATTCTCTTACATTGTAGTGGAATGCTGATGATAGTAGTAATTAACAATTGTTTCCCCGTCTTCTTTGTAGGCCCTTGCTCAAGGCAAATCAAAACGACCTTCTCCACGAAGCTGTCGACCGACTTTGCAAGTGACTGCATTCCAGAAGCCGCTGTATAGAGACTGAACGCACAAGCCTTCAGCTAACAGGCCATTCCGGATCAGTATTTTGGACACGATGTTTTGACCTGTGTTGTCTTGACTGAAAAATGGAGAAAAACATGGGTGCTTAATTGAAGGACGTCACCCCTACAGCGAAGAGCTTCGAAGCTTCATCGCCGCAAGTTTGTAGAATCAATGCACCAAAAAATTTGCAAACATAGTGGAAGCAATCACTTTATTTGTTTCACGTCATTTCTCACGTGCGGGACCAGAGGTGTGGTGCAAAAATGACTAGAGATATAGACTGAGCCTATATGAATGAGGCAGCGAAGGTGAAAGAAACTGACTAGTCTACGAGGCCGTTCGCGTGCAGGCACGGAATGGCAAGATCACTGAGCACGGGGCACTTTGCGAGTATTACGAAAAATGGAATGAACTCTTCTATGTGGTAAAATAAACACGTGCCACATCGAGGCACCCTCGTGTTTGGTTTTGGATTGGAGCAAAGTTTGGCACGAACACGGTCAATGGCACGTGGAACGTGCGACCACAATTGTGACATTGAATGGAAGCTAGGTGCACGGGTGGCAAGAAGCGGTTCACCTGCTTATGTTGTACTGCTCAGAGCAACCATTCATCTCAGGTAGGTTATACGCAGCTACGTTTCTTCATTTTTGGGTGAAACCCACCACTCCGTTTTTACGCCTAAATGTACAGAATGGAGGACAGACTGTACGTGATGTTGCAGCTTCCACTCTGCTGTGACCACCATTTGAGATCACCAAAAACGTTGAATTGTAGACTTCGATTAGTAATATGGCATCTTAAGATGCCTAGTCTGGGAGATGAGAATACTCCGAACATCCCTGAAAATACTTGAGGAGTGTTTGACGAGACTAGCAGTTTGCTTGCTGCGCCGACGTCAGGTTCCTGAGATTCGGTGAGAGAAAAATTCAAAAAGGGACGTATAATAGCAGAAATGCTTGTGAGGTGTGCCACATCAGCACAACATATCAACTCTCGGCAAAAGCACGAGAAATCATTTGTATGCTGATTAATTAAAAGTCCACAAAGCTGTACAATTGGCCTTTGATTTCACACTCATTTTAAAGGTGTTTGTGCAAAATTTGCTCCGCACAGTTTGTATAACCTCAAGTAGCACCTCTACTGTAGTTTGTAGTACCTTGAGCTAAGATCAAACAACTGTGAACTTGCTCTATTAGTGACCTGGGGCTTCTTCACACATTCCTGAATTCCAGCAGTCGGACTGAGTAAACTCCTGCACTGTGTGGTGCCCGAGCTAAAATCACACAACCAAACTTATTTGAGTGTTGCCAAGGGCTTCATACACACCCTAATCCTGGTGATAGACAACAGCTTCATTATTTGAGTGTTGCCAAGGGCTTCATACACACCCTAATCATGGTGATCAGACTACAGCCGTCATTCGCACAGCCGTCACCTTCTCCACCACGGCACCGTCACGTCAAAAAAACGTGACGGAGATGTAATAGAGTAGCGTTCGTACTGGAGCTCCCGTTCAGTGTACAGGGTTGTTTGCCTGTACACTGACGGGGAGTACACTGATCAGTTTAGCCTATAATTGAGCGTGCTTGATCTGAAAAGTAAAAATGTCGTGACACACATGATACAAAGCGACTAGACTGCTGTAATGCAAAAATGAATAATGGCTTAGATTTCTACTTTGCGAACCGTGTGGTCACTTTTCGCTAAATTTAGCCGTAAAATAAGTTTTCTGATTGGCTGGTTTACCATCAGGTGTGGTCCCGTCGCGTTGACGGAACGGAAACGCGGAGCTCTGCTTCCGGTTGACGTCGCACTGTCTTTGGCAAGAAATTGCCAGAGAAACTGTCACCCCTGACGACGGAAGACGGTGATGTGACAGTGACGTGATAGGGCTAAAAACGGCTGTGTGAATGATGCCTGAGTTAACCTTCCACACTGCAGTGCCGAGCTAAAATCAAACAACCAAGCTTCCCCGAGTAATGATCTGGGCCTTGACGCAGAAACTGTCACCCATGACGGAAAACAGTGATGTGACAGTGACGTAATAGGGCTAAAAACGGCTGTGTGAATGATGCCCGAGTTAACCTTCCACACTGCAGTGCCGAGCTAAAATCAAACACCCCAACTTTCCCGAGTAATAATGCAGGCCTTCATGCATGCCCAAATTCCACTGATCCGACTAGTTTAACCTTCCACACTATGGTGCCTGAGCTAAAATCAAACAACTGAACTTCCTCAATCGGTGACCTGGGGTTTTTTCACACGCTTCATCTCAATGGATCAGATGAAGTTAACTTTTACACGCTGCACCCAGACAACCGGCGACACGAACCGTTCGAAAGAGGGCACTCGCTGGCGCAGTGTTAAGCGTAGCTTCTTTTTCAAACTCGTCGCAATTACCACCACCACCACATTTCGTAAAAGGAGGACAAAAGGAAAAAAGAGAGATCGGATCGTCGGAAAATCGCCCCCACTACTGCTCCATCAAGAGCCTGTGGGCAGCCTTGGGCCGGTGGAGCGGGGCCGCGAGGCGCCACAGGAGCAGCAGGGCGACGTAGGCGTGCCCCAGGAAGTGGACGGAGTGGTAGTAGCGCCAGATGGGGGCCAGGTCGAGCAGCAGGAAGGCGGCCAGCATGTAGGTGAAGGACTGCATCTTGCACACCCACAGGCCCAGCCGGGCCAGCAGGCGGCCCGTGAGGGTGGGCCGCTGCAGCGCCACCACCTCCAGCTGCTCCTCCCCCACGATGTAGGCCGTCGAGGTCACCAGGCACAGGAAGTAGCCGGGCTCCAGGCCGTGCCACACGGCGCTCAGCGTCATCGTCAGCAGCTGCCTGCATGTGGACCACCACCACCGGAGAGGGTGGACCACGTCCTCTCAGTCGGGTCTCGCATTTGCGAATGCAGTACTCTGCTTAAAATCAGATGCTCTAGCAGTCCTTGAAGTGAACCAGAGAACGGTAGGCCGTTTGGCTTTAGGAGCACATAACCAGCGATGCAGTGCAGGGGGATATGGGCTGGGCGTCGTTTGAAGAGATGTGCAGGGCTAAGAAATTAGACATCAAAGAAAAATTTCTACAATAATTCCAAGGCAGTGCTTTGCTTTTTGAGGGTAGAGCAGGTTGCTTGCGAACTGAGAGCTTTGTTGGGAAGTATAGACAAAATGATGGGGTATGCGTGGTCTGTAAAAGAAATGGAAACTAGGTGGCACATAGTGTTAGAATGCGAGGGTATCCATCCAAATCTACATGAGGGAAATATTCGGCTTCCAGAAGCCCTAGAATTTAAAGGGTAGCACAGAGGGAGTTAACTTCAAGGCTGTCGAGGCGACGAAGAGGTTAGAATGCTGGTGGACGAAAAGCAGATAGGGGAATATTGCATAGGACAGCTACCACCTGTAACAGAAAAAAGTATTCTGTGCCTAATAAGTGTTTTGTGCGTGCCCTAAGAGCAGAGCTAGTATTAAACGAAGAGTGTGAAACATAGGTATATTAGTTTTTTTTTTTGGTAAGATGACACGTCATCACCCCGCTACAAAGGGGATACCACTATCTATCTATCAATCGTCATCATCCGTCTTCTTGTGCTGAAAGCTTAAGTGTGAGCAGCGGTACAGCATGTGAACAATCACCCCCTTCTGGTTGCGCACCCTATCATCATCGCATCACCTTCATCTCGGCTGTAACAGTGCCATCAACATCACTTTCTGGCTGGATCTTCCTAGAGCCGTGACCGTACGAATAAAATCTACCTGGAGACTCCTAGAGTGGAATTCTGAGTTTTGTCCATTTTACTCCCGTTTCAAGTGAGCCCTGATTGGCTGAAGGCAGACTGACCAACGCCCGATTCACTGAAAACCACCACCACATTTTGTAAAAGAGGTGGGGGGAAAGGAAGGCAGAGGTCTCGCAAGTGCGACTACGTTGTGACTGAAACGGACAGAACTCGCAATACCACCCCTGTTCCCTGGCTACAAAGCTGGCAGGCATAAACCAGCATCGACAAACAGAAACAGACCGGTTTCTCAATCTATCACGTTAACACTAAGCTGGTATGAAGCGTCGACTCCGTGGAGAAGCGTTACACTCTTTCTGAGCCTGCAACTGTTAAGACTGTAAGGCTTAATTATCTTGCATGACCAGCAGGTGGCTGCAGTCAAACTCGAGCCCTCTAAGATCTAGAATGCAGACTGCCTGCACAGGCACTTATGCCATGTGTGTCCTGTAATCGTCGTGCTCAATCGTTGCTTCACAATACAGTTTCTCATCGCCACAAATCTGGTGTTTTAGTGCCAGCCTTGTGGAATTTGCACCTCTGGTGAAGTTGAGACTAAGATATGATGCGATCTAAATTTAACCAAGGCCTTTCACCAGGCTCCAACTACAATGTGCGCTAGAACAGCAGCAACAAGAACAAGAGCCCTGCCTGTGGAGAAACGGTTGCAGGCTGGTTGCTCCAGGGGAGACAGACGAAGCAAAGAATGGTAATGGTGCCAAGTGGCGAACTATACAATAAACCCTTGCGGTAACAAAGTCCTTGGAATGGGAACCTGGCTTCATTACAGTTGATGCTTCGTTGCAAAAGAATGATGTGCTCTCTATGCACCACAGTGGAAAGTGTGAAATACTTAAAATGGAGTGAGATTTCGTTGCAACGAGAGATCTTCGGCCTCCTCGATTATCAGTTCTGGATCGTCCGCGGACTACCTGAGACGCGATCTGGCGCTCGATTTTTCCCATGTATTCCTATGGGGCTTCCAGTCCGGGGGCAGTCCTCAACTGCCGGTGGACCGTCCAGGACTGGTAAGTCGAGGAGGCCCCTTGTAACGAAGGGCTTACTCCACATTTGCTCCCAACGCTGACAGCAGGCTTCGTGAAATACTGAAAGTTGGGCTCGTGGGTATACATGGTTGACAATCGTTCCTTGCGCACTTCTACCCGCCGCGGTGGCTCAGTGGCTAAGGTGTTGTGCTACTGAGCATGAGGGTGCGGGTTCGATTCCCGGCCGCAGCGGCCGCTTTTCTGATGGAGGCGAAAAGGGAAAATGCCCGTGAGTGTACGAGATTTCGGTGCACGTTAAAGATCCCCAGGTGGTCAAAATTAATCCGGAGCCCTCCACTGCGGCGCGCGTGATTTCCTGCATTGCGTCGGCGCGTTAAACCCTACAACCAATCAATCCTTGCACCCTTCTAAACTGCCGAACATGTTTTAAATGAAGAGAGCAGTGTAGTAGGGGCTGCCCCCCTCCCTACCTGAGGGGCTTGGGCAGGGGCAGGCGCTTGTAGAAGTAGACGGCCAGCCAGTACTGGACGGTGCGGTTCCAGTTGCGGATGCCCATGCGCATGCTGGTGCTCAGCTCGGCCTCCGCCTCGTCCACGTTGTGGATCGTCTCGTAGTCAAAGTCCTGCTCCGACCACTTCCCGTTGCCGTCCGCCCCATGGCCCCGCCACCTGCGTTGGTTGAATGGGGGAGGCGGCAAAGGGCATGCTGGGTCCCCCCTCGCATCCCCCCCTCCAAAAGAGAGCACCGAGCACTGCTTGACACAGAAAAGCAAGCATGCGTCATTTCCTCCATGCTGTCGTCCATTGTAAAGGGGGGACACTGAAGTAAACTCTGTGAAACTTGTCAGTCTTGCTGCTTTTTTCCCACTGATTTCAAATATGCCATTATTTTTGCAGTGAGTCAATTAGCTCCCAAGATAATTAGATATAATTAGCCATTTCTGGTGGAACAATAGACAAGACAGCGTTGGTCATGAAACTTTAATCTTTGTGTTTTCCGATACTATGAACCCTGGTGAATGCAATAATTGAAGCAGTTCTTGATGCATCGCTTGGAGCTAATTTTACAGCTCATTAAACTTTGGTGTTTGAACTGGGCATTCAAAATGGTTCCTTACCACTCTGGTGCCACCAATTAATGAGCTGTAAAATTAGTTCCAAGCCATGCATCAAAGAACTACTTTGATTATTGCATTCACTAGGGTTCATAGTATCGGAAAACACAAAGATTAAAGTTCCATGACCAACGCTGTCTTGTCTATTGTTCCACCAGAAATGGCTAATTATATCTAATTATCTCTGGAACTAATTGACTAAAAAAATAATGGCATATTTGAAATCAGTTGGAAAAATGCAGCAAGACACAGTTTACCTGAAAAAAAAAAAAATTGTTTTAAAACCAGTGTCCCACCTTAAAAGCACAGGAGTCCACTGCCCTCCTCCCCTGCCCTCAAAATGAAATCCTGCACATGCCAGGGGTACTTTTCCTGAGTGGATTGAGACTTGAACAGCAGCGACAGCAATATGACAACACTGCAATGAGTAATCCACATCTCGATTCTCGCATCTTTCAAAGTGACGTAATGCAAGGCAATAATGCAGCTGCAAATACTTGGCCGACACCATTAGCTACTTGGGAGCGTAATAACCAGCTATCTGATCACACCAGCCAACTACGCAAAATCTAGAGAGTGCCCTTGACAATGGAAACGGGGCACTGACACATCGAGAAGGCCATTGATGTTGGTGGGGCCGCCTCCGGGCACGGCTTTGGATTCGACCGGGTACACCCCGAGGCCGGCCATGATGCAGACGCACTCGCCGAGCACGAATCCAATGTAGAGCCGTAGCCGGAAGATGATGAACACGGGCGTCAGGTACAGCAGCTTGAACAGCAGCCCCCGCTCGTAGAACTCCTCGGTGCCAAAGTACTGCACGGGCCACAGAATGTCACACGCTGTGTCACTAGGGGTGGCACAGAGCATTGCAATTGTTTCAGCACCTATAGCTCCTGCTGCTCTTGTACTGTGAAAGCACTGGGCCTATTGGATTAACTAGGTCTGGATACTACGGGATACTGGATACTGGGATACTGACAACTAGGTCAGGAGCTACGAGGAAAACTTTGCTTTTTCTTCCGATGTGAGACTTTGCAGGAGTATCACTTCTTTCTTAGTTATGTTGCTGAGTTTATGACGTTGCAAAACGCGCAAGAACTCAATTTTTCTTTCGCAACAAGGCTTCACAGCAACACACGTGGAGAAGCCAGCTTTACCAAGACAAGCTTTTTGGTAAGATGACATGTCATCACCCCGCTACAAAGGGGAAACCAATAGCAATCATCATCGTCATCAGCTTTACACCAAGCTTTTTGAAGTCAGTTTCACTGCTTTCCACAAATGCATCGTGGGGAAGATGCTTGCCAGGGGCAATATAAGCTGTTTTGCATCAAGATACGCAGGCCGTAACATTTTTAAAAAATTTTATTTGAAAGCCATACTTTCTGCCAAAGATTTCCTACCATTCATGGGCCGCAGGACAGTGCATTTTACTCCAACTGATTCAGGAAACATTTTCATCTATGCTTCAGTGCTCCTTATAAAGTGTAAACAGTTGGAAAATAAAACAGGCACAAGGCACAACAGTAAAAAAGACTGCAGTGTAACTTTTTTTAAAAGGGAAGGTACACAGGGGCATCGACAGCTTAAATTCAATGGAAGGATATTGGACAGTATTGTTCACTCCCCTTTCATGAAACATTGCAAGCAATAAAAAATGTGTACGCATGTATGCAGATCTTTGTTACTTCTCCTTCACAAGCTGGGAGGGATGAGCTGCTTCTGGCGGAGGAAGATATCAACGATTAAGACTGCTCGTCGAGCAAAATTACCTCACTGCTACTTGCTGCACTGAGCTGTGGGGTGCCCCACGTATTTTCATCCCACTGTGACGTACACCTGGCAAATGTGTACACACGTAGCAATCTTACAAACCAACTCCTCACTGACACAGGAATGACGGACCTCATTCCCTAGTGAAGAGCGAGGGAGCGACCACACCACCCTGCCTGCTGCCCCCGCATTTCTGTGGGGCGAGAACATTGCCCCATGACATCCCGGAGCAGCGACTCACGTCGGGCGGGCAGATCCAGCTGAGCAGCAGCCAGAGCACGATGTACAGGGGCACCACCTTCATGCGGTTCAGGCACATGCCCTTGCGGTTCAGCGTCTTCAGGTACGGCGCATTCAGGAAGTCCCGGTACGTCCGGTACCGGTAGTACGGCCCTGCACGCGCACGCACCAGGTGGAAGGTGGAGCGCCACCACGTCACGGCCTTTCACAAATACATCATGCATGGGCAGGCAGAGGGAAGGCAAAAGTGGCTGAAAGCAGCAGCTCATCTTTTTGCGGGTCTATTAATAAGTTCTCTCGCTTTTATGGGGGAACAAAATTACAGATTGGTAGAAATTTGGCTCCGCCAATCACTTCAGTACACACACTGCTCAGAAATATGTCCAAGCGCACGAAGCTGTAACTGGGGAGGAGCTGCAGACACCAGCAGCCTTTACAGCTCCTTTACACAACGTGCAGGCATGTCTTGTGGTAAGGCATGTGATAAGGTACCATACATGAACAGTGTAAGCATGGTGCAATGTGATAGCACCTAAGCATGCTGCAGGAAACACTAACAAAAAGTGTCGACATCGATGGAATGCAGGCGATTAAAAGTTCGGGTTGACTCAGATGGCCTAAGATATTTGGCTCAGATGTCCTTTACTATGTAACTTCACAATTGTGCAGAATTATTGGCTACATTCACAGTACATTACAGGACCCCTTTAAAGGGACACTGAAGCAAATTTTCCAAACTTCTGTCCTTGTTTGCATTGCATAGACGCGCTCAGATGAACACACTTTTCATCCTTGATCCAGTCAATAATGAGGTATTTATTTTATAAAACCCTATAGAAGAAAACGTACCATTTGACATTTGCAGTGGCTGCAACAACTAACATCAGTGACGTGTATTAGAGTTGCGATGTGATTGGACGATGTCCAAGATTGGAATTCAAACTAGTTTCGGCTTTGCTTCTGTGAAACAGCATGCTTGGCACCCAATATTATCATTGGCTGGGCATTCTCGATATTTCAGGAATCGGCGTACCACGCTTCTGCCATGTTGTTGGCTGTAGAATGCGTCAGGTAAGCCGGCCAGCACCACTTAGAATCGTAACGTTCACTAGCCGAGACATACCGTAATTTCGCGTGTATAACCCGCCCTAAGAATGTGAAAATTTCAGTAGCAAGGTATGGGTGTGAATAATACGTTTTTTTTTCTTTAGTGCAGCTTCACAGCAACGCGCATTGTGCCGTGAAGCTCCTACGCAGTAACACTAAGCCTTCCATGGCAGCGATTGCGCAAAACATAACGGGACAAGAAAAAGACAGTCGAAAACAAGAAAAAAACAAACACAAACAACACGGATGGAACCGACAATGACCTTGTGTACAGCAGTGAAGAGTGCGGTTCAAGTGATAGCTCTAGCGAGACCAGTGACACTGAGTGAGTCCTTGCTGTCAGTGTATTCTACATACTTGCTAAATATACGCTTTTTCTGTCTACATAGTATGTGATGTGCTGCTTGAGCAGTAGCTTAGCGTCAGCGAGGATTTTTTTTTTCTTTTCCGGCGGGCTGAAAGTGGGGGTGCGGATTATAAGCAGGGGCGGGTTATACGCACGAAAATATGGTACGCTGTGCCTGTGGCTGAACCGCTGAACTATGTCAGCACTATGCCCGCAAGCAGTCTGTGCTTGTGTCAACACCATGCCAACAAGAACTCGCCAGTGCGTCAGTGTCAGTTGCATACAGTCTGCCAACTCGCTCGTGGAGCAATGAAGGTTGCAGCACAAAATGGTAAATGCAGTATAAAAAACATTACCTAAGCACGCAAAAAAATCAACAGAAAAAACTCAAAAAAAGCTACATAGAAAAGAACACACAAGATGGCGCACACACACAACACAGAAGACCGCACCGGTGCCTTGCTCCTGCTTTGTGACGTGCTGGCTACGACACAAAATAATGAAAGGGAGGTGGGAGAGAGGAATTCCAGCTTTATTTACTTATTTCTCAGCAAATAATGCATCGTTGCTCGTCGAAGAGGGCTCCATAATATATCACCTTTCAGTTCAAACAAAATTTCATTTAGCCTTTAGCGTCCCTTTAACTTTGCTGACTCTTCTCTCGCCTTTAATTGCCCTCAGATTTTCTACTAGTGTACCAATCAGCAAAGCATTGCATGTGCGCTTGTCTGGAGCTACTTTGACTGCATAGACTTTACTAGGCTTGATACAGTCTACAAACTAGCAAACTAAAGGCACATTCTTCCAGGCACAAATCCTGTCGTGGCTTAGTTTCAACTGAGCGAACGAACTGTAACTTAGCGGCCGGCCAACTGATTCTGTCATAGGGTTGGCGAGCTGTGCAGTAGTGCAGTGAAGCCAAGCCTGCTCAAATAAGCATCATACGAAATGTAACAGGAAAATGGCACGGAGGATGCAGAGAGGACGACAGCATTTTCGAATTTATTTTTCTGCTATACAAAGCTGCGTAAATGCACCGAGAGTGGTCACAACATGGCCTAGGGACTCCAGACTGCAATTTGCGCAAGTAATCTCACAATGTTAACAAATCACTTCAGTGTCCCTTCAAGGCGGGAATAGTTTTTAATCTGCTTTACGTAGAAAAAACGTACCAATTACATTGAGGTGAGCTTTTTTTTACTGCGCCGCCTTTGTTCCACACCTTTGCCAATTCTTTTGGTTTCTGTGCCATAGAATGGCTTATATGTTCTCGTGTCGTACTATACTAGGCACACTTTTATGGCTATGATGTGTCACTTGCAAGTAACTGCTGACGTGGTTTGTCAGCTGGTCATTTATTCGCTTTGTCCATTTTCTGGACTAGTGCACTTGTAAAAATCACCAGGCAAGTTTCTCTTTTGCCCACTCCCGTAATTGCCTGTGGACTCTAGTAACTGGCATGGCGGACTCACCCACGAGGACCCCAATGTAGCAGAAGGCGTAGTCCAGCACATCCCAGAAGCTGGGGTGCATGATGTCCCCTTCTTCGTAGGCCTGCTGCTCGCTCTCTTTCTCCGCATGCTCCTCGTGGACTATCTGCCGCTCCATGGCCAGTCCGGCCATCTGGGACCATGGTCCAGGGAATCGGAGATCAGTGGAGGCACGCGATGTTGCTGGCATGCCATTCGATAAATGCAAAAAGCCAGCAGCGTTATTCCGCATTCTTATGGCAATGGTATTGCTGTGTGATATCAGTGCGTGTCAAAAGTAAAAATGTTTCGACAAAAATGTATTTCTTCTGGTTATGCAAGATGAATACAGAAGAATGCAGCTGTGAGAATATGTTGAACACTCGTTTGACAGGGACTTTCTTTCGAGAGAAATTTCAATAGTATTAAAAGAAATGGAGAGAAAAATGACTGACAGATGACGCCAAGCACATTACGAGTCCAATAATTGCTGTTGACTATCAACTGACACGTGTTTATTAATAGTCTATGCAATTTTAGCGCACTGTATACCGTGTACTTGTGGTGTGCACAGTTTAAAAATTACACGACAGAGCGCTTTATTGATCTGTCATATGCAATCATCCCGCGGACCCCACGTCCTTTTACATGGCGTTTACGTGCATCCCTGTGTGTTTCTGCCTCTCTACAGCCACGGAGTGCACTAGTTCTGCACTACTTCTGCACTAGTGCTAATTAGCAAAGATTTCTGCAAGGTTTGATCATGGTAGAGTCCCCACCGCTTGTTTTTGACAGGAACAGCAGCTTGGATGACAGGCAGTGCATATAAAATAGGAGTGTGCAAGCGCTCTGTTGCACATAGTAGTACCCTGAGTGTGAGCATCATCTGGATGAGGTTGGTGATGCCCGGCGGAGGGTCCTGGCTGGACATCTTGAGGTACTTGAAGAACACCAGGTACCCAAAGCAGAACGCAAAGCTCACCTTGGCCTGGTACCTGCATCCGTGGAAGAGGAGAGAGAACAATGCTCAACACTGAGATCTGTACTGGCTCCTGCTCGACTGATTTAGAGGGGATGTCAAAAAACGCATTCACAACGATACGCATGCAAAGTCATGCAAGCTCTGCAAACAATTTATATACCACCAGTCTCTTCATTGTCTCTTCACAAACACTTTATTGGGATGCAACTTCCGGTTCAAAAGAAATCGCAAAACCTACTTGCACAAAAATCTTTTAAGCTGCTTTTTAAATTTTTTTTCATTTTCTCCTCACCACTACTGGGAGGTTTATACTGTCCTTGTATACTCGAACATATTTTCACACTTTGTGCTTGAAGACAAATAATGCCTATGCATTAAACACGTACCAAACACCACAGTTAATAAGTCCTGGCCAAGTACCCTAAATCTAGCAGTTTTAAAAACAGTATCAATTGTTTTGATACAAACCCACATATTTTTTTGTTTGCAGCAATTTTTTTTGGTATAACATTGCAAAGTAATTTTGTTAATGAATTTTAATATCAGGTGGGCAATATTTTCACAATGCGATGCTGTTGGTACTTTTGTACTTTTAATATGCGCCAGGCTTTTGTTATGCCATAATTTGTGTCCAAATAAGGGGGAGCCTTATAAGTGTTATTTTGGCTCCCCTTCTTCATCATCATCATCATGGAGGAGGAGGAGGAGGAGCCAAGATCACACTACTACAATTCGGCATAGTGCCTTGTATTTTAAAAACTGGAATAGGACACTGAAAAATTCAAACAGATCAAAACAAAGGGAGAAAGAAACGGGCAGTATGAGCCGCATACTAGACGTAGTGCAGACAGGCTGCACAAAGTAGAATCAGGGACCCACCTGAAGGAGCAGGAGGTGATGATGAAGGCGTTGACGACGCTGACCACGCACGGGTGAATGGCATGGCGGCCCGAGACGATGAACACCAGGGCAGCCCCCAGGGCCGTGCAGTAGGCCCGCCGATGGCGCACATCCTTGATGCAATGCACAAAGTAGCCCGCCACGATGGAGATGAGCAGCAGGCCGACGTACGCAAAGTCCGTCAGGTTCAGGGCCATGGCAGAGCTGGACCTTTGAAGGGGGGGCGAGTCCTGTCACGCAGCGATCGATTACTCGCCTGAACGGATTCTACCGTACGATGTGTACCTGCACCTCAAAGCGAGAATTCAGTGTGAGATTACAGTTTCTCTCCTCAACTGGCAACAGTGGCATTGTCAGTCTTCTGGTCCTTATGTTACTATAAGGGAAAGCATGTGACTCGTATACCCCGTATGATGCTCCGTATCACCGTATCCTGTCAATTCTCTCAAAGGAAGAGATTACTCTGAATTTCCTTTTGCACTTTAGATCACTTACTTGGGAGCCACTCAGCAATGCCGTCGAACCCAGTGCTAATAGTTTTGAATTAGATCAAGTCAGCACAACCCAAATGTCTACTTTATGAGCATTTGTGCTAGTCAGCAGCTGTTTATCTCGTAAGCCATCTGGCATGATTAACCAAACCCCAGGCAACTTTTGTTCTGCTGCATCCCTTTTTGCATAAACCAACATCAGCTGCTTGCATTGGGCTAGAAGTTTAGTGAACCCCTGAAGCAAAAGATTGTGTTTTAAGGAAAAAAACTAATCATGAAGATAGTTTGGCTGCACCAACCACAGATTACCATGCGAAAGCAGCATACATTCCATGCTTACATAAAGCATCACCCAATATACTGCACTACATGAACGTCCTAGTTTGCAGGTATATAAAACTTTGTTATGCTTCCGAGTATGTACACGGATTCAGAGTACGGGTACAAATTTCTTAGCATCCAATGGACCAGTGCGTGCGACTTTGCGGGTAATTATAAGAGTTTATCATGCTTAAAATTTACACATGCAGCTGCCAGAAGAATGCATCGTTTCAAATTAATTCTCCGGTCACGGAAATATTCGTGAATGGTGAGAAGATCTCGATAAATATGTGCATATAAAGGAGGCGGCTGAGTTACTAGACGTCGGATATGGAATGTTTTCTGATCAGAGTTCGGATGTATTTTCATTCGTATACACTAGATGTCTAGCTCAAAACCAGTTAAAGAGAACAGTATAAATATTACAAACATACAGTATATGCTAATACTTTCAATAAAGAAGTTGACAGAATAATACACGAGGGCGGTGTTTAACACACATGAAAAATTGCTAATTACAATATATACGCCATGGTGCTTGCAAACGAAGCATGGCAACACAATAAACAGACAATTTACAATAAGGGAAACAACGAAACTCCGTGATTTAGATTGATCGTAGCAACGGCTCGGAATTGCCGCTCAGTGCCTCTTTCGCAAACGGAAATCCGCTTTTGCTGTTAAGCTTTTGTGCGCGCACAGAAGCCACCTTTTAGGAAGCACCACCACAGCTACGGCATGCAGTGTAGGAACTGACGGTTTCTAGTTGCTTGACATAGTGTACTTACTGTGAGTAAAACTTAATACGACGGGATTTGCCCGTATCAGCAACGCTCTAAACCAGGGGCACCGCGCGGAGAATTCTTTGTCGTCGTATTTGGTCTCGCGCAGCCTGGTTTCCGCACAAAATACAAGATTTTAGACATGACAGCAAGCATAACCTACCTGAGGTACGCTTAGAACGTTTGCATTTCTTCCCGTCTGTAGTTTTTCGTTAATTCAACTTCTCCGCGGATGATTTCAGGCTGCAATTGATCGCGAGAAGTGCTTATTCAAATGCGTCCATCGAAGGCTGTGCATGCAAGCTGCGCGACAAGCAAAACACAGTGACACAGTGACACAGTTCACCTTTAATTTTTTTTTAAGTCTGAAAGCTTACAGTGATTATACCAGCATGCAAATGCATTACAATAAAAACAAAAATTATAATTATAACCTAAAATAGCAGAAAAGGTGTTTAGCAAACAATTTAAACCGAAAAGTAACGCCACTACAAACAACGTTTCAAAACTACTGTAATACTGTAATTTTTACGTTTATTATCTTAATTTACTTCAAAATTTTTAAATATTTTTATTTTTAAATAAACTAGCATTTTTTTGTAAACAGAAACTGTAAAAGTTGGTTTCAGTTTTTTTCCCATCGCAAGAAAGCGCTAGGCACCAACCCATTGGACGATTGGAAGAAAACGGCAGGCAGTGGAGCCATGATTGGAAATATAGAGGAGGCTGTAGTTGACGTAGCCTCGGCGGTTTCGCGGCTTTGCCCGAATCGTGCTGCTTTGGCCGCGGTAATTTTGCAAGTGTTGATGTGTTGCCAGTGGACTGCTAAAGGGTTGGTGTGGTCGAAGTGAGACATAATGCTTTTTACTGTACGGCGGAAATGTCCTCAAGTTTTCCAGAAAACAACCTAGAAGATTGCAAGCGACGCTTTCAAGAGATCCGCGCCAAGGCGAAAGTTGAAAAGGCGACTGCCAAAAGCGATAGTTTCAGCTTTTACGATCATCGGAAGCTTGCCGAACTTGTCGCAAAGTGCATTAGCCCCTATGAAAATCCTTCGTTCCGGGCAAAGGCCAAAGTCAACTCCTTTAAGCCATCCGCTGCGAGTGATAGCCACGATGACCTCGAGCCCTACAAAGCGGAAGACAGCCACGACACATCACCCTCAAAGTTCAAGTCGCCACTGCAGCCGTTGGCGGGTGCCGTGCGAACCAAAACTCGGGAACAATCGCCTCACCGTCAACGCCCGAACGGTGCTTTCAAGTCTCCGAGAAAACGTGCAGGTGCGTTGCCGCCGGTGGCGCATGTCTCGGAGACTCAGTTTCCACCGAGCAGCCCGGAGTTCGATTGGTCTGATGCTGACGAGCGCGAATTCATTAACATATCGTCTCAGTCGCCTACACCAAAAGAGTTGCCATTGGAGAACGGAGGTCAGGACGATTGGAACGACAGCGTGTTCGTGCCGCAGCGAAGCTTTGCATCCCCGTTGAAGCGGCCGATCTCGCGCAAAGCGCAGGCCACAGCTGGCGTGTTGCTTTCACCGAGCGGCAAGCTTGAGCCTTCCGAGATTGAACAGATACAACAAAGCGCTCTTCTGTCCACGTCTCATTTTCAAGCTGGTAGCGCTGACGCGCAAGCGGCGGCTGCTGTCTTGCAAGAGTACGACTACAAATTATCTTCCCATATATGCGCCGTTCTCTCCGAAACCAAAAATCTTTCGAGCGAGGTGGGTTCACTTCTCGACTTGCGGCTCAAAGTGTTCCGCCAATTTTGGAGGGCATCTCGCGGCTCTAGCACGCCCAAGAAAACTAAGTCTGGACAGCCTTGTAAGAGTCCGGCGAAAAGACCAGCAAGTGAGAATTTGCCTCCGCGCCTGGCTAGCCTCGGAAGCTGCGGCGACCTGCCGAAACCTGGACCATCAAGTGCCTTCTCTGACACCCCTTCTCACGAAACGTCACTCGCTCAACGTCTTAAAAATCTCGGCAAGGATACCCTGAACAGAGACTCACCGTCGTGTGGCAGCCCAAACCTTCAGAACTCTCGCTTGACAAGTCCGCCATCCAAGAGTGCATCGCCGTACTTTGGATCGAAGCCGTCAACCAGCAAAGCATTCACAGACACGGAATTCATCCAGGAATTCGATACCGAAGATGTCGACTACGACGTAGCCATTGTTGATGCCCAAACAGAGGTGCAGAGAGATTTGGGCAACAACGCCGGAACGACTGGGAAATTCCTGGGTCAGTTTCGTAATGATGGTGCGTCGGCAAAGTTCAAGGGGTTCGGCTTCCCTCACTCTGCAGAACTGAGGGCTAAATTTGCGGCTGTGTTCGGTCTGAAGCAGTTTCGCCTGAATCAGTTGGAAGCCATCAACGCTGCATTGCTGGGTGAGGACTGTTTCGTGTTGATGCCAACAGGAGGTGGGAAGAGCCTCTGCTATCAGCTGCCTGCAGTCATGAGCGACGGTGTGACCATTGTTATCTCGCCACTCAAGTCACTCATACTGGACCAGGTCAGTATTGGGCTGTGCGGAATGGCAACAGTGGGCTGTTACAGAAGGTATAAAACGGTGAATATGCAATGTGAAACAGCCATGAAGGCATTACAAACCGCGAGGCAAAGTTGAAAGTTACGACAAGTTTCAGATCACACAGCAGGAAGCGAAAAACACTACATTCAGTTTTTGAAAAGATGTACAAAGAAATACGAATGTAATGCGAAGGCAAGATAACCGTTGGTCATTGAAGGTAACAGAGTGGATCCCTAGAGAAGACGAGCGTGGCAGGGGGCACCAGAGAGTTAGGTGGGCAGATGAGATCAAGAAGTTTGCGGGGATAAATTGGTCTCAGTTAGCACAGGACCGGGATAATTGGAGATCTATGGGAGAGGCTTTCGCCCTGCAGTGGGCGTAGATAGGCGGATGATGATGACAAAGAAATACAAAAATGTAAAGCAAATACAACCAAGTCTATAAATCTATAAATGGGATGAAAAACCAGTTTCCTCACCATGACAGAGTAGAAAAACGTACTTCAGCCTACGCAGAAGCGGTCAACAAAACAACCCAAATGTATAATAATTTCCGAGAATGGCCATCTGCATGAAATAAACACTACACTTGTTGGTTATAGCAGGAACGCACAGTGTATAGAACTGAGCAAGAGTGCTCTTGGCTGGAAGTTTACAAGGGTGACAGCCACCAAAATTTCCCCACAGTCACATTTTCCACTGGTTTCAGTACAAACATTTTAATAACTGCTGCCAGGGAATGCTAGGCTGATTGCTGTCGTAGGAGGTAGGAGGCTGCATGGGGTATTGCCTGTGTTGCTCTTTTGGTTTCGATTGGTGTTAGTTCAAATCCCATGGAAAGAAGCTTGGCCCTTGAGCTGGGCAGCTGATTCTCGAGATAGGCAACTTTGTTTGCATCCTTCATCTTTGCACATCATTAAAAGATGTTACAAGGCCATTACACAGAAATGCCATGCCCTAATGGGCTTGCTGCATTAGTGTCACTATTACAAAAGGTTCACAGCTTAAAAAAAAAAAAAATCTTACAGTATGTCGTTTTGCCTCCATTATTGCTGCACTGTAATATGAATTTGCTGTATTTTCTATTTCATTGCTGGAACCAGAAGAGAACCATTTAAAAGAATAAAGGAGGCTTATGCTGCTATAGATTTTGTTAATATTACCAAATTTGGGAGTTTCATGCGTAGAGGCTACGCAGGGATATGAGGCACACCCCAGTGAAAGGCTCTGGGTTAATTTAGGCCACCTGGGGATATAGCATACTAAAGCTCAACATTGGGCTAGTTGGGTTCACATTTTGACTACTTTAAAAACAGCACAGAGATGCGGTTTGTTAGAAGTGACAAACATAAGTGAGGGATCAGCCACAGCGCTCGTGTCTGTCACATCATACGTCGTCATCTCTACGCTGTTTTTGCAGCAGGTGGGGATCATTAAAGGAGCCATGAATACAAAACACAAGTTTGGTTCATTCAAAAGATTGCCTCGTTATAATCATACTGACAACACTTTTAAAGGGACAGACAACCGATTTTTGTTGAGTATATACTCTCTATCCCAAATGAAAGGGCATCACTTAAAGTACCTTGACTAGAAACGGTTTTGCTGATAACGCCCTAGAACGTTTTAAATCGAAATTTTTAGATCTATGAGCCGTATGTGTCCCTCTCAAAAATAATGCTGGCAACCATGACATAGAGTAGCTTGGCAACATACGTTTGTCTGTAGGCGAAATGAAAAACAATATTTAAAAACTTGTCCCCAGCTAAAAAAGTTTGAATCGCAGGCTTTCCTTTTCCTTTATGTGTTTTTTTTTTATGCAAAGGTCTATTTTGCACGAATGCGCCATCTGTTGGGATAGACGATAGGTAGAATCTGGCTTCACGTTGTAGAGGTGAAAAGTTCAATTCTCCCCGGGCGCGACGTTTTTTTTTTAATCTGCCGTTGGCGTATTTGGAAACTGAAAAATATTTTGGCAGAACAAACGCCCCTGACTCGGGCAGAATCGTCAAAGCTCCTTCCCTGGGTCTGTTTACTGAACGCTGCCGTTGATTCTGGGCATGGAGGCTCAGTTAGCTACACTGAGAGCCACCCAGCAACGGTGGGCGGCGTGTCTTTAAAAATTTCAAAATAATGTTTAGAAATACATATACAATTTAACCTTGTACAAATACTTGTGTTAAAAGGTTTTCAATACGTAAATAAACGTTTCAGCAGTTACAGTAGCTGCTAGGTTTGCAGGTCACGTGACAGGGACACATATTGTAGTGTCAAGTTTCGACACTACGAACCGCCACCCTTCCGATTTCAGGAAGTTTGCTGCCAAATTAAAATTATTTCCGTCACTTTGTTTAGAAATTGCTTGCGGTTACCGGGCTATATAAAACGCTGGATTTCATATGAGCTAGAGAACATATACGCGACAAAAATCGGTTTCTGTCCCTTTAACGTAAACTTCGCTCGAATAAACTGCATAATTAGAAAAAAGGAAAGGGCCATGCGACCCACTCGCTCATTTCCCACAACAGAACCTGTGATGTCATACTAGCCAGCTCTGCAATTGGCAGAAGCCAGAAAAGGCAAACGCAAATTAGGCAGAGCTTATAAGCTTGCCGAACGAGCCATTTGCGCTTAAATTTAGTCCGCATTCTTTTTAAAGCAGTAAGAATGGTGGTACCGACAGTGGAAGTTAAGAAAGCACACGTAAACATCGAAGTACCGATGCGTACTGCTCTTGGTACTGCATGCACTATGCTTGGTCTCGATGTACAGGACTGCGGTGCTTTGGGGTTGTCTCAGACGACACTGGCCGGTTGACAACGGTGTCTTATGTGACCATATTTGTCGAGCGAGCTCTCTGTTTCACAAACCGATTATTTTCTCCCTGAACAAAAACAAGCCAGGTTCAAATACAGTCAAAAACCAACCAGAGGCAGAAAATGGCTTGCCACAGTATGGTGGCACCATCTAGGTTCACTAACGGTAAACAAGGCTTTCCAATCGGCTGCAGAGCGGTCGGTTCCTGTGGTGTCATTGCAGACCACGAAAACACACGATTTAGCGGAAAAATCAAAATTTTAACGTAAATTGATTAATTTATCAGTGAATAAAACATTGTTTGCATCCGGAAAAGTGCTGGGGACACTATAAAACACGAAATCTTTCGAATAAAACAAACTTGTATTTTGGCTTCATGGCTCCTTTGAGGAGGGACACTGCTCTTAAAACAGCTCCTTTTAGTTTCTAAGTAAACTCTGGGAAACTTACCAGTCTTGCTGCTTTTTTTCCCACTGATTTCAAATAGGCCACCATTTTTTCAGTTGGTCCATTAGTTACCAAGATAATTAGTCATTTTTGGAGGGACAATGGATAAAACAGTGTTTGCCATAAAACTGTGATCTTTATGTTTTCCAATACTATGAACCCTGGTGAATGCAATAAGAGAATCGGTTTCTTGATGCACTGCTTCGGACTAATTTTACAGCTCATTAAACTTTGGTGGCACCAGCGGCAAGGAACCATTTTTTATTCCCATTTCAAACATCAAGGTTTAATGAGCTGTAAAATTAGTCTCAAGCGTTGCATCAAGAAACTGATTCTCTTATTGCATTCACCAGGGTTCATAGTATTGGAAAACATAAATATCACAGTTTTATGGCAAACACTGTTTTGTCCATTGTTCCTCCAAAAGTGGCTAATTATCTTGGTAACTAATTCACTGACTCAAAAAATAATGGCATATTTGAAATCAGTGGGAAAAAAAAAAAAAAAGCAGCAATACTGGCACGTTTCACAGAGTTTACTTAGAAATTAAAGGAAATAGTTGTAAGAGCCGTGTCCCCGTTAACGTGTGCCGCAGTTCCGAACGTTGCTGCGGAGCTTCACGCAGATTCGATGCGCCGCGGACTGCAGGTGCAGAAGCTGACCTCACTGGACGTCCCGGCCAACCACCTGTCCGGCGAGAACGACAGCGCCAGCATTTACGCTGACCTGCGGTCAGCGCACCCTCAGCTGCGGCTGCTCTACGTCACGCCCGAGAAGGTCAGCGCCAGCAACCGCCTCCTCGAGGCCCTTGTCCGGCTGCATGCCGGCGGCCGGCTGACCCGCTTCGTCATCGATGAGGCCCACTGCGTGAGCCAGTGGGGACACGACTTCCGGCCGGACTACAAGCGGCTCAGCCTGCTCCGCGAGAAATTTCCCGGTGT
This sequence comes from Haemaphysalis longicornis, assembly GCF_048455015.1. Lineage (NCBI taxonomy): Eukaryota > Metazoa > Arthropoda > Arachnida > Ixodida > Ixodidae > Haemaphysalis > Haemaphysalis longicornis. The sequence goes on along the minus strand of NW_027526385.1, from coordinate 43,937,857 downwards.
GCCCATGATCGCACTCACGGCCACGGCCACGCCGCGCGTCCGCACGGACATCCTCCACCAGCTGGGCATGCGGCAGCCCCAGTGGTTCCTGCAGAGCTTCAACCGGCCCAACCTCTGCTACGAGGTCCTCCTCAAGACGGGGAAGTCCGTGGTCAACGAGATCGTGGAGCTCATCAAGAGCAAGTTTGCCCGACAGAGTGGCATCGTCTACTGCTTCTCGCGCAAGGAGTGCGACCAGTTGGCCGAAGACCTCTCCAAGGCGGGCATCGCGTCCGTGTCGTACCACGCCGGACTCACGGATGTCCGGCGCGGCGCTGTTCAGCGGCAATGGATCGACGATAAAGTCCAGGTAAAGGGGGGTGCTGTTGGTCTCCTGGGAGTGGGAACAGTCACAGCTTAAAGGTTATGTCACTGGAACTCTGTGATACTCAAAACTGGGCTAGTTGGAGTGGATTTGTCACTAGTTGTGTGATACAGTTGAAGCACTTGTTTTGTGCAGTCCTTCTTTTGAGGTGTCCGTGTGTTTCGTGCTGTGATAGTAGTAGTAGTAGTAACTTTATTTTGCCCAAGAGTTGTGGTGATTGCACCACTGAGCTGTTCGCTCAGTCATCTAGACATGGGGGCTCCCGGTGTTTTGGGAGCTCGGTGTCTTCAGCCAACTGGCCGAGGGCTTCTTGCACGTGGAGAGCTGGGCTAGAGATGGCAGCCTCCCACTCTGTTAAGGATGATATGTTATAAAGGATGGGATGATTTCTTCTACGTGATGTGGGTATTAATGGACATGACCAAATTATGTGGTGAAGTGATGCTCGTTCCACAGAACAGAAGGGGCAAGCGTCCTTATATTCGCCAGGATATATGATGGACATGAGACGTGGAGTGGGGAATGATGTCTCCATCATGGAGATGGAAAGGGTAGTAACGTGACGCAAGTGTGAAAATGATGGCTGTAGCCTATTTGTACTTGTTCCCTTAGTTAGTCAAAGTATCCTTGTAGGAGCACAGAAGACAGAAAAAGCCAAGCACACAAGAGGGAGTTGTTCCACGCTAGTATGGAAGTTATCACGAATTGGAAAAAAATTTTCATTGGAATTAAAAAGCAGAACAAGATGTGGTAACAAATATTAGAAGCACGTGCACTTAAACTGTCATTCTTCAACTTCGAGTAGCTGCAATGCAGAGTGGCCATCGAGTGAAATGTGCCATTATTCCAACTGTCATCGCTGCTTGTCGTTAACATGTTTAAACACAAGGAAGTGTGCAAAAAGCAGAGGTTTTTTCTGACCACTGTTTGTCTTTATTATGTCGAAACTTTATTTCAAAATTACTTTGCTGACTCATCAAAAAAAGGTACAGAAAAGAAAGGTCATTTCATAAAACCGAGAGTGGCAAAGTTTAAGTATTTATTGCATCACAAATTTTGCTGAATCACGGTTTGTAATGTCAAAGTTAAGTGGTACTGCTGTAACACTTGCTGAAATACCAGTACAGTTAAACTTTGACCTTAGAGTCGCTGTTGTACATGCTTTCATCAAAGTCTAAGCAATAATTTCCTGTGGCATCTTACCCAGGGTTAAATTGCTTGATTCAAATGCCCCTTCTGGAAGGGTGTGCAGCATAGTTAACTTAAAGGAGCACTGACACGAAAATTTTATGTTACACTTTTATTGCTTTTATCGATGCTTAATGGTCTGGCGAACCTGAAACAGCACTTCAAATACATCAGTTCGCGATAGTTAATTACATTGAACGGCTTGAAAATCATTTGTTTCAAATTCCCGCGCTTTCCTCCCGAACGGCGCATATGACAGCCTCCCGGTTTGACGTCACCGCTTTGTGCGGACGTCACCGGCGCCCGCTTGAGAGGGTGTTGCGCCCGCTCGCCGCTCGTGGGGCCGCGCGCGTGAAGGGACGTCACGAGTTTTTGGCGAGCGCTGTCGCGTCACTTCTTTTTCCTCTCCTGGAGTGATGTCACGCTGATGTCCATTTGCTGAGTGCCGCTCCGCGCGCTGCTCCGTCGGCGCGATAAATGCGATCCAATTAAACTATGTTCTTCGCGTCGCAGGCCGCTCATATTTCAGCCAGGGTATTCCGTTGAGTGAAGGAAGCGAACTGTGCAATAATATTAACGCCAAAAATTGGTGTCAGTGCTCCTTTAAGGGTGGATTATAATAAAAAGAAGGTACTGTGGGATGGGGGGATGTTGGAGACCATCAAGAGCTGTCAGTTAAAAGGAACTGTTGATGGTGGTGGGAAATAGTTGCATACCCAATCAATGTGACACATATACATTTTGATCAGAATAGAAAAAAATTGGCAAAGAAAATTTGGCTGGTGTGTAAGAATGCAGAAGCCGAGCAGTAACGCCGTAGTTCTCAGCACTGAGGTCACATGACCTTTGGTACCATTCGTGTTGATACCACCTCCAATGGTGATCACTTTTCTCGTTTAATGAGGCATATAGTTGAACCTCGTTATTGCAAACTCTGATATAGCGAATTATCGTCTATAGTGAAATAAATACGAACTTTGGTTGGCCACACTTCATTTCAGTGACACTTGTTTTTCTTTTTCTAACGAAACCAAAATCACAGCAGCGGCGTGCGATATCAACTGTAACAAAAAAATATTTGGTTCGCACGAGGCTGAACACTTTAAAGCTAGCATAAAAAAGCCAATAGAATGAAAGATGACAACCATTTTTTTAATCGCTTGAAAAAGTTGTAGAAATTTGGTTGTCTGGGGAAAGAACGCATTTGGTTGGTTGCACCACTTACAATACACAAAAGAACACATGCCTCTTTTGTCAAAGGAATTTTGTTATGTTAAGATTTCACGTTCTCATGTTCCGGCACATTTCGTCTGAAATGCCACATGGAGCCAGGTAAGGATTAACTCATTTATAGTGGGTTCGAAGCCTAGAATGATACGTTTTGGTACCTACAATTTCTGTGCCAGCCAGAGTAACGAATGTCAGATATAACGAGATAATTTATTGCCCCGATTCTACTTTGTTATAACGAGGTGCGGTTACTAATAACTAATGTGCGTGTTGTTGCTCATGTGCTGCGCAGGTGGTGTGCGCCACGATTGCGTTTGGCATGGGCGTGGACAAGCCGGACGTGCGCTTTGTGATCCACCACTCGCTGCCCAAGTCCATCGAGGGCTACTACCAGGAGTCCGGGCGGGCGGGGCGCGACGGCCAGCGGGCCGCGTGCCTGCTCTACTACAGCTACCATGACATGCACCGCATCCGCTCCATGATCGACAAGGACAAGACGGCCAACGCGGCCGCCCGCCAGACGCACATCGCCAACCTCTGGCACATGGTCAACTTCTGTGAGAACCGCACCGACTGCCGCCGGGCACAGGTGCGCTGCTCAGGGCGGCACTCTGTGCTTTTTCCCTGTCTTCGTGTGGGCGCATGGTGGCGTCGGAATCTTCTCGTTTCGTATTTGGATCATTTTGATCTCTGGCTCCCCTCTTGGCGCCTGAGGGAATGATCACCACTCAACTATGTGAACCTTGTGCAGCTCTGGGAATAAGCTGCAGTGGGTATCGGCCAATCACAGTACCAGATTGGGCATTGGCCAATAGGTGAAGAAGCTGTGACGGCATCAGCGAATCACAGTAGCAGATGCACTGATGATGCACTCTTCCGTAACTTCGGCGACAACATATTTTAGTGCAATTAAGGAGCAGAGGATGGGCCTTGGAACTGTTTTCTTTCTTTTTTTTTTCCAGAACATTCTTCCTTTTCACAGCTTGCATAGCATTACACAGAGTTGATGACACAGCCAATAGTAGGTTTGGCATGCGTATGCTTAATGAAGTAATTTGAGTTCTAGAGGAGGCCTTGTAGTCAAAGCATCGACCGTCTCATTTGGACGTTTTCAGCTCAGATCCCAGTGCTGTGATGCTATGTAAAGGCTCTAAATCTTCTACCCCTCAGCTGTTTCTTTTGCAAGTCTTTTCATGAGGTCAGCACAGAGCATATTTGGCTGAATACTCACGTGCCATGCTAGCCTCCTCAGGAGTTGGAATGCAGATGCGCAAACAATTCTAGGCTTGCAGCATTTCCACCATCTGCATAAATTCTTCCATCATCATAATGTTACGAGCATAACTAGGCCCCAGATCTCCCCAGTGCTTGCCTCGGGGGAATTAACATTGGTGTCTCTGTAACGCCCCTCCATTCCACCAGGTGCTGCACTACTTTGGGGAGAACTTTGACCGGGAGTTCTGCAAGCGCAACCGCCGCTTTGCCTGTGACAACTGCCTGGCGGAGACGCGCTGGGTCATGACGGACGTCACCGAGGACGCCCGAGAGGTGGCCCGCTGCGTGGAAACCCTGACCCAGCGCCGCACCAACATCACCGCCAACCAGGTGTGCCCGAGTCCCTTGTCAGACTGCAGGTGATGCATGTAGCTTGGTCTGAAATTGGCATAGCTAGGAGGGCGAATTGCTGGCTGCCGTTAAGGCACTTATTTTTCAAGCGAAAGCGTTCTTAGTCGGACCGATGGCGTCCTGTCAGAAAACCAATGCGTTTCCCGGTAGGTCGGTTGGTAGACCAGAAAGCTCTGATAAGATCTCTGGACACATGGCGCATGCGTGACAACGGGCTTCTATTGTGCGAAGATGGTTACTTGAAAATCGCGAAATGGGAACGGTTATAGATAAGACAATACACGCATCGATCACGAAGAAGGAGTAAAATAGTACACCTTTATCTCATAAAACACGTGTGGGTGTACATTTAGATCGTTCGTCGATGCGTTTACTTAGTGTGCAAAAAATCGTCACGCGGGTTTGTTCTTCGTTTCCGATTTGGGCCTTTGAAGGTTGAACGATCAATTGGATGCCCTTTCAACAAAGGTTGGGTGCATTTTTAGCAAAAATTTTATGCTCTTTTGATGCGGAAAGATTCACCTTTGTTTTTTTACTTTTGTGTTAACTTTTGACTTACGAATGCAGTGGGAGCTGTTTGGTTGGGAGGTGAGGACTGCAGGACACATTTGCATTTCAGCCAATCTGCATAGCACCAGTGTTGCTGGTCAAAGCCTGTTTATCTGAAATAAAATAATTGCGGTAGCACTTATGCAACGCAAGCCAAATAGTGCTGACTCTTTGCGGAAGCCATTCGGCAACTAATACTTTGTCCAAACTAGGAAGTGTCAAAATGGCAACTCTTCCCCCCCCCTCCCAGTTGGTGGACATCTTCAAGGGGGCCGCTAACAAGAAGACCATGGGCCAGAAGTTTGACTCACTGCCACTGCATGGCCGAGGCAAGGGCTACCAGCGCAACGACGCCAACCGCCTCGTCCGCCGGCTCATCCTCGACGGCTTCCTCAAGGAGGTCATCACCATGAACTACCTCGAGATGGCCATGTCGTACCTGCACCCTGGCGCCAAGCTGCCCCTGCTCCTCGCCGGCACGGCGCGGGTGAAGCTCGCCATCGAGAAGAAGTCACGGCCATCCGAATCGACGGCCGCACGCGATGAGGCCGCGGCCGAGCCGAGCCGGCTCAATCCGGAGATAGCCAAGCTCATTGAGTCCTGCCACACGGAGCTGGTGTCCATCGTCAAGGCCCTGGCACTGGCCAAGAACACGCACTACAGTAACGTGGTGCACATCGATGCGCTGCGCGGTATTGCGGAGAACCTGCCCACGACGGCGGAGGCAATGCTGCAGGTGCCCCACATGACCAAGGCGCTCGTCGACAAGGTGGGTTTAACGAGGCCATTAGGTCTGGTTAACAACGATGTCTTACTGATAGAGTCTGCTGAGCCGTTGTAAGAGGGAAGTGTTGTGAGAAACCTTTTGGCGGGGCTGCCCCGTCGTAGCACTGTGGCAGATGTGTGCTGCTTTTTTTTTTTTTTAAGTGCAGAGCACTTTAGGGGCTCGCCTTGTCGTCGTAGCTCGCTCGCTGGACCCAAGTAGAGCCACACGGCGTTCTGTCGTAGCCGTTGTCGTAACCCAGAGGCTTCAATAGCCAAGCAGTTTATATAGTCATAAGCGTTTGAAACTCGTGAGCCGCTGGCGCTTGTCATAGATCTCCCCGTTGTTTAGCGCAAAAAAAAACTGCAGGTACATTTGAGGCAAAATGTACGTAATTAACCGGCAGCGCCCGCGTTCATTTAGTTAGGAACGCTCGTAGAGTTGGTTTTTACGATAGTAAGCGAAAAAAGTGGCAGGGCAACGCTGGCGCAGTTTCAGGCAGGGGGCTTGCGACCACTGCGAAGACGGGAAATTTTTAAATGTGTTGGGTGGTAGCAGTGAGTGGATAACGGCGCTACAGCCCATTATGGCGAATCACTGCTCTGCACTTCTGACAGCTTTCACACTGAGTGGAGCGGCTTTAATTTTTTTTTTCCCTACATGCTCAATCAACACTGCTGGGCATTGCCCAGTAATGTTCTTTTTTGCTTGCGTGGCACTATTTCATTCTGCTACCTTTATTGGCAAGCTTCACACTAACCGAATGACTTGTATGATTTTACAAGGTGGGGCACCTAGCGCTAGTAGTCTTTATGTGCAATATTCTCTGCATAATATCAACTGTTAAGCACATCTCTAAACTGGTCAAGCTTGCTGTTTTGGCAAATACGAACCCACATACCATAACACTGGTAAAGCACCAATATAAAGGCATTACTTTGAGCTACTTGTGCCTAAAAGAATCGGACACTGTGATGCAGCCACAAGCAAAGCTAATTGAGCTTCACTTGATCGTTTTGTGGGCTCTTTTTGCTCATTTCAGTATGGTGCTCAGCTGCTGGAGGTCACGGAACGCTACGCAGCCGAGAAAATGGTCATCGAAGCTGAGATCGCCGACGCAAACGCAGCGGCCGAAGGCGACTTTGAGAACCCCAATCCGCCCGCAGACTTTGCCAGCACTAGCCGTTCGCCCGGCAAAGGCCGTAAGCGCAAGACGTGGGGCGGAGCCAACAGCGGCTCACCGGGAAAGCGGCGGCGAACCTTCTTCAACAAGAAGACGGGATACGGCGCCAAGTCACAAAACAAGTTTGGAAGGCAAGGAGGTTACAAGAGGAAAGCAGCTGGGAAGGCGGCTACAAAGACGACAGCCAAGACGGTTGGAAGGCCAGCAAAAAGCTCGTCTTTGGCTGGCCCGTCGAGTGGATTCGGAGCGCTCGCCATGCCAAAGCCTGCGGCGTCTGGCATAGCGAAGAGTAGGTCGTTTCTAACGAAACCAAACTTTGTGGAATTGTGAGTGTTTGTGTCGGGTGAAGGCTAGCTGAAGTTTGTCAGAAGTGCTACCAGGCGTATTGTAAATACTTTGTTCTTTTTGGACTTTTTCTTTGTACATAGCCTCGGTGAAACGTCTTCGTGTTACTGTAGATAGGTTTTGTACGACAAAGGAACGTTTCTTTAATTGAATTTATGTTCTCTACAAATACAATAAAATGGATTACACTTGCAACCTGTCCTGCGGGAATTTTTGTGAAGCTGCAAAGTATTTGGTTAACTCATTCAATATATTTTGGTGGAAACAAAAGTGTGTTAGAACCTTGGTGAAAAGTTTTAGGGGAGCCTGAATCGGAGCAATTTCAGGAAATGTTTTTATTCAGAGATAAATTATACTTAAGTGTGTAATGGCAAATCAAGACGGTGGTTAATGACCTCCCGTTTCTGCAAAAAATTTTATATTTGGACGAGTGATTTCAGCACGCATTAGTACGACGCACACGTAACTTTATTTACAAGACGCTAAAACATGTAGCACCACAACTACACGAATATATTCCCTGTACTAAAGGATTGCTGTGTAAATGCAGCACACGCGTAACAACATAAATACATTTCACACGCGGCCAGCAAATTGCAGCCAGCATCACAAACGTTCCACTCTTCACACGTCGGGCAACTGTTCCACATCGTTTCTGCTGCCATCAGCCGTGTCCAAAACCGCAGCCACAAATTTGTGCAGCACGCTGTCATTAACGGATTTGACGAACTTGCTGAACTTCGCATGGCAGAGGATTGGCAGTGGAACGACCTCTAGAACCGTCAACGTCGGCTCCACTTCTACGGCTGCGATCTCCGCAAAGTACTTCAGGAGTTCATCCGCATGCTCTACGTCGACATCTCCGAAAGTCCACAACGGCCACATTCCGGGGACTTTCGAGAACACCACCGAAGTCGTGCTGAAAAGACAGCTGAGGAGGTAGAGCACGCCAACCGAAAACCGGCTCAGCGTTTCGCGGAACCTGACCACCAGCTGCTTGCCAAAGTCTAGTTCGGACACGGCGCTCGATATGGCCTTTGCCGAACTCACATTGTCCTCTCTGCAGTTTACAAACACCACCCTGGTTCTGTCCAATCCCTCCGTCAGGTCACTAGCGGAATCGACGGAGTCGGCGAGTCCAAGCATGAGAGCGAGGTCGAGGAGTGCGGGCGCACAGAACTTTGAGAGCCCCGGAACCTTGCCGTATCTCCGACCGGTGCAAATCCAAGATGCACGTGGAACAACCCTGTCTGACGGCCCCTTCCGGAAGGTCGGCTTGTGTAGACTTGCATACTGGATGGAGTTGAGCAGTTTACGCAGCTCCGCGGTGTGCTCTTTCCACCAGTCGCTTCGTCCGTTGCGCTCCGCAAAGCTGGCGACGTTCCAGCCACGGAATCGCAAGAACACCTGTCCCTGGGACAGGGGCAAGGGTGGCTGCGCCACCTGGCGGCAGCCGTAGCGTTCGATGTAGAGCGACGCCACCGCGTCCTTCACGCTCTGCAGCCTCAGACAGCTGGGCTGGTCCATGTCATTTTGGAACCAGTCGACGTTTTCGCGTATGGTCCTCTCCTGGAGCTCCTTGAAGTATCGCACGCACTCCTCGACCTGGCTTACAAAGTCGTCCGGCAGGTCTTCGCGGCGCTTCACGCAGAATGCCTGCCGCTCTTCGACGAGCTGCGTGAGCGCTGCAAGGTGGGCGCTCGTGAGCGCCTCCTTCTTGAAGGACGTACAGACGACGTAGACCTCGGAGTTCCCGGGCTTGCTGCACGCTGGCTTCTTGACGTGCACCTGGCGGAAGACGCAGTTGAGGATGTACAGCAGGCAGACGGACGGTCGTTCGAAGAAGGTGAACATCTTCAGCACCAAGTTGCCGCCGTCGGCGAGAAGCTTGAACGCCGCCAGCGCTTCAGCGGAGTGCAGGGTCGACACCGTCGCCTCCTGCTCGGCCGGGTCGTCCTGGCAGTCCACGCTCCCGTCGGCGGTGACCAGATCGAACTCGCCGCTGTCCCCTCGCGATTCCAGGAAGCACTCCACCCTGAAATCCCTCGACATGACGTCCCCCGTTTGGTCCTGGCCGAAGTACCACTGCGGCAGCGTCGCGAATATAAGTCTGTCGTCGGTGACCGTGGACTTGAACTCGTTCCCTTCGTAGTACGGGTTCAGGGTGTTCGCGAACCACGTCCAGTTGTCGCCGCTGTTTCGATCGTCCATCGAATGCAGGTAGTGCTGCAAAGCGAGGACAAAGGCGCCGGGCGCCTCACAGAGATGGAAGGAGCGTAAAGGGTCGGCTCGGGCGAGATCGTAGTCGTGCAGGAGCTGGTAGAACTTGCACCAGGCCTGAGTAAGCAGCTCCGGCGAGGCGCTTTGGCGCACCTTGTGCATCACGCTGCCGGCGCGGTTCGTCCACGTCGTGTGCCGGCGCCAGGCGATCGGTTCCATTTCGTTCAAGAGGCTCTTGGTGGTGTTCAGCTCCGCCTTCATTTGCTGGAGGCTCGGCAACTGCCAGGACACTTCGGTCTCCGAACACAGGTGGCTCGGATCGGGCAGTCGCCATGCAGACGATCGTCGGAAAGCGAACTCCTTGCGGAATATCTGCGCCGCTTCCTCAAATACCGACATCGCGGGGGTCCGGGGAACGCCGTGCGCCGTCGACGTGGACCTAACTGTTGAGATCTACATCGGAGCAATGCGCCGACCTGAGAGAAATCACCCGAGCTTTACTGATTAACATCGAAAAGGTAAAGCACAACGCCGATACCGCGACAGCAAAACATAAACAAGCGTTCTTGTCGTTTTAGCCGAGGCGTGAACGGTAGTGTCGTAGTAATGCGCTAAATTTGTGAAAATAAGTTCTATTTATTACAATTATACCAAATAAACATTAGAAAGATTGCTTAATATCTGGCTATTTGCATTTTGATAGGAGACGTTACGCCTCCTCCTGCAATCCACCAAGAATGCGGATGGCATGTTGCGGCTTCTGTTACGGAAGTGGCCGAAACCGCTTTAGGTTGCGGGCTGTCAGTTTTCGCTCTCTCCCTGCCTTTGAGATGATCAAAATTCTTCGTGCGTTCTTTCCTCCTTCATAGACTTCCAAGGCTCTCTTTTTCAAATATCGCATGTTTTCCGCATAAAATATGCAATACACCTCGTCGAGAGCCATGAGCTGCGGGAACTGCAGCGCAGATGGCTCCGCAAAGCGCTCAAGACCGGAGAGCCGTGCGTGACAGTCCCCACGGACTAGAAGGTATGTTTACGTTTTGCGCGCAATAAACCACCAAGCGTGAACGCTATCTTCCATTTTTAAACGCACTGGCTTGCCGGGGTCGCCGATCGCGGCCCATCTGTGTACGTGATCTCGCCCCCGCGTTTGTTTACATTGGGGGATCCCCGGAACCGGCCGTGCGGCTTGGCGTCGGATGAGTTTATTTGCCGGTGGCAACGTGATCGTAAATTGGCGCCGAACGCGACGGAGGTCGAGGCTCGAAGTTCGTTCGCAAAGGCGTGCGCGTTGGAATTAGCGCACAGCGCGCACGATATCAACGGAATAGAACGCATGTTGACAAAATCGTCTCGGAGACCAGATGACGAGCTTTGCACAGCGCAGGCGAAACCTGACACGAAAAGGTAATGTTTGTGTTTCTCGGAATAATAGTAGTGTACAGTGGATCCAGTCTGGTTACTTAGCGTGGGGGCTTATTGCTAGGAGCAATCTCCTGCAAGTCGTTTCATTACGCATGGTATGCTTTTTGGGGCATTCATCAGACGAGTGTACAGGGAAACTTATTTGGTTGAAAGCATTTTTTTCTTGATGTTTCGTTTAGCGTGTGTCTGTGCAATGCTGGCTTTTTTTGCCGTGCCTACCTATCGAGTCTAAACAGTAAAGCGAGTCGAGAGGTGTGGCACATGAGTGGATAGCAAAGCATATAGTAATGACACCGCATCGTTTTCCTTGCTCTTCAAAAGCAATATCCTGATCCCTCTGGGGATCAGAGTCAGACGTGTCATTCGACGTAGTGAGGAGAAATTTCATAATTCATCATACGCGCGCGCACATACAGAGGGGGTAGGGGTGGGGAGAAGGGCAGGTTAGACTGTTTGCTTTGAATGATCTAAGCCCAGCGACGATGATGATGATAAATGGAAATGTAGGACAAATGTACTGCACTGTGAAGTTTATCGTTAGAATGATTTCAGGTGAAACAATGAAGCCTAGTGCTCGCAGTGCGTGTGCATGTGCACGCACACCAAATCTACTGCTAACGTATTCTACATCCTCTCCGATTTCTTGGAAACGGCTCACTAACCTCGCTTTGCCACCCCGTAGCAATGAGCTGGTTTGTATTTCCCGCCCCCAGGATGTCGTCGCTGCTGTTCGAGCCGAGCGAGGGGCGGTGTGGCAGCTGCACCCCTCCGCCCTCGTCGCACCAGCAGGGCTACCACCTGCCCCACCTGTCGGCGGGGGGCCTGCATGGGGTGCCGCGCGTGCCCCCCTTTGCCCCGCACCCCCACGCCGGGGGGGCAATGCACCCCCCGCCAATGCGCTCCCTCTCGGCCACCTCGGCCCCCGCCCAGCCACCTGTGTCCACGGTCACGTGCAATGCACACGAGGTCTGCCACTACTTCCAGCAGGTGCGCTGCTTCATGGTTCTCGAAAAAGGGATTCCTCGAGAGCGGCACACATTGGGGCAGTTTAGGCAGAAAGTCGGGCTAGTTGGTATAGAGCGTAGTAAGACGTGATTACTCATGTAACTGACTACGACGACGACGAAAGGAAGGGCCTAGCATCGTCCTGTGTCTCTGTGTAAGATGAAAGGAAAACTAGCATCATCCCGTGTTTCCTGCTTTCATCCTTATCAGTTATGCTGTAATCATGTCGTGTTGTGCCGTTTTATGTCAGTGTAGCATTTTGAAAATGTAGCTCATGTGCAGTGTTGTTTAAAAAGACTCTGCAACACCTCCAATAAATGCTTTCACTCTTTCCTTCGCGTCTGGAAGCACTGTGAAACCCATGGCAAGCATGGAACGACACTGCATGATTTGCTCGTCGCAGCAGATACGCCTTCCGTTTGTGCTTTCCTTTTGTGGCTTTCTTTTTAAAGTGGCTATCGAATGTGTTCATTGCTGCAACTGAAGGAAGGCCGGGCAATCGCTGCTACAGCGCTGTAATGACGTAATTGCAGTGGTCAGAGAACGCCAATACCGGGAAAGAGAGAAAAATCTTTTGAGCAAGTTTCCAAGTTATCTGATGGGCATAGAGCAGTAATTTTTGGCTGAGGTACTTTGCGAACCCCTGATCTAAGTACTCGATGTGTTGGTTGACTACGTTCTGCAAGCATGTAAGATTTAAAACAAAAAGTTGAAAAAGGTGTTCAGGGTCCCTTTATGCCCAGGCATCAAGGCATAACCACATGGAGCAATTTTTGTGAGTGATGCAACTGGCGGCAGCAAAAAGGGACAAGGTCAGGCTGTGTCACCAAGCCTCTCTGTTGCTAACTCTTGCTGCATCACTTGGTTCTGCTCGACAGAAAGTTTTGCCTGTCACCCAAAAGTGGCTGGAGCAATAACCAGTAGTGGCAAGTTTTATGTGGTGTTACTCTTAGCCTGCAATTTATTGGTGGCTATGTCTGCAGCCAGTGCAGGCTTTCATGCATCCACCCACAAAGCCTTCACCAGCTCCATGCTTCGCTGGTGAATCTGTACCATGTGATGGTGCGCACTGACCAGTCACTGAAGCAGAATGCACGTGCTCTTCTGTACCATACACTGGGCAGACGTTTGATGCTCATGCAAGTGCTTTATATGTACGTGTGAACGCGCGAGTGAGAGACAACCTTCTGTATGAGCATTTTGTGATGGGAAACAGAGCACAACTGTTGAGAGAAGCGCAACCACAAACACTCTTATAGGCACAGTTACGTGATCTTACAGAAAACTGCATTATGTTTTCATTATTTAGGTTATGATGAGCTTACTGAATGGGGAACATGACACATGTCAGCAATATCAACGTTGCTTCCTTTCTTCGGTTCGAAGGAATTTATTGTTTCCCACACAGTACTCCGCGCTATGCAAGTTTTGTCCACAGCTAGGTACCCTCCAGCATATAATTGCGGAATGCGCTCACAACCCAGCCCTACCACCCCTCTCCACCCGTTTCTTTCCTGAGCTGTGGGAGACACTGTTGACCAGCTGTCAACCGGAGGACCAGACTCTCCTGGTGACACGGGCCAAGACGGCGAGGGCAACGCATGGATTCCCGGACTAGGGTTCCACTCTCACATATGAGCTCATTAAAATGTTTTCTCTCTCTCTCTCCTTTCTTCGTTAGTGGCTGTCATTACCGTATGCTTGCATTGGTAAGCAGGTAGTCGTCATAGCATTGACTTTTCACCACATCGCTTCGCTCCCAAAAATTGCTTCATGTGGTTGGCCCTTTATAGGAGTAGTAGTGAGATAATTTAATGTGTGCATATGCGTGTTCATCTCTATCCTGAATGATGGTGGCGGGAAGGGGGGGGGGGGGGGGGGAGTTGTTTGAGAGAGAGAGCGAGAGAGAGAGACTGAGAGACTGTGTTACAACTGTTTAAGGGGGAACATGGCTCTTAAAACTATTTCGTTTAATTTTTAAGTAAACTTTGTGAGACTTGTCAGTCTTGCTGCTTTTCCCCACTGATTTCAAATATGCCATTATTTTTTTAGTTGGTCAATTAGTTCCCGAGATAATTAGAGATAATTAGCCATTTTTGGAGGAACAATGGACAAAATAGTGCTGGTCATAAAACTGTAATCTTTACATTTTCCAACACTATGAGCACAAGTTAATGCAATAAGAGAAGCGGTTCTTTGATGCACCGCTTGGAACTAATATTACAGCTCATTAAACTTTGGTGTTTGAAATCGGCATTCCAAATGGTTCCTTGCCACTGGTGCCACCCTTAATTCATTCCTCACATCAGTGAAGAACTCATGGTTTCCTTGGGTGGCCTTCCTTGTGGCTTTCCTTGTGACTTGTGGCCTTCCATTTCCTAACATGGATTTCGGCGCACGTTAAAGATCCCCAGGTGGTCAAAATTAATCCGGAGCCCTCCACTACGGCGCTCCTCATCGCCTGCGTTGCGTCGGCGCGTTAAACCCCACAATCAATCAATCAATTTCCTAACATGGAAAGGATAAGGATGACCCTCAGTGAGTTTGTCCCAGATAAGACGTACACCACCGTTTATCGTGAGTCACTGAGAAATAACGTTTGGCAACGGTGGAAAGAAGACGGAGCTGCAGCTTCATTCTTGCACTAAAATTCAGCTCAAGGAATGTTGAACCCCAAACATTGCTGCGTGACCTGTGATATCCACTCGTGTCGGAGTGTTTACTGCACACTCATTGATATTACTGCCCGTCTTGGTGACTTACACGCTATCACGTGTCCTCCCCAGGTGTTCTATGTGTCAGCCATTCTGACGGGCATCGCTCTAGTCATCGCCGGTGCCATCCAGACGGGGGCCCCGGATGCCACCGTTGATCCCGAGCTTCCCGCGATGCCCGCCGGGATCAGCGAGCCTCCGGGCAGCGGTCCCGGCGGAGACTTGCTAGTCTTTGTCTACATCGGCGTCCTGCTCATCGGCGTCAACGTGTCGCTGCTGCTGCTCCAGTGCTACATGCGCAGCAAGGAGCTGCGGCGGGCACGGCGGACGACGCTGCAGGCACCGTCTGCACCGCCGGCCACGGTGCACTACAACCCGCTCGTGTCGTCTGTCGGGCCGCCGCGACAGGTGACCGCTGAAAGTCGTCGTCTCGCTGTTGATGTGGTGCCGCACTGTGTCCTCCCTTAAAGGGACAGACAACCAATTTTTGTTGACGTTCTCTATCCCAAATAAAAGGGCATCCCTCAAAACACCTTAACGCGAAACGGTTTTGCTGATAACGCCCTAAAACTTCTTAAATCGAAATTTTTAGGTGTACAAGCCGTATGTGTCCTCCCAAAGATAATACTGACAACCATGACATACAGTAGCGCAGCAACATACTTTTGTCTGTATGCGGGATGAAAAGCGGTATTCAAAAACTTGTCCCGAGCTAAAAAAACTGGTTTGCAGACTCTTATTTTTTTACGCTTTTTTTTTTATTCTCTAAAAGCAGTCAGCTGTACGTATTGATAGCCTAGTATCACATACTCTATTTTGCACGAAGGCGCCATCTGTTGGTATGGACGTGAGGTAGAAAGTTAGCTTCATGTCGTGTAGGTCGGCAGTTGAATTCTCCCCGTGTGCGTCCTTTTTTTTTTTTTTTAGCTGCCTTTGGCATTTTTTTGAAGCTCAAAACGAATATTTCGACAAAAGAAACGCCCCTGATTCAGGCAGATTCATCAGATAACATACAGCACAGGCAGGAAGCTCCTTCACTGGGTCTGTTTCCTGAACGCTGCTGTTGATTCTGGGCGTGGAGGTTCGGTTAGCCACACTGAATAAAAGCAACCCAGCAGCAACCCAACGGTGAGCGGCGTGTCGTTAAAATTTTCGTAAGCATGTATAAAAATATGTACATATACAATTTAAACTTATACAAATATTTGCGTTGAAAGGTTTCCAATAAGTGAATCAGCGTTTCAGCAGTTTCAGTAGCTGCAAGGTTGGCAGGTCACGTGACCAGGACACTTCATGTAGCGTCGAGTTTGTGTACTATGAACCGCCACCTTTCAGATTTCAGAAAATTTAGTGCCAAATTAAAATTATTTCCACCTGTTTGTTTATGGTTACCCCACTATATAAAACGCTGGCTATATAAAACATACACTCAACAAAAATGGGTTGTCTGTCCCTTTAGAGCTGGTTCATATTTTTAACCTAAATGAGACAAAGTGTGGTCTCTACCACAAGCATAAGCATAGTGGCAGTTTCTAGCAGTGCCATGGGCCCTTTGGCGGCCTTGGCTAGTTTGATGGCAGTCCTAACCAACCTCGCGCTATCACATTCCTGCAACACTATGCTTTAGAGTAGGTGTAACTAGGTCTCTGTCAACTGTGCTCCACTGCAGCCTGGTGCAAGGTGTTATAAGGTTGTGTTGCCAATTCGCTGTGCTAACTAGGTAACTGTAGGCATTGTAACTGTGGTTGCTGGTGCATGGATCAAAATTTTTGTTATACACCATGCAAGCTTTTATTTATTCTTTTCCCCCCCAAAAAACTGAGAGTTTAACGGATTGAAACTACACCTTGGCCACGAGGCGTGCGGTAGTGGAGGGCTCCGGATTAATTTTGACCACCCGGGGATCAAAATTCGTGGACCACTCGGGGAGGGCAAAAATGAAAAGCATTTTAATCGCTGTTTATTTAGCAGCAGAGCAGATTAGCAAACTGCCGATTTATTTTTTTCTCTTAGGCTGCTGCTATCGTTGGTGCTTTTGTGCACAGATTGCGTGAGGCCAGTGCAACGGTGTGACGTTTGCGATGCAGGTGGCGCTTCCCTGCGCTGTGGACATTGCATCGGGGATGCACCGGCTGCAGCCGCAAAATTTGTCTCCGGGAAAAGCGCAGCGGCGCGGCTACGGCCCGGCATCGGTGCACAGTGTCGCAACGGTGCCTGCGGCCGTCCCTAGCACCCAGCCTCACTGGCTCCTCACACCGGGCTCCCGGTAAGCTAAATCTGCTGAAGCTTGTGAGGAGGCTAGGGAAACTTTGCGGGGAAGGCTAGGTAAACTAGGGAAATGGGGAGACCTTTGAGGAGAGTGCGCGGGCCACCAGAGTTTTACGCTTTGGTCGAACCTCGTTGTAACAAAGTAGTGTAAAGGCAGGCCGTAAATTAGTTCATTATATCCAATATTCGTTGTAACCGTAGAGGTAAAAATCGGCTCTAATAAATTGGCAATGTGGCTTGCGCAACAATCCTAGATAAAAAACGCATTGTTCTAGGCTTCGAACCCACTATAAGCGAGGTAATCCTTATCTGTCTTTTTGTGGCATTTAAAACTGAACAGACCGAAATGTGGGATCGTGAAATTACAACAGAACAAAGTTCGTTTGGCAAAACAGGCCTCCATTCTTATTTACTTGAAGGAGGATGTGGCCTTTGCCTGGTGGCTTGTCACAGTCTGGGTGGAATAAAGTGTTTCAAAGTGTCCACGCAATAAAGGGCCTTTTCTATAAGGGCCTTTTATAGTTCTGCAGTTTTTCAAGCTACTAAAAATATGGTTGTTTTGTCTCACTCATTTTTAATTTTGCTTTTAATATGCTAGCTGTCAAATTTTGAGCCTCGCGGGAACCAAATATTTCTTTATTATAGCCGATATCGCACGGCTCTCGAGGTTTCGATTTTGTTATAAAAAGAATAGGTGTCATTGAAATGAATCATTACCAAACAAACTTTGTATTCAGTTTGGTATAACAGGGTTCAACTGTATAAGCTTTCAAGGCCTAACATTGTTGCATTTGGAAGTACACAATGTGTGTCAAGTTTATGTAGATTCCATTACGGTGCATTCATGTGAGTGCAGCATAGATGTTAACTGGGCAGGGCTGGATAAAACAGCTGTTCAAATGAGTGGCACCCAGTCAATCAGCATCAATCAGCCAATTTTATCAGTCGGTGGTATGTTAGCCTATTGCTGCAATTCGCAGCACCCATTTGTCCACATTCATTTTTGTGTGTGTTTGTGAGCACAAAATATTACGCCTAAATGTGCTATACGATGCACCGAAAAAGAAGCAAAATAAAAACGCTTTCTTTTATATACGGGTATTAAAAATACGTAGTTTGATATCGTTATACAGAACATTATTTAGCAAATGCAAAGATCTTAAAATTTTGTTTCATGCAAAACTTGTATAGACGTGCTTATATAAACGAACAAAAAAAAACATCTCTATTTAGTAGTACAGTACCACAAAAGTGATCTGCAGCTTTGAGTGTTTTTGGCTATAGTGCTGCTGTGGTTGTCAGTTTTATAGCAGATACAGAGTTTTTGGCATGTTTTGTGCAAAACACGTCGAGACGTGCATATAGACGTGACGCATGTTTCTCTATTTAATAGTATATTACCACCACAGAAAGGACCTTCACTTTCGGATGCTCTTCGCCTGTATTCAATAGCGAGGCGTGCATGCAGGCAATCATGTGAGCGCGTTGTCACTGGTTACGTCGGGCTCCGCGGGATGGTGGTACTTGTTCGTGCTAAGCTCATCATATGGGTTGGACATTCCAAGCTTTAGCCCGCCAAACGCAAATTAATGCCTCGACTCCAATGTGAGTGTGATTAATAACAACTCTGTTGGCACCACCGTTGAGAACCGGGTTGAAACGAAGCAGACGGCGCACGCCGATGTTATATTTTTCTTCGGCCGCAGTGGCACAAGCCGCGCCATGTCCGTGGCGCTTCGGCCATGTCCGTGGCCATTTCAGTGTTGCCAAGTGAGGAAATTGACAGCTAAACTTTTCATTGAATACTGGCTATAAGACTGCAGTTGTCATTTGTTTTGCACAGATCCTATCACCGCTCACTCCTTAGTGTTGCGTGCTCTCTGCCATCTCAGGGCAGCCACAGTCGCCGCTGCTGGCCAACCACCTCCGAGCTACGACAATCTCCTGGTGGTCAGCCACGCACCGCGGGACGTTGCTACGCTGCACCTCATCTAGTCACGTGACAAAGGGGGGGAGGGGGACACCCCCACTCTGCTTCTATGTACCATCTACACAGCTGTGAGAGCTCCGTCACACCATGGAGGAGCATCCAGAATCTTGGGAGTCCTCCTGTTTTTGTACGAGTTGGAAGGTACGCTCGATGAATGGAACCTCGACATGTCCTCTGACGGGGAATGCATTTCTTTATCTATTTTAAAAGGACCCTGCAACACTTTTTTTCAACTTTTTTTTTTTTTTTTTTCTCCGAAATCTTAAATGCTTGCGGAATGTAGTCAACCAACACTCCCAGTACTTTGATTGGCCGGTCGCTAAGTACCTCAGTCAAGAATTACTGCTCTGTGCCCATCAGGTAACTTGGAAACTTGCTCAAAAATTTTTCTCTCTTTCCTGGTTTTGGGGGTTCTTCAACCGCTGTAATTACGTCATTCCAGCGGTGTAGCGGCTATTGACCGGCTTTCCTTCAGTTGCAGCCACGAACGAATCCGACAGCCACCTTGAAAAGAAAGCCACAAAAGCAAAGCAGAAATGGAGGGCGGGTCTGCTGTGACGAACAAATGACACAAAGCCACTCCATGCTGGCGATGACTATATAGCTTTCGCAACGCTTTGAAGGAAAAAGTGAAAGTGTTTATCGGAAGTGTTGCAGGGTCCCTTTAAGGTTACTGTTTAAATTATCGTAAAGCAGCACACACAGTGTTGACAGAGTATTTTTGTGTTCACTTTGTTGCGTACAAGATTTTAGTGAATTTAATGGCACAGTACAGTTTGGCAGCTAAGGCTAGTTTTCGAAATGTGGTCTGCTGTTTCAAGCCTATTTTAAAAGGTTTGTTGTACTGGTGGGCTTTCGTTTAGTCAAGGCGGCACGAGTTTTCTTGAATTCCCACCTAAAATTGTGTACTCAGGCGTTCACGTTGGTATATAAAATGCTGCTCCCTGGTGTTGTTTCAAAGCAGCAGCCTCTCTACAGAGTAAAACATGTCACGACAAGCACTAAGGCAGTCAGCTCTTGGGGGGTGAGCTCGTTCATTGACTCTCGATGACGATTCGATGACTCGATGTCCAGTGCAGGTGATGTACGGGGACTCCTTTGTACACAACGCATTTATTGCACGCGCTAGAAATGCTAAAATAATCCAAAGCCATCCTGTACAGCTTGCTGTATAGCCCAAGTGTTGCTTTCGGTTGTTAGATTGCAAACTATTATTTATGCTTGTACAATTCAGATTGCCCTGCTTTATATCAACAAGAAATACGAAAACTGCAGTGCAGCCTTCTAAAATGCATGTTCAAGTCTTTACGGAGGTGGTGAACAGATGTACGCACTATTGCTGCTGAAAGATTCATGGCGGCTCGAAAAAAGTGCGATCTGAACATAGTTTTGAACATGTGTTTGGACTGAGCAGTGTTTGTGCAATAGCTTGTGGGAAAAGGCAATAATTGGAGTCACGTCAGTGGCGCGTTATTCTAGTTTTGTTTCGCTAGCTTCTTCTTGCCATAAGAAAATGCAGCGTGAAGAAGCCGGCAACCTTTAGTCATTTTCCCGAAGATTTGGGGTTTAGTGCAAAGCCTTGGGATTTTGGCATGTGTGGACGTAGGTAACTGGAAAGATGCAACACATTTTCTCTTTACCTTTGCGGGGACAAAAAGGACGTAGGAAGAGGAAAATAATTTCAGCACTTTTTTTTTTTTTCTAATAGTGGAAAATATAGCAGGTTCAAGTTTAACTATGAGAAAGTAGGTGGAAGTGTTTAAACTGTACTTATACTGTGTTGCAAGGTATACGTACCTGAAAATTTTCATTTACTTCGAGGCGCTTTGCATTGTTAACAGATGTAAGCACTATTGCTCTGCTGTGTCTGCCAATTCATATTCTCCTTTATCGACAAATTGTTGCCGTTTGATCTTATGTAATCCAAACTTCTCACGCTGTCCCTTATGCTCATGTCACACGGGCACTTTCAATCGCGATTGAGTCGATCCGGATCGAGCTCAATTCAGATCGGGCGCATGCTACACAGCAGTTTCAATCGCGATCGAGCTCGATCCCGCTCGAACTCAATCCTGGTTTCTCAAGCGCGATCAAACGAAAGCGGCGATACTCTCGTCGCTGCTCAGTAATGTCACAGAAGGGGACAACTTCAACTAACGCCACAAATTGTGTCAAATAACTTGACCCAAATAAGCGTGCGGAAATATTTCCATAGTTACGTATACCTACGACCGCGCGAAGTTACCAGATGCCGGCTGCAAGTACATTGTTAGTGCCATCTGGCGTACACGTGTGCAAGCGGTGCAGCTTTTCAATCACGATTGAAACCGTCCGTGTAGCAGCGGCAGTGCATCGAGCGCGCTCGAAAACTCGATCGCAATTCACTTCAATCGCGATTGAAAGTGCCCGTGTGATAGGGCTATTAATTTGACGCCATTGTGCGATTTTCAGTTATAGGCACAATGTACTAACTCAACTTTACCACTCACAAGTCTAGTCTCTGGCTTTGCAATGCTTTGTAGTGCAAGGTGTGGTGGTACCGGCTGACGAGAGATTTGAAGTTCAGGCCAGGTGTCAGATATGTGAGGGAAACACAGGTCCAATGGCTGTGTCTGTGCTGTGCTGACACAGACACTGGCTATGAAATCATGGCTACGAAGCCAGAATTTCGGGCTTCGTAGCCAAGGTTTGCATCCAAACTACAGTGTACTAGAAGAGAGAGGTGTGCCGTTCGGGACCGATTAGGGGCGTCCCTTTTGCGATTAAAATTTCTGCTGAGGAACTCCTGTTGTAAGCAGCGCCCCTGGTGGCTTCTGCTTACCAGTTAGCTTCAGAAGTTTTGTTTGTTAAATTAATCCTTATTTATTGCCCATAATAGTCTTCTTTCTTTATTTCATAATATGAAGTTGTATAACATCCCTCAAATAACTGTTTAGTTTGATTTAAAAACTTACAGGTGGTGCTGGCTGCGACAGCAGTTCTCTGGGGAACGCCTGTGCTCCATACAATTTTTTATTGCAAAATGGGCCCGCACTCCTTCGCCCGACACACCTTACCTTTTAGTACACTGTATCCAAACTGAACCTCCTCGGCTGTAAATCCATTTCTTCGAACTGAAGATTAAGCCACCATGTCTGGTCGAGGCAACGTTTTCTTCCTTTTGTTCTAACAAGGCCTGTGTTCTGAAGCGCTGGCTTTTGACCTTGATGTTGTCCTACTACAAAACAAGAAACACAGGTCACTGACCAAGTCAAAAAGAAGTTGACGTTTTGGGAGCGCTACGTCTCCCTTGTTCACCTTTTAACGCTGCCAGTCGTCTGGAGGTGCTTATGAATCGGCGTATTCCAGTGACGGCCCTTTGACCGTATTGGTGGCGTAAGCTGATGAAGAAAGAAATACTCCACTTTTGCTAGGCAAGCCTGAACAAACATGGCGTGAAACAAAACTGTACAGTTCAGTCGTAGTGCTTTTCGATCAGGTTAGAGTGGGTATAGGGGTTCAGAAATGGCAAGGGCCTAGATTTTGTGCTGTGGGAGTTTGGGGATTCTGCACTGGGCAACCTACTCCCCAAAAAGGTATTGTTACAAAACTCGTACTCAGTGTGAGAGACAGTCGGTGCAAGTCGGTGCACACCTTATGCATTTGTGATTGCTCAGTATTTTGTAGGGATCACTGCTGTTTCATGTCTACTTGTGAAGACCGTTCTTTTTGTTTTTCTGCTTGTACGCATAGTATCGGTGTCACTCCTGACATTGTGCGCGATTACAATATTTTGAGGTTCAGCAGTAAACCTCGCGTGTTTTTCGGGCCCACATGGGAAGCGTAGCGGTTGTTGCATGCAAACAATGTACTGGATTGGATTGGATTGGCCTGACTCCTCAGTAGCCATTTCGGGACATTTCTCACTCTCAGTGCCCTTGATTTCGTGTGTGATGCGTGCAAATATGAGACTGTACCTGAGGCCGCAACTTTTATCATATTGCTTTGCAGTGCTCTTCATAGCGTTCATAATAGTGCAATTGCAGATGCATTGAAGTTCCGCAAGGTTGTTGTTTCTTTTACGCAAGCCACGCTGATATATTTTTACTGTGTCTAGTCCTTTCAGACTTCCTATTTTTATTGTTGGCAGGATCTGCTCTGGAGATTGTTTATTACCAATAATATTGCTCATTTCGTCACAAAAAGAGCAAAAGGTGAGGAAAGAGGCTTCATCGAGCATAGAAATGGACGAATTTTTATCCATATGGAACTACATTCGTGAGCTGCAGTGAGTCTGAAAAGATGTATTCTTGGTCTGCTGACATGCACTTGAAACTGCGGACATACTCAAAACTCCAAGGCTCACGTCGCACTCACAGCTACACATGTAGTCAGTGTTCATTGCGCAGTACACTTAGCAAATGCTGCGCTCAAAGGTGGATTCAGAATGACCTTAGTAGTGCTAGTTTTGAAAAAGCTTTGCGGGTGGGGAAGGGGGTGTTGCCCTTTTCCCCCTGGGTCCACCACTGGCGGCACTTTCACCATTTCTGCTCACCATCACTAGTGAAAGACAGTTCAGTACATGAAGCAGTGGCACCTACTGGATAGAGGGGCTCTGGAGTCCGTTTGCTCCAACAACGCCATCAGTTTCGGACTAGCAGTTTCGGACTCACTGCGGACTACCGGAGAAGCAATCTGACATCTGTTTTTCTTATATATTCCTACGGCGTAGAGAATCCTTGCTCTACTCGTGGTCAGTCCGAAACTGGAAATCGAGGAACCCCGTTCTCTGTGTTGTAGTCGGGAGGAGGTTTCAGTGACGCACGCTGAACCGAGTGTGGTTTTGGAGTCTGTCTGCTCCGGCAACACTCTGCACTAGCCAACGAAAACAAATTCTTGCGCGATGGTGCGTAACCTGAACCGAGCTTTTTCGCGGCCTGAGTGGCATTCGTGTTGACCACAACTATCTCACGTTTACACGGTTCGTTCCCATCGTCGCAACAGGAGTAAATGTGGCACCGGTGCTGTGAGGGGATGGAAGATACTGCAATGGGCGAGGCAACTTAGCGGCGTCAGCAAGCACCCCTGAGTGCTTGTTTCAATTTGTGAAGCTTCATTATTAAGTCTGAGGACACTATCAGGGCAGCGCAAGATGGGAGGGGTTGGAGGTCGGTGCAAGAGGCCTTTGTCCTGCAGCTAATCTAAATAGGCTAATGATGATGATGATAGCTGATATCTGCACGCATGGGCCCAAGCATCTCGGTGATTGCAAGCATATCCAAGCAAATTTCTCGTACTTCAAATTTTTAGATCATTGTAGTGCACTAATCTTGAGAGGAAGGTTTGGTGCTACTTATTGCTGATGACTAACTGAACTGCAGTCAGTGAAACTAGAAAAGCAACTAAACCTTTACTTAACAAGCTGCCAACAAAATTATTGAAACAGTCTGTCATGTGATGCTCCAACACATATATTAATTTGGGGTGAGAACATAATCAAATGTAACGTGCCTCATTTCCTTCTGTGCGGCCGTGGGAATTAGCCTGACTGTGTGTTTGCTTCCTCTGTACACACCTCTGTTGAGCTTGTGATGGATTTTCCCTGTCATGATTCACTGTTATTTATTGCTGATGTGTTCATCATATTCTTGTACAAACATATCACTGTTTCACCGTGCCCATTGTAAAACCTGTCTATACGTCTGCTGCTTGCCAAAAGTGGGGTCTTTTTGACCGCCTGTTTACGTATTGTGCGTGGAATGTCTCTGTATATTGCCCTTTCGTATTGTTGGAACATTTGTTCATAAACACTGTCCAACTGCATTTGTCGTCTCATATCTCGCCTTTTTTTTAAGATGCTGCGAATGAAGCTACAATGGCCACGTGCCATTTGAGCACCTGCAGCTTTGATTTACCATTAAACTCGTCGTCACTGAATTTATCAGCAGTGGCGATGGGCTTTTTTAGCTTTTTAACAGGTATCTGAAAGCGGCCTAATATCTGCTTTACTGCGTTGGAAGGCTATTAGCCATTGAGAATAAAATGGCTTTTCGAATGAGGTGTAAATAGCAAGACCTAGAGAGGGGTTTACGGAGGTTTATTCTAGGGAAAAGGCAGAAATAGAAGGTCACATCCGTGAAATCTAGGGGAAATGTAATCACATGATTATTGCACAGACAGGAAACCTGGTAAAATGCCAATTAATAATTATTCCAGAAGTGACATACAAATGACCTTCGAATAACAATTTGACGATACTTTATACCCTAGCAAGCTACAAATAACAGACAGGACATGGTTGTACCTACTTTTCAATAGTTAGCACTTTTATGAATTAATTAGTTTGATGAAACTTAAAAGAACAGCCCCATGTTTGTCTGCTAGGACAAACTACATAGAATGGCTAGAATTAAGCGGCGACGTGATGTAGTTTGCCTGAAAACTAAAATTTGTTTATTTGTGCTAATTATTTCTGAAAAAAAAATGTTCCACAGTTATGTAGTCATCATTAGATGACTAAAACTGGCAAGATTTTTTGTTTTTTGCGCTGTTCAACGTTATATAATTTCTTTCGGGAGTGGTTCGCTAAAACATCGTATGCTCCAAGAATTTGGAATCGTTTACTACTACACGGTGAGCTAATTATGGAAAGTAAACGAAACTCAGTGTAATGCTGCAGCAGGGGCGGATCCAGGTTTTTTCTGAGGGGGGAGTCAGCTTCTACCAGTGATGATGATGATGATAAAAAGGAGGATGAAGATAGTAGTCTTTTTTTATTCACTGAAATATTTCAAACCACAAATACAAGAAATAGAAAAAAAAATATTCAACTAGACTTTTTCTGCTACCTGAGGGGTCATCTTCTAGGGGGTACAAATTCCCAAATTGAGGGGGGGGTCAGGACATCCGGACCCCCCCTCTGGATCCGCCAATGTGCTGCAGTCGTCTTATCGCTACAGAGCAATCTCGCGAAAGCTGGCTTTTCCGCAAGGCTGTGGCTAGCGTTCTGTCCAGACTTCCGCTCATTGCTAGCCTGAGTCACGTTTGATTAAAAGACGATCGGCCGTCAAACGAACAGACAAGCTCGACCTCGCCCGCTTCACAACAAGCAGCGAGAGCAGTCTTTGTTTACCCAGCCGAACGAACTGCTTCCGCTCATTGACTAGCCAGTATAACCGTTAATTAGTAATCACCATTACGAACTACAGATGATCGGAACTCTGGCGCTGGATACGTCGGCCTCGGCTCCAGTGAGCATCAGCTGAGCAGCCGGTTGAGTGCAAATCAAGACCGACTACTCTCACCGCGTCAATTGTAGAGTGGGCACGAAGTTAGCTGTTACAAAACGCTGGCACAACCACGCAAAAAAAAAAAAAAAAAAGCATGTCCGAGGGGAATCAAACCGCAACCTCTACGTTAAATTTGTACAGTTTCCGTGCAGACGAAAGCAAAACCGGCTGATTAGACGCCATGCTCCCTCTTCAGAATTCTCTGGACGGAAAGTGTACAAATTTCACGCCGGCTCCGTCTAGACGGAAAGCTAAGCTCTCAATTGTATTCCGTCTGGACAGAAGGATAACCCGCAGCGCTCCGTTCCGTCCAGCTACAGCCTTTCCGCAAAGCCTAGCCAGCTTCGATTATTGCTTCGATTATTGCATTCACCAGAGTTTATATGCGTTAATCTGGCCCGCCACTTATCTCGAGATGAGCGAGATGAGCAACCGATCGTGTGATTGGTTCTGCTAATTCCGGCGAAGCAGGAAGCAGGGAAAATCCGGCGCCGCCTAGGGAAATACGAGGCGACCACCTGAAGGTGCGTTGTGGTGCAGCTAGCTTCTCGCCGTGGTCGGTCAATCTCCCTGTTGTGTGTCTGGGCCGTGGCAGCGGCGCAAGCGTCTTCGCCAGCAGACGTGAGCAAACCAGTTTGTTCTTGCCTTTCCCTCGTCACTTATCACTTTCCACGATATCGCCGCCCTTATCACGGCGGCAGAGATACCGAATCGAAGGGGAAAGCCGATTTGAGTGGTCGCTAAATCGCTAAAACTAGGCTGCGGGAGGGGAGATGGTTGGTAATCGAGGTGGGGGCATAGCCATTGCGGAGTCATGAATGAATCTGCTACCTCTCTCGTGTTCTCCCGTATGTCTCAACCGTGAAACGGGACGCCAGGCGACGTGAAGCGACGCAGAAAAACATGCCCCGGTCCCCGCGTTTCCAGGGCATCTGGTCGGGTCGGGCGGCGATGTCCGGGGTGTTTCACTGGTTTCGCCTCTTGGCCGGGGGCATTTGCTTGCCCCTCGTCTTTCCCTACATCGTCTACAAGCTGTACCGGCTGCGCTGGGGCTCGCTGAAGGCCGGCTGCTTGCAGGATAAAGTCGTGCTGATCACCGGAGCCAGTTCAGGCCTCGGAGAAGGTACGCCAGTTTTTTTTTTCGTTGCACCGTTCCGTTTCCTTGTGCTCATATACGTCGCAGCGAGCTTTTTTGTTCGCGGTTTGATTGTTGTTTTTGTTGGAGTAATACACGAGTCACCGCTGTGCGCGAGCCCAGCTATGTCGGCGTGCAAGTTGCGGTCGAGATGCACGCATTGAGCGTGTTGAAAACAAAGATGCCATGTCAAAACAAACACGTTATCGATCGATTTTCAGCCGGCGATCCAGACCTGCACTGCGCCTGTACCGCCCGGCACGCCGGATGACAGTTATCGCTGCTCCAATTAACTCTTCGCCTCAAGTTATCTCTTCCTTCGCTGATGGACGATTCCGTCACTGAATTATATAACGGAGAGATAAGTTGTGGATAAATGAGCGAGTGAAGCGCGAACCTTAGGTGGCGTTCTGTTGCCTTGAATTAAAGCCATATTATTTCATAAACTGTTGTTCCTGTGCGTCTGTTGCAATGTTATCACAATCTGTTTATATAGTAGACGTTTTTGTTGCAGTACGCGAATTATTCGTACAATGTAGGCGAAATTATTAGTACCAGCCGCTTAGTCGGTAGGTGTGTGAAATTGATTTTTTTAATGGTAATTGAGCCCGTACAATTTGATAAATACGGCAATTGGTAGGGGCCCGGCCTACAGCTGGACACTGTTGCGCATGTGATATTGACTAAAGAAATTAGCTTTTTTTCCATCTCAAATGCTTTCTTTGCATGTGAAAGCCCTGCTGTCTTCTAGCCATTTTTTGAAACCCAAGAAGAGTGGTGCAGTAATGAGTACTGTTGTGAGAGTTTAAAGTTTCCGTGCAATGTCAGTGCGATGATAGCGTGGTTCTGTAGGAGCAACAAAGCAAAAGTTACCCCACAGAGAACAGTGTTCCAATGGCTTCCGGATCACTCATGCCTGTGCTCAGTGGGGTTTTGGCACAGGCATGCATGTATGTGCATAGTGCCTACGGGGCACTCAACTGCAAAGCGGGAAGTTTTCGCTACTGCGTCAAAAACTACCGCAGACACAACTCGCAGCGAGCAGAGCACGGTGGCAAGCTGCGTCTCGTTTGCAGCTCTGGCACACAAGTTCTTCGCTGCTGGCTGCAAGGTGATTCTTGCTTCACGCCGTGTCGCCGAGCTCGAAAGGGTGAAAGAGGACCTTCTCCAGTCGGTGCAGGTGAGTTGGGTGGCAGAAGTGCGTTTTGTTTTTTTTCTTCCACCTGTCCCGTAAATTGGGTGGGTGAATGCTGGTGCAAGCGTTATACAGAGGCATGCCAATAAAATTAAAACTTATAGTCCTTGTGTCTGTGTCCTGTGCTTTACTTCTACTTGTCTCGCTAGCTCTGCAGAGAAGGCGTTGTGCTGATGAGCCCAAGGATTTAGGTTCGATCCTGTCGACATCGGCTGCCTATCAGATTGCGATGAAAAACAGTGAAGTCCGTGTGTTAAGATTGCTGAAGATCACCAGAGGTTGAAATTAATCTGGAGCCTTCCACTACAGCATGCCTTAATAGCCACAGGTGTAGCTTTGGAGCGTAAAACTTCCAGAATTTGACTCCGGTGTGAGTGGAGGAGTCTCGTGAAACTCGTACCAAAAGGCTCTTCTGGCACTGTGTAGCACTTCAAGTATTGGTTATTGTATTGCTGCGAGTTGTGAAAAGTTTGCACCAAAATGTGTGCACGAGAAGGTATTTAGTACACTAGTATTAATACTATTTCGGTAGTATGTGTATAGTGTCTTTCATAGTGCAAGGTGTTTACTAATTGCTTGCTGTAAAGTATTCTGTAGTATTTATAAAAAGAAAAGTATTTTTTATAGTACACCAGTGAGCCCATACATGTAAACACTTGTAGGGCGTTAGCAGGATTTTGTCCCAATGGGTAAGACCAATAACAATGAAATGATACCAATATAACAAAGGCAAAACGTTGCAGTGTGCAACGTACACCAGTGAGGCCATGGTACACCAGTGTGCCCATACATGTAAACACTTGTAGGGCGTTAGCAGGATTTCGTCTCGATGGATAAGACCAGTAACGATGAAATGATACCAATATAACAAAGGCAACACGTTGCAGTGTGCAAACCTATTATGTGTAAAAACGAGAAAATAAACATTCTGTTGCTGTGGGCAGTGCGTAGGAATGTCGTAAAAGATATATTAAAGCTTCCATTTTCGGCCGCACTGCGCAGTTAAACTCTGGTAATCCTTTTCAGTTCACTACTTAGCAGAAGCATTGGTTTCCGCATTGACATTATATGCATTGGTTTCCGTTGTAGTTTAGTGCCATACAGTTAGAAATGTTTTGGTGTTCACCTAGTTTATGGTTAATATCAGATGTCTGGTTGTTCGCGCAACACACTTGCAGTCTGTTAAAACCTGCTCTGCACCACCAAATCAGAGCGGCGGATGTTGCGAGAAAAATGGCACACTAAAACCATTGTTTTGGGGGAAAAAATACCCGCAAGTTGGCTGAAAAAGTTTAGGTGTAGTCGACAAATTCTGATTTTTAAAGGGGCCATGAAGACAAAACACAAGTTTGGTTCATTTGAAAGATTGCCTTGTTAGAATCATACTGCTACCATTTTTAACACACACTTCGCTCAAATAAGCTATTTAAATAGGAAAAAAAAAAGGCCATACGACCCACTAGCTCATTTCCCGCAACAGAACCTATGAGATCATACCAGCCAGCTCTGCGATTGGCGGAGGCTGGTGAAAGCAAACGCAAATTAGGCAGAGCTTATAAGCTTTCTGAATGAGCTATTTGCACTTAAATATAGGGTACATTCTTTTTATAGCAGTAAAAATGGGGGGGATAAACAGTGGAAGTTACGAAAGCACACGTAAACATAGAAGTACCAATGCATACAGTTGTTGGTACTGCGTGCACTATGTTTATTTTAGCTGCACAGCAGTCCGCTACTTTCGAGTTGCCTTACACACACGACCCGCCACGGTAGCTGAGTGGCTAAGGCGTTGCGTTGCTGAGCACGAGGTCGCGGGTTTGATTCCCGGCCGCGGCGGCCGCTTTTCTGATGGAGGTGAAAAGAAAAAAACGCCCGTGTGTTTGAGATTTCGGCGCACGTTAAATATCCCCAGGTGGTAGAAATTAATCTGGAGCCCTCCACTACGGCGCGCCCCATCTCCTGCGTTGCGTTGGCGCGTTAAACCCTACAATCATCTTACATGCACGGGCCGATTGGCGTAAGCGACGTTGTCTTACAACCCTGTTTGTATAGGGTATTCCACATTTCACGAAACAATTACTTTCTACAGTAACAAAAACAAGCCAGGTGCAAATATGGTCAAAAAACAAAGCAACGGCAGACAACGGCCCGTGCATGAGTACAGTAGCGCCATCTGGGAAGGCTGACGGCAAGCAGCGCTGCAGCCGAATCATGCAGTGTAAGTTAGTTTGTATACGTGCGCTTATGACTTCATTGCTGACGTCCCGAAAACGCACGATTTGGCAGGAGAATCAGAATTTTAACCTAAATTGATCAATTTCTCAGTGAATACGGCATCATTTGCTGCCAGACTAGAGCTAGGAACTCTATAAAACACGAAATCTTTCGAATAAAAGAAACTCGTATGCAGTGTAACTATGTTTTTACACTCACTTACGTGTCTCGCTAATAATATCTTTATATCACAAGTGCCCTGTTATTGCCCTTCCTAGTTGAGGCTGAAATTGAGATGGCCTTTAAGAATTAGTATTTTTTTCTTTTGGTCTGTTAACACATCCTATTCCCATTTCTCGTTTGAAGTCACGCAACTGAGAGTGGGACAGGGGTGTGAAAAAACAATTTGTTATAATATGCAAAACGGGGCAGCATTGTGTGCATTTACATACGTAATACCACTGCATACGGCGTATACGAAGGTATACACCGTGCATACAGGGCTATATGCCATGCATGCGGAGGTATACACCATGCATAGGGAGGTATGCACCCAGCATACTGAGGTATTCACCGTGCATACCTAAAAAAAAAGCGCTACAGTTGGAATGTTTGAAACCTTTATTATTGCCTTAGAAATACCGTATTTACCCGATTCTAACGCGCGCTTTTTTTCCGAAAAAATAGGCCGAAAAATCGCATGCGCGTTAGAATCGGATACAAACCCGAAACTGCCGAAACAGCGGAAATTTCGTCCTACACATCGCCATCGCCATCTCAAGATGGCGCCACAGCTTTTAGCAACGATTTTTCGGACGCAGCAAGTATTCTATGGCAGGAAGCCTAGGCGTCTAGGTTTTTCTATCGGCGTTCACACAAATCGTCAAATCGTTTCACTTGCGCGCTTGATAACAGCAATGGCTGCAGCGGCTCCCACGCGTTCAAAACGAACGGTCGGCTCAAGCTTCTACCTCTGGAGAAGCTCTCGGGATGGGCGTGCGAGGCGTGGGCCATGATACCATCGACCATGGTTGAACGTTCGTTCAGAAGTGTGGCATCGCGAACGCGCTTGAAGGCACCGATGCCGAGATGTTGTGGTCAGCGGAGAGCGACGAGGAGGGAGATGAGTGAGATTACTTCGGGAAATAAATCGCCCGTTTCTCTCACATTCATTTGTCTGGGTCACAAAGTCCCGTGCGCGTTAAAATCGGAGGTGCAAGTTTTTTTGTTTTTTTTGCCTGGAAAATCGGGTGCGCGTTAGAATCGGGGGCGCGTTAGAATCGGGTAAATACGGTAAAATTTTGGGGAGCCCTGATGCATTCTTGCTCTGCCACCTTGCAGCAGCCGTCAGTGCACCATACGCCAGAGGTGATCCAGCTGGACTTGGCGGACCTCTCGGCCATTGCTGAGAAGGCCCAGCAGGCACTGCGGATCCATGGCCGCATCGACATCCTGGTCAACAGCGGGGGCATCAGCTACAGGGGCGATGCCTGCGACACCTCCATTGAAGTGGACGTCAAGCTCATGATGGTCAACTACTTTGGCCACGTGGCGCTCACCAAAGGTGCGCGTGGTGTTGTAATTGGCGCGACAGCTAGACGCCATCGAGTATGGTGTCAGTGCTGCTATAGAGTTTGCATTTCTAGCCAGGTGGTAATCTCTGTTCAAAATCCTGATCCTGCTTTGCTGAAAATTGCCCGCCTTGCCTAGTAATTACCACAGTCGCTGAAGCTAGGCATTGTGTGAATCGTTGCGCATTTATTTGAATTGCAAACTTTTAAACCTTGTCTAGGTATTGTTCGACAATTTCTTTATCATGACAACACCTGAAACCCCTGTGCATAGTCTAGTGACATTGAGATCTTGTCCTTGTCGCATCTCTGCAATAATGTAACAGTACTTCACAATCACATCTGCAATTATCATGCTGTGCACCACGTTTGGAGCAGAGTTGGGTTAGGTTGGGTCGCTATATGAGACCACGCCTTATGGCGTGCCAAGGATCTGTGCTTCTACAGCTGCGGCCGCTCCACTCTCCATTTAATTCATGCCTGTTGAACAAGCGAGCCTGCTTTGCACATCTTTTAATTGGAGGGGGCAGTGTTCACAAAGGTGCCTGCTCTCCCCTGGTGCCCCTGTGCAGCGATTCTGCCCAGCATGATGGACATGCGGGAAGGAACCATTGTTGCCATCAGCAGCGTGCAGGGAAAGATTGGCCTGCCCTTTCGCTCAGCGTGTGAGTTCTGTTTTTTTTATTATCTATGCGCTTTCTTTGACGTGTTTTCTGGTGGCGTACCACTGTTAGAGCACTTTTGTATGTGTGTGTGTGTAAGTCGTGAGTGCACGTAAAGTCTAATCTGCGCACTGATGATGTCTACTCAAGGCTAGTGCCAGGCATCATGCCTTTTCTGCTGCGACAAACTTTTGTTGCTGTTGTTATTCTCATTTACTAGATAAATGGGCGTACAGCCAGTTTATTGAATTCGTCTTAACTATTATATGAGTTGAAAGGAATCGGTACTGGCGACAAATCGGTCACCAATAATCAGTAGCTTCAAAATGCCTGTAGCTTTAAATACGGGGCCAGATATGTGAGTTTGTTGCGTCACTTTCTTGTTCCAAAGCTTCACACAAAACAGTCGGGTTTCTGTGGGGGGGGGAAAGGAGCCAATATGCAGTTTGCATCCGTTTATATTAAAGGGCCAACATGTATTTTTCCTGCTTCATTAATATATCTGCCAACTTAAAAGGCCAACTCGTCCGATTTTCTAATGTCCACAATTCTCGACAGAACTCATTTAGTGCATTCTTCCTTGTACTGTTGTTGATCACACTGAGCATCACAGGTGTAAGTTTATTTCTTCCCACGAAATAATTTAACTTGTGGTTTCTACTGGCTGGCTTGTTGTTTTGCTACTACATTGCACTGTTATGTTGCATTTGAGGTACTGTCGTCTATTTTGTGACCAACCAACTTCCTCTGCTCCAGATGGGATAAACACTCTCTGTTCCAAACTAGGAAAGCTTTGGTTGTTTGGAACAGTATTGTTATCTGTTTATAAACCATTTTTGTGGTAAAGCAATAACGATTACAAAAAATGAAAACTGGCTAAGCAAACGTGTAAAAAAAAAAAAAAAAACTTGCGACCCTTGTGCTAGTGAATGAAAAGTAGTAAAGAAAAATTGGCTTGTACCTTGCGATTTAGCAGCACTCCCGTTTTAAAGTGTGGCGTGTTCACCCTGCACCAAGTGAAAATTTACATCTTGAAAGAATGACCGAAATGGCTCCAGAAAACAATCCCGGGATATCTTCACTTAACGGGAAACCTGGGGAGGGGCGAAGCGTGCAGTGTATTCTTTCAGCTTTGGCATTTTTGCCAGCGGAGATGAAACTGTTGAGAGGTAGAGGAATACAACTTTGCTGTACAAGTCTCTTGTCTTTGAAGCACGAAGCTCTCCGGCGCGAGGCGTAAACGAGTGTCCCGGTGTTTTTTTTTAGTACGCATTATGTTCTAGCACGAGGTGTAAATAAGTTTCCTGGTGTTTTAGTACCGTGAGTACATGAAGCGACGGTTACGATGACGACAGCCCCAGCCCCTAAGGGGCTTCACTCCTAAAATAAAACTAACATGGACGGCAGTGCCTGCGCACTTTGTTTACTGACGGCAAGTGCAGATGTCGAACAGTATGCAAGTGGTAATGCCACAACACCATGCGTGACAAAGTATAGCTGCATTGGGTTTCCCCAGGCAGCTCTGGCTCTGGTTTGTTGTGTCCCCTGATTCTTTTGGGGGAAGTCTTCTGGTGGTGGCCTGTAGTGCAAGCCCGGTGCAAGCCTGGTGTGACCCTGTTGTTGCAGACGCGGCCTCCAAGCACGCGACGCAGGCCTTCTTTGACAGCTTGCTGTCTGAGGTGGCACAGTACAACATCCACGTGTGCGTGGTGTCCCCGGGCTACATCCGCACCAACCTGTCCATGAACGCACTCACCGGCAGCGGCGCTGTGTACGGCGGTGAGTGGAACGTTGTTGGAGAGACTCGTCTGCTGTCGTTTACACGTTTTTTCATGTTTTGACCTGGTGTATATACGTGTGCCATTGTCTGTTGCTGTTCTCGCTTTACCTTGGTTGACACATGGCAACGTGTATACACAGGTATCACAACAGGAAGCTGATTCTGTTGATTCATCATCATCATCACCATCACCAGCCTATCTATGCCCACTGCAGGGCAAAAGCCTCTCCCATGGATCTGCAATAATCCTGGTCCTGTGCTAACTGCGAACAATTTATAGCCGCAGACTTCTTGATCTCATCTTCCCACCTAACTTACTGCCGCCCCCTGCCACGCTTGCTTCTCTGGGAATCTACCCTGTCACCCTTAATGACAAACGGTCATCTTGCCTTCGCATTACATGCCCTGCCCACGTCCATTTCTTCTTCTTAATTTCTACTAATATGTCTTTAACACCAGTTTGCTCCCTGACCCACTCCGCTCTCTTCTTGCCCGTTAGCATTACACCTATCATCTTCCGTTCCATTGATCGCTGAGTCGTCCTCAATTTAAGTTGAACCCTTTTAGTGAGACTCCAAGTTTCTGCCCTGTAGGTAGGTACCGGTAAGATGCATCTGTCGTACACTTTCCTCTTTGGTGACAATGGTAGGCTGGCATTCATTATCTGAGAATGCCTGCCGAATGCTCACCACCCCACTAATTATTAATATGTAATTATATTTAAATTAATTAATTTATATTTATATCCAGGGTGTTACATTGATAAATCATCATCATCATCATCACCAGCCTATCTACGCCCACTGCAGGGCAAAGGCCTCTCCCAGTATTCTCCTATTACCTCGGTCCTGTGCCAACTGTGGCCAATTTATCCCCGCAAACTTCTTGATCTCATCTGCCCATCTAACTTTCTGCCGCCCCCTGCAGCGCTTGCCTTCTCTAGGGATCCACTCTGTTACCCTTAATGACCAGCGGTTATCTTGCCTTCGCATTACATGCCCTGCCCACGTCCATTTCTTCTTCTTAACTTCTACTAATATGTCTTTAACACCAGTTTGCTCCCTGACCCACTCCGCTCTCTTCTTGTCCCTTAATGTTACACCTAGCATTTTCCGCTCCATTGCCCGCTGAGTCGTTCTCAATTTAAGTTGAACCCTCTTAGTGAGCCTCCAAGTTTCTGCCCCGTAGGTGAGTACCGGTAAGATGCAGCTGTCATACACTTTCTTTTTCAGCGACAATGGTAGGCTGCTATTCATTATCTGGGAATGTCTGCCATATGCACCCCACCCCATTCTGATTCTTCTAATTATCTCTGCCTCATGGTTGGGATCTGGGGTCACAACTTGGCCTAAGTAGATATATTCGCTTACCACTTCCACTGCCTCGCCACCTATCTCAAACTGCTGTGCTGTCCCGAGGTTATTGATCATTACTTTAGTTTTCTGCATATTAATTTTCAGGCCCATGGTTCTACTCTGTTCGCCCAGTGCAGAAAGCATGCTTTGCAATTCGTCTCCCGAGTTACTTAGCAACGCAACGTCATCAGCAAATCTGAGGTTACTGAGGTATTCTCCATTAACCCTTACTCCCACCTGTTCCCAATCCAACGTTCTGAATACTTCTTGTGAGCATGCTGTGAATAACATTGGAGAGATTGCGTCTCCTTGTCTGACACCCATCCTTATAGGTATTTTACTGCTCTCCCTATGGAGGATGATGGTAGCTGTAGACTCATTGTAGATATCCTCTAGTATTCTTACGTATTGCTCATCTACCCCCTGGTTCCGTAATGCCTGAATGACTGCTAGGGTTTCGACCAAGTCAAATGCTTTCTCATAATCTATGAAGGCTAAATATACAGTCGAACACGGATATATCGAACACGGGTATATCGAATTATTGTCTATATCGAACTCATAAATTATCCCCTTGAAAATTCTGTGTAAAAGTATAGGAATTCGTACGTTTATATCGAACCGTATTTTTTCCAACATCGGGTATATCGAACGTCGCGCGAGCTGGAAGGTGCGCTTCGGCGGTCGCTGCACCCCCGATTGAGGTTGAGGAGGATGTGAGGAATGTGTGCGCATGGCGAAGACTGGCTCGCGGAACTAATTCCCCCTACCGGAACGAATTTGCGCTTGCCCAGTCGGGCCCTGCTAACGGCCGCCGTACCGTTAGCGGACGGAGCCCGGTATGCTAAATCTCTCTAGGCACACAAGCCCGAACGCTCGGAAAATGTGACAGTGCGAGGTAAAAATGCCCCGACTGCGTGCGTCCTTTTTTTTTTTTTTTTTTTTTTTTTTGCGGCTGCGCACGTTCCTCAGTTTGCCGAAAAAGAGTTTTTTTTTCTCTCTCTCTGGGTCTGTTTTCCCCCGATGTCGTATCGGGAAAGGGAAGAGGGAACGAAGCCGCTGGCGGCCTCCTCCTTCTTTTGCATTTTGCTGCTGTTGCTGCTGTTTGGCGAGTTGTCCCGCACCTTTCGGAGATCACTGTTTCTCTCGGAGGTGACCATCGCGAGCGCTTTGTTGGAGTCCGTTCAGAGAGCCTTGGAATTGTTACCTTCAAAGTTATTGTGGTACGTGCGCGCTGTTCTTCTTTTACGTGCGTGTTGTGCATGGTGTGCGAAGGCGCAGCGTACTGCTGGAATTTCCTAGTTGTGCAGCCTCGAGAAGATCGAGACCAGCGTCTTTAATTTCATTTCCTGGACGAAGAAGCAGGCTAAGATCAGCGATTTTTTTTCACGGAAATAAAGCGTCCTGTTGCGTCGTGAGTGCGGAATTAGTTGTCATTCTTGAATGCGACAATCGGTAAGTGATCGTCCTTCATAGGTGAGGTCTCAGAGCCCATATTTTTTATATCGAATTTTTCATATATCGAACTAATTCGCGACCCCCTTGGAGTTCGATATATCCGTGTTCGACTGTAGTGATAAATAGAGCACCTTAAAATTTTTTCCCTGGAGAACCGCTGCTCCGTTCATACTTCGCACGAAGGTTGCATTTTGTGGTCTATTTTGTTTGACACTGGAAGAAACGACGCTACATACCTACTTATTCTGAAATAGCTCATGACATGGCGTCATGAGATCAATCACTGCAGACGGAATGGCAACCTGTTCACGTGCAGTGAACGATCTCATGACACCATGTCACGAGCACAGGCACACACGCACAGAATAAAAAAAAGCAAAACGAGAACAAAGCAACAAACATGAACAAACAATCCTGAGCCTTATTTCGGAAAGAAGGGCAACCTGGCACAGCTGGCAATGGACGATCTGAAACCAGATGACCGGTATTGACAACTATGAACCACAGGAATACTTGTATTATGATTCATATCATCTCTTATGTAACTATTTGTGGCCATCATAAACTATCGACAAAAGAGGTTTCCTGATCGTCTGCTACCTCATTTTGCGCCTTCCTAGTGCAAATCCCCATCGCGCGTTCCGTTTTTCATATCCTGGGTGACGCCGTCATTCCAAGGTTGGCTTGCACGTCCAAATTGGCCACCATTTTCCCATAGGCGAAAATCGTTTTTTCTTTTTTTTTCAGCATAAACAGGTAAGTACCGTTATTTTTCCCGGTGTCAAACATAATAAACCACACAATGCAACCTTCGCGTGAAGTATGAGCGTGAATGGAGCAGCAGTTCTCTCAGAAAAAAAAATTTTAAGATGTTCCATTTATCGATGTAACACTCTGTGTGTGTAAATATATACCTTTATCTAAAGGTGGCGAACCTTTCATACCAAAGTTATTTGTTTATTGAGCATGAGTTTGAGTTGCTCTTGCCAGCTGCATTTGCGGCAAAAGCGAAGGATACAAAAAAAAATGTTACTACTGAGCATGAAGGAACTCTCGCTAGCGCAACTTGAGGCTCGTCTTCTAGGCCACATGTCGTTTTTCACTTTATTTCACCGCGCTCTCACCACCAGGGCCAAAGCCGGAAGTTTTTTTCGGGGAAGGGGGGGGGGGGGGGGGGGTGTATTGGTTTTCCGAAGGGATTAATTTTGCCGAAAGGAACAATAAGTCTGGAAAAAAATTCAGAGGAGGTCGAAACCCCCGACCCCCCCTCTGGCTACGTCCCTGCTCACCACAAGGTGTGCAGTGTGATAAGCGACCTATTTCCAGAATCGTGTTTGGTCAGGAAATTTGCCCGCCTTGGTGGCGTTTAGCATTCCCCTGCAGCATTTGTGGCAACTGATAGTGTCCTGTCTCCTTCCCCCTCCCTCGAAAAAGGCAGAGCTGACTGCATTTTTGTTACAGCACAGGCCACTGCACCGTAGTTACAGTAATTCTATGCCTTCTGTTTAAGTGAAAAGGGCAGTATTTCTGTGCCGAATTTTAGTGCCCGCATTCAAAAGTAATGTCTTCTAGATACATAGTCCACAGAAACAGTAGCCGCTAGAATTGCAGTGAGATGTCGTTGCTCTTCTTTCGATTTTCCTTGTTCCTTGTGTTGCATACAGTGTCTTCATCTCCAATGTTTGTGTTGTGATGTCGATAGCAGTCGGCTCGTCGTATCTTTATCATTTGTTGTTGTGTGGAGTGCCTGTGCTATCAGCCACCGAGTTTGTTGAGACACTACAAATGTCCAGCAGCCTGTGTGAGTGTGTTGTCTTGTTGTTGCTGATCGGTTTGTTTACCAGTGAACGCCCTCTAGACTTGAGCAGGGTTCGCACAGGTCCTTGAAAACCTTGAAAACCCTTGAATTTAGAAGTGTCAATTTCATGGCCTTGAAAGTCCTGGAATTTTTTAGCGGTCCTTGAAAACCCTTGATTTTTATGGGTGATTATCAGTGGATCTGTCTTTTCACAAGGATTTACAATGTTAATCTTGGATTGTAAGTTTTAACTAATGCAAAAAATATTGTAACAATCCAGTCTCAGCGTTATCACACAAAGTTAAAACACATTTAGTGAATTTTTGTTAGGTACGAGGCAACATTAGGAGCAGGTACTTGTCAATCTAACCTGCTATGATGCAATCTGCCATGATATTTCTGGCCCGCTCGACGGGAGATATAGCAATACGACTTACGTCATCCTCCTTGATGAATCCACTAATTATGACTTATATAGAAACAAATGTTCCAAAATCTTGAATCTCAAAAAAAGAGCAGCTTGCAAAAAAAGCAGTCAAAAAGATGTATTCTCGAAGAGGAAATTGACAACATAAGGGCAACAGTTGCTTATTTAATATCTTAGCTGACACCCTTGATGACAAAGCATGTGATACAAGCAACATTGCATGCATTGTGAAATAAAACCGCCTGAGAAAAACAGGAAAAACAAAGAAAGACCTACTTCTAAACACCAACTAAAAAAAAATAAAGCTGGGGTGCTTTCAACAACTCGTTAGTACTTATTTTAACTAATGTTCTTAGGTATTGTGCAATACACAACTTTTGCGTTGTGTTGAAAAAGTTATATTATAAATAATCCCACATAAACCATTAGATGGGGTCCTTGAAAATGTATTTTCTGGTCCTTGAAAATCCTTGAATTTTTGCCTTGGAAGAGTGTACGAACCTTGTTGAGCCTCTCCAGCTTCCTGCCAACATCTCGTCATCCTGCGATTGTTGCATCCCTCTATTCTACTTTTGGAGCCACGAGATGCCTTTCTGTTCCAAGTTCCATCGGCATTCCTCTGCTTAGAGATGCAAACCTTGTGCTTTACTTCGTCGACTTGCACTACGTCAACTTATGCTATGAGTTAGGGAAATTAAATGTATTCTGTTCTGCAATAATAGTTGGTATTATCGGAAAGACACCACTGATTCCATGTCATCTGGTCATTTGCAACTTTCTTCACTGAAAACAGTGATGTTCTTAGATCTCGTAGCACACAGTCCAGAGCATTCCAATCGCTGCTGCCTTGACAATATGGTGGTAGACCTAGTTATTGTAAACTGCTACCACCAACGAATCCCTCTGTACTAGCCCGTAACATCATGCACGGAAGTGAGTTCTGAAGATGTGCGCCACAAGGGATCGTCATCGCTCCCTTTTTACCCATCGGCCGTTCTGTCTGTCCCCTCCTTCCTGCCCCGCCGCAGTGATGGACGAGACAACTGCCACAGGGATGGCCCCCGAGGACGTGGCGGACATTGTGCTGGAGGCCGTGGTGAACAAGCGCACAGACCTGGTGGTGGCCAGCTTCGTCCCCCGGCTGGTGCTGCTGGTGCGGGCACTGCTGCCCTGGCTGTACTTCGCCATCATGAAGGGGCGCGCTAAGCGCCTGCGGCTGCAGCAGCGACGGGTCCAATAGCAAATACTGGCGCGTTTCGCCCAGCGGGAGCGCGGGGGGCGGACGCTCTGAACTCTTTCTCTTCCTCTGGCACATTGCCACACATTGGCCGGACATTGGCCAGACATCGGCCAGACACTGGCCATACATCCGCACTGACAGCACCCTCTTTTAAACTGCAGGCAAAGCTGGGCTGTATCAATTGGCATTGCCCCCGGTTGCCTCGTGAGGTGCAAATTTCGCGCTCGTTTTTGAAGTGTATTCCCGCACGAGTCTCAAGAATACCGTCCGGGACTAGCAAACAAGGAGGCGGAGGCCTGCCATTTTTGGTGCTCTAATTGTCTGGCAGAGTGCAGTATTGCCAGCTGCTCTGTGTTTCAGCAGAGTCTAGGACCCTGAGTAGTCGATCGTTATTAACCAGTGCCGAAATATCCATGCTGCCAGCTTTGCCTGCATTCATGCAGAACCTTATGTGAGGACACGCCAGTATGATCAAACGAGCTAGTTCAGTGCCAGCAGATTGTAGACTTCCAGATACAAAACTGGCGTGCTGATTGAGTCCTAGCTAAGCACATTGGCTCGACATGTAAACCATGTGGGGATGAACACTCGATATGGATCAGTGCTCCTTTCCAAGTGAATGTGCCAGCCGCTGTTCTTTTTCGAAGGCAGGTTCTGTTCTTTGCCAGAAAACAGTGGCAATTGTAACTTCAACTGCATTGGAAAGTAAACACTTCAATTTGGCAATATTCGGCTGCTTCAGCAGCATCCCTCTTGCATTTGATCCATGTGTGGCATAGCTTTTGGAGCTGTGTTTACCCTTCATACATAGCACCCGCAACCTCATCTCATTGTGCTCCTATAGTATTTACAAACTACCTTTGATTTTACATAGCTCAATTCAGAGGGCATGTTGAAGGGCACGTGGAGGCATCCTTGGAGGAGGAAATTAAAAAAAAAATTTTTGTATGCATTGAAGGGACAACTGAGTAGAAGCTAAGTCATGTGTGGTTATTTATGCATAGAGCTTTTTACGGGAGAAATTGAGGCATTGGAGAGAGACCTTAAGTAACTGTCGCGCAATAAGCTTGGAAGTGTCATTGCTGCTCTCACTGTAGCAACGGGTTTGCCACACTATTCTTAACACGAAGCCATGCCCTGAAAATGCAGATAAAAGCTCAGCAATGCCCAATGTGGTTTCAGCATGACCATCTTCACTCAGTTTTGAATAGCATTCCCAGATGGCATTATTTTGGACGCATTCAGTGGTGACAGTTGTTGCACTGAGCAACCCATTCGGCGTGCAAATCTTAGCGCACGCAAAACTCGTGCAAAAATTGCGCAATTTTGCAGTGTCGTCGTCGCTCTCAAAACGCTGCTCAGCTGTAGCGCTTGTTCTTGTACAGCACGTCTATCGCTTGTGGTGCCAGTTGTGTACACCCTGTTGTTGTACTAAAGGTGCAATGCCTTGAAGCTTTGCACTTATTTGTGCATCTGACCACTGTTGTCGGGTGGACGTGTACCTATGTGGGTGTTATCTAGGTACCCGTCTGGGTACCTATCGTGAGTGTTTTCTCGTTAACCTCGCTACCACTTGTTCACACACCATCAGTGGCTGTTGTCACGGGCACACCAGGAGATATGTTGTTGCGACCGAGAGTATGTTGAA
Organism: Haemaphysalis longicornis; assembly: GCF_048455015.1. Taxonomy (NCBI): domain Eukaryota; kingdom Metazoa; phylum Arthropoda; class Arachnida; order Ixodida; family Ixodidae; genus Haemaphysalis; species Haemaphysalis longicornis. The sequence continues at coordinate 43,895,236 of NW_027526385.1, read as the reverse complement.
CGTCGAGTCCCCTCCCCCCTTCCCTTTCTGTGTTAAGATGCTCATCGTTAAATGGTACCTCAATATTGTTGCCAACTTACTCGAGGCGTTGTTTCTTGAGGACTGGTGACGAATTGTATTTACAAGATGCATGTTTGTAATTTGTAACTGTTGGAGCACAATTGTTCAATGTGTGGCGTAGAAAACCGAGCTAGTTGGTACAGATCTGTCTTCACAGCGCAAAAAATAATGGCGCAAAAACAGCGCAAAAAAATTTGTCCCGTTATTTTTTGTGCTGTGGAGATGAATCTGTTTAATGTGTGCTCTATGTGCAATACCACACTGTTCTCGGGACGTAACCCATTGTCTTCTTCTGCAATGTCAGTTCTGTAAGTGTTATTTGGCCTTTGATGTTTTTTTCTTCTCAAATGCATTTCACAACTCATATCGTGTGTGAGAAAGGCAATTATTAATGTACAAGTCTTCTCAGATACTAGATGTTTTGCTGTTTTCATGCTTATAAACGTTACATGTGGCAGTAATCTGTTGTATGTCCTCGTTCTGTGTGTCCTGCTTTTTCAGTGTGTGTACATGTGCACTAATGTATTGGAATAATGCACGAAGCAAATGTTGTCCAATCAAGCCCAGAAACGAGGATTTTAAGCACGTCTTTGCTAGCCAGTGTGAAGCCGCGTGCAGTCATGACGTTCTTGTAATTTCCGCGTTACTTCTGGTAGTGTTTGGTGAATATAGATAGAAGTCTTGGGTGGTTTCTACGAAAGTCATGCCGTCGAACCAAACTATTTGCAGGGAGGCTTTATTAGATGTTTATCTTTGGTGTAGCTCTCGTTTTATCTGCATTATGGTCAACTTTGGTGTTTAAAGGGCCATGCAGACACAACACAAGTTTGGTTCATTTGAAAGATTGCCTCGTTAGAGTCATACTGACACCATGTTTAACGTGCACTCCACTCAAATACGCTATATAATTAGGAAAAAAGGGAATGGCCATGCGACCCACTAGCTCATTTCCCGCAACAGAACCTATTATGTCATATGCCCAGCTGTGCGATTGGCTGAGGCCGACGAACAAGCTATTTATTTGCGCTTAAATGTATTGCACATTCATTTAACAGCAGTAAGAATCGTGGGGTAAACAATGAAAGTTACGAAAATACACATAAACATGGAAGTACCGATGCGCACTGCTGTTGGTACTGGGCGCACTATGGTCGTTTTAGCTGCACAGCACTCCGCCACTTTGGAGTTGTCGTACACGACACTGGCCGATTGGCATAAGCGTCATCGTCTTATGTGACCGTGTTCATCAAGGATACCCTATGTTTCACAAAATGATTAGTTTCTACAGTAACAAAAACAAGCCAGGTGCAAATACGGTCAAAACCAAAGCAACGGCAGACAGCAGTCCATGGATTACTCGAGTATGGTAGCGCCATCTGGGAGGACTGATGGCAAGCAAGGCTGTTGAGCCGAATGACGCAGTGGAAGTTCGTTTGAATACGCGCACCTATGACTTCATTGCTGACGTCCCGAAAACGCACAATTTGGCGGGAGAATCAAAATTTTAACCTAAATTGATTAATTTCTCTGTGAATGTGGCATCATTTGCTGCCGGACAAGCGCTGGGGGCACTATAAAATACATTTCTTGAATAAAACAAACTTGTATTTTTGTCTGCACGGCCCCTTTAAATAAATGCTTCGATTAGTTGTTGCTCAGCCGTAATCGAAGTGCAATTAACAGCCGTTGGAGGGAACGATGACACCAGTCTCACTCGTAATGGCTCAGTGCAGTTGTTACACTTGTATACGATTTCTCAGCTCTACAGCAACAGGGTAGCCAAACACAAAAGCTGTAAAAGCAACCGTTCTGCTCGTAAGTGGAGGAAACGTTTAGTTGAAGCGTTAGGCTCGTAGTTCTTTAGATGTTCCTCTCGCAGGGAGTGTGATTTATTTTACATACTTTACAGAGTTGACTTTAGATGTAGAAGACGAGAAAATTGGCCTTGGTTACACCTTTTTTTTTTTCTTTTCTTTAAACCAGTAGATGTTATCGGCAGCTTGAGTGTGCCAAAACGTGTCAGCGCCAAGCCGTCTACGACGTGTTAGTTACATCAGACATCATGAAATGAAGAATTGTTGCAGTGATTTGAACATAAATATGCAATGTGTAAAATGCTTGGTGCCCAAGGCCATACCCCACAACAGGTGGGTTTTGCAGGATAAGTGATAATGCCACCAGAGACTCTGTGGTATGTTCTCAAAGGGCTGAGCTTCTTGGATTATGCTGGATTTGCATCAACCTATAATCTGTGTCATGTAATATATGGTCCCACCTTTTTGTGAGTATGCATAGCTTCTTAGAGTTCCCAGCTTCTATGAGAGTGCGTGTATTATGAAACAAAAGTTCTTAAACAAGTTTAACGGAATGATGCCAGCATATTCTGCCACCTTCATAAAAGCTCCTAAAATGTGCAGAATTTTGTTCAAATATATTGCTACAGACTTCCCCTCCGAGTTTAAGTGGCATCAAGTAATTGCAACTTGTGGCATTAATGGGACACAGCAAAGCATGGATGGTAGTTCCTACTGCAAAGAGCACAGGCTCAAGCTAGTGGCATCTCCGCTGGTTACAAAGTCTGTTTTGCCACAGCTTATTTTGCAGGAATTCTCAAAATTACCAGGTGATGCGTTTGTTTACAAGGGAATCTGTGGGAACTACTTGCAGGCTTCACAGAGCGCTGTGCAGCGAGCCAAACAAGAACACTGCATGTTCTTCTGCTTCATCCAAAATTGATATTTAGCGGCTTGGACTAAACGCCTCCTGACAAGCGTAGGTGCCAACAGCATTCCCAGCTGTAAAGGTGTAACGCTGCCACATTTCCACTGATTAGGTCTCTCTCACGTTTCAAATGAAAAAACTAAATCCAGATAAATGTCCTCTCTCATTACCGACTTTGCAGCAATGCTCTCCAGTGCCCCACCTGGGAAGAGCTTTTCAGCGTGTTCTACAACAGCCATCATCTTCAACAGGTCATCCCATCATGTGCCCTACAATTTCAATTTTCAGCTCTAAATGAACTCTTAGCAGACGTAGGTTTCATGTCTGCGCTTGCTCTGTATTTTATGGTACATCCTCTGCTTTGCACAACTACAGTTTTTTGGGGTTTTTTTTTCCGAATTTGAGCTTGTTTGCATCAAATCTTTTGTTGGGACCATGCTGGTTAAACACGAGTCACATTGCATCAGTTGTGTAAATAGCCAAATCAAACGCGCCAATGTTGCATTTCTGAATATTGTGCTCGTAACTGCTGCTCCCACAATAAACTGTTCTGTAATGTGTAGCGCTCTTTTCTCTGAATGTAAAACACGAATTCAGCAATGTAAAACACGAATTCAGCACTGTGTCGGTGCTTTATAGAAGCTGCTTATATACAACATCCGAGAACAAACTAAACACAACTGTCTCGCTCAACTGGATTACGACGACCCGACCGTCTTGTCCAGGAAGCTGTTAATCTGGTCTTGATCCTTGAGGCCGAGGAAGCGGTCAACCACTTGCCCGTCTTTGAACATGATCACAGCTGGCACCGCTTCAACCTGGAACAAAAGATAAAAGTGAACAAGTTTTTGAGTAACGGCAACATCGACGGCCCCATTTCATTCTTGCCCGATGCGAGTTGATCGGGGCTTGACATCACGGCAGGTTTTCGTGCGCAATTGAGATGAACGAAGTAACAGCTTAATGCACTGCACTCCGCGAGAAGTGCCTTTTAAAAGGCTAGGAAACAAAGCTTCATGCAAGACTACCGTAAAGTTCCGAAAGAACGCCCACCCAAAGTACAGAGATATCAAGAGAAAAAAAAATATATACACAGGATGGGCGATTTTTTGGGGTCGGGTGCGAAAAACTAAAAAAAAAAAAGTGGCCGCACCACCAACCAAAACTGCGGAAATATCAAGAAAAAGTATAAGATGGCTGAACTTTCGGCTCATGTGCGGAAAGGACAAATAAGTGTTTATTTTGCTCACTCATCGTTTAAAGCCATCGATTTTAGAGGATGGGCGATCTTAGGTGTCTTCTAGTAAATTTAATATTTCACCCCTAAAGGGGGGTAGGCGTTCGCTCAGAACTTTACGGTAGTTATACAAGTTAAACAAGAGAACATTGGGTGCTGGCTATGCATAACAAACTTGGAATGCATTTTTATCTTTTTAGCAGCATAAATTGCAGCTAGTGGGTTGCGTGTGCAGTAGGCACTATTTAGCGGGAAACCACACAAGTAATGTTGCCACAAACAGAGCTCAATACTCCACATCTATTTATTCAATTCCCCAGCATGAATTTTTGGATTTTGCATGTGACGTAAGGCCTTCTTGGTTTACGTCCATTTATTTATTCACTCAACTCGTCAGCGTGAAGCTTCAGGGGCAAGTTGTGAGCTGGGGCAATAACCTTTAGAATGAGAAGAGCTCCTTGGTACACTTTCTTAACAATTCAGGTATGATTTCTGTGTTCTTGCTCATAACTTTTACAACTTCACATTCAATGTATACCTCTGGCTCACGTCGCAGACATTAAGTTATTTAAGTTATGCGTCAGCTGCATGCAGCTCATAAGTTTACAGAATACTCGTTAACTGCTTTACATTCTGCTTAAAACCAAGTCATCTGCCTCCAATGTATCTATAAAAAAATGGCTCAATTTTTTTAGTCAAATTTTGTGCGCGACATTGTCATTTGCCGACATTTCATTATTGTCTTCATGAATAGGCAAGTCAAGTTTACTGCGGTCAAACTGAACCACAGGATTATCATAGATATTCATTCCCTTCACCATGCATGCGTTACAGGGATGCTCGAAAATGTACCATGTTTGCTCTTCGTCATAAATATAAGCCATATAAGAAAGCCTCTTAATTTTCTGTTACTTATTCAACGCTGCAGGAAAATGGTGCCATAATTGGAGCATTTAACGAAGATACACCTGCCCAATTTTTTGTCAGTATCATGGGAGCATTGACCGCTCGGCTGATCAACATCGTATGACGGAGTGACGCTGCAAACACGCACTAAGCACTGGCTGTGGCAGCCCTCGTCTGCTAGACCTTTCCAGGAGCTCAGCGCAACCCCAAATCGTTTCCTTTGCTTATGACAGTGCTTTGCATACTCACATTCCTGGTTCACGAGAAGGCCCGTGGCTCTAATAATTCACAAAACCCAAAAAAACGCACAATTCGAGATTCGCTCGTGGAATGTTGCGGCTGCGGCTATTACCGTACTTACCCGATTCTAACGCGCACTTTTTTCCCGGAAAAATAGGTCGAAAAATCGCATGCGCCTTAGAATCGGATACGAAACCGAAACTGCCGAAACAGCGGAAATGTCGTCCCACCCATCGCCATCACCATCTCAATATGGCGCCAAAACTTTTAGCAACGATTTTTCGGACTCAGGAAGCTCAGGCGCCTAGACTTTTCTATCGGCGTTCACACAAATCGTCAAATCGTTCCACTTGGACGCTTGATAACAGAAATAGCAGCAGCGGCTCTCACGCGTTCAAAACGAGCGGTCGGCTGAAGCGTGCGCCTCTGGCGAAGCTCGCGGGATCGGCGTGCGAGGCGTGGGCCACGATCCCATCGACCATGGTTGAACGTTCGTTCAGAAGTGTGGCATCGTGAACGCGCTTGACAGCACCAAGGACGAGATGTGGTCAGCGGAGAGCGACGAGGAGTGAGATGAGTTAGATTACTTCAAGAAATAAATCGCCCGTTTCTCTCGCATTCGTTTTTCTTGCTCACAAAGTTCCGTGCACGTTACAATCGGAGGTGCAAGTTTTTCGGGGGTTTTTTTGCCAGGAAAATAGGGTGCGCGTTAGAATCGGGTAATTACGGTAGTCACTTTCACTTGCCCTCTTTGCACCGTTAGCCGGCAGTGTGATATGTGATTAGTGAAGGAAAAAAATCGGGGGAAGTTTTCTGCTCTTGGAACAGCCTAGCAGACGACAGCCGCCACGGCCAGTGCTTAGTGCACATGCAGCAACTCGCACCGAGTTTGCCGCGTTGCTCCATTATACAGTGCAGATCAACGCTCCCATGATATTGCTAAAAAATTTGGTGGGTGTACACCAGTGCTCAAGCAAAGTTGCCCATCCCCGGACATGTTTCTGGAAGTATCTTACTGAAGTTACTCAAAAGTACACTTGCTTTTCTACTCAACGATTGTTGAGACCTGACAACAACCGTGTATGGTATGTCATTCTTCATGGGAAACTTAACTTTTCTTAAACTGGAATCGTACCTTGTGCAACTTTTTTCAGCCCTTTGCTTGACAACAGACGGTGTTTTGCTTGCATAGAAATGAATAAACAAATAAAGCCGACATTTATGCCTTCCAGTCCCCTCCCACCCTTGCATAGGCTACAGGAAAACGTCTGCAGTGTGCGAGACGGCCATGAGGGTTGAATTGCGTAGAAACTATAGACCTTAATTCACTCGCACGGCATCTGGTAAAGCCTGCTTGTGGTCATTCGAACAAGAATCCCAGAATCTCGCGGCTGGCTGCTACGGTAGCAGATAGTACTGTCAGTAAGGTGTGGTGGCAGCTCACACGTACACCAAGGTAGAAACTGAAACTAATTTATCGCCATATCACCTTTCATGATTCGTGGCGTGCTTCCAAAACAACGCTTGCTAGCAAAATGTGCATTAGCTGCACTGAAGTTCCCAGGAGCCGATTCAAAATAAACAACGGCACATTTCGTAACTGGCCGTTCATGACACACCTCGTACTCCAATGCAAGGTCAGCCTGTTGGTCGATGTCTACTTTGGCAAGGTCCAGCTTCTCGCCTCTGGCGTCAACCGCCGACTCTAGGCGAGGAGTCAACATCTTGCACGGCCCACACCAGCTGCAAATAATACGGATACAAATCAAGGACGAACGTCAACCATATTAGAAATAAAGACCGCGCCAACTTCCGAAACAACGTTAGCAGACATGAATCAACCTGAACGCTAGAAATAAAGACCGCGCCAACTTCGGAAACAACGTTAGCAGACATAAATCAACCTGAACGCAAAAGGGAAAAAAAAAAAAAAAAAAAACAGAACCTCATTTCCTGCTCCGTAACCCCTCGAAGCCTACAGTAATGATCTCGGTTTCTATATTTCACAAGGCGCTAAGCCCTAAGCCCCCCCGGTTTTCTTGTTGCTATGGGAGGCATGAAACCGTCCTAGCACCACGCGACTTCCGTACTAGCAAGGCAGCTTCCTTACCTCGCCCGGAAGTTCACGACGACCGGTTTCTTGCTGTTCAGTACTTTTGATTTGAAATCTTCCTTGTCTTGAATAGCATACTGCGCTCTTAAAGCTTTCCCCGAATAGATACACCTGTAAAAAGTCGATCGGAACGGCCGGCACAGTTGCAGCGCGGACTGAGAAAGCGCCATGTTTGATTGAGGTTATTGCAGACGACACGTTCATCCTGCACCCCGCTATCCATAACTCCGCCCAGTTGTTGTAATTATTGCCTTTTTTACAAAAATAGCATTGTTATTTTTTTAGAAGAAAAAATCAGTACGAAGCAGTGTACCTGCGCGCAAACTAAACTGAGGTTCGCAGGAGTAAAAGCGACGCCCGCCAGATGACGCCAGGTAACGCCAGTGGCCGCCATCTTGCCAGAGGCAAAAAGTGGGCTGCCGTCGCATCTCAATTTTTATTTGTTAGTACACCCTACCACACTACTGCTGTTGGACGTTTTAATGTGTGCAAGCCTGGCTCTTTGAGAATGGTTGCCACCTGCGTTGCTGACGGATGTGGAAATAGGCTGAAGAAAGGTTGTGGCCTCACATTTCACCTGTAAGTACATGAAAGCGGGTTCAATGGACCCTTTTCCAGTGCCGGTCCTCCTAGCGCCGCCACGACGAACTAAATAATTGCAGTCAGTCTGGCACAAAACCGACAAAACTCTCCTGTCCTTCCCGCACCAGCCGTCACCCGTCCCTTTCACATGAATATCACGAAAGCAGGTGCACATTACTGAGACTGATCTGCGTTCTAGTGCACAGCACTTTGGCGCACGGTACAGGGGTTTCGCGGCGGCGTCCACGTAACCGAGCGAGCGAACTAGCCACACCAGGCAGAACGGAGGAGTAGCGTGTGGCGAAATTTTGTTCCTTTTTGGCGCATACCCACTTGAGGGATTGGCCAGGGAGGGCAGCACGCGCTGCTAAGGCGTCATCTGCCAGCGCGTCGCCACGGCTCAGTATGTCTCACTGCCTCCTCCTCACACTTCCTTCATTCGCCGCCGTAAAGCGCCCTCCCCCTTACACTTCGGCCAGACGCTCTGCCTTCGTTTGTGGCTCACACGAACCACATGACATTTGCGCGGGAGGTTCAAACACGATTTGCAACAACATGCTCGGCGGCAGCGAAGTGCTGCGAAATGACGGCAGAGTAGCGCGCCCCACCGCGTGTAAGGTTATCACGCGATCACTTCCTGAGACTCGGCAGGTATGCGCCGTGACCGAGAAAAGTGCAGTTAGCGCTGCGCACAAATTTCGCATTAGGGGGTATTGCGAAATCATAATGTGAAATCGTCGTGTGGTTTTTTCTTTACTTTTTTTCATCTTTGTTGCTCCCTCACTGATAGCCATGTGCTCGCGGCGGGGTCAGCGTCAAGTGTCTTTTTTGTCGCTTTCTCTCTTTGCTAAGCTTTTTTTTGGGGCGGGGGGGTGCACATGCGAACTTCCTACCAGTTGTAAAAAAAAGAGGAAGTAAAAACGTGCCCGAGCAACAAGCCGAGGGGGTGCCCTTGTGTTTAAACTGCTTGAGGCGACTGTCGAGAATGGCGGACCGGCAGCCCGCGCATGCGCAGATTGCTACTGGAAAAACGTTCATCGCGGTCACTTCACGCCCCACTATGCAAGGTCATATAACTAGACGGCCTTGGTCATAATGAAGAATTAAACGGTACTTAATTTAACGAGCACAATCGTTTGTACGGTTGTGTTCATGTTAAGGTGTGACGTAGGCAACGTGTGTGCATGTGGGAAAGTTAATGTAATTGTGAATTAGTAAGTGGGTGCACATTGGCGTGGATTGTTAGGGATTTGAGATAAAGCCGAGGTGTTTGGTTTTTTCCATTGCATTTGTGCAGCAGATTTTACTTCATGTTCTGTCGCAGTGTTCGATGACACAGTGCTAGTTGTGTGTGTGTGTGGGCAGCAGTTGATACTCATACATTTATTGACAGGTTTCCGAAGAATGCAGAGGTGCGGGGCCGTTGGGAGCGGGCAGCTCGCCGAGAAGGGTGGCGTGCTAAGGATGCAGACCGCCTGTGTTCAGTGCATTTCACTCCTGAGTGCTTCGACCGCACTGGGCAAACGACGCGACTGCGCGTGGGAAGTGTGCCCACGGTGTTCCCTCCTTTTCGGCCTCGTCTACGGAAACCTGTGAGTATTACTGCCATCATTAAACGAGAAGCGAAATGTTGAGCGTGTTTGTGCCGTTATGGCCGCTACATAATTGCATGTTCAGCAAAGAGCTGTTATACTCATAGACTCTGCATTTTTGTAGGCCAAGGATTAGCGGGACTGTGGAGGGGTGGCTTAAGATACATCCAGCAAATATAAAATTAAACTTGAGCTTGTGCCATGTCTTCTCTGCTGGCATGCATACAACTTATCACGTATGACTAGGAATAAAGGTTGTTGCTTAGACTTCGATTAGTTCACCCAAGGAAATCGTATAGTACCTCCGACGTTGGATTTACAGAATATGATGCAAAGTTTTACTTAGTTCTTCCGCGAATTGCCTTTTTAAACTTAGACGTCTGAGAAATCGTACGGTTCCAACTTCAGGTGAAACGGAAGCGTCCCAACCCCAAGACTCGAGATTGCCCGGTCCCTTCTGGTTCTGAATTGTGCGACCTGCCTGGAACTGAAGAGCATCCCAAAGACCCGCCCACCAAGCGGGTTTACAAAGGCAAGGCCCTTGCCTCAAAAGGAGAAATAATGCAGTTAAAGAAGATTAAAACGTTACTACAAACAAAACGAATGCTGGTTAAGAGAAAGAGAGCCACACAAGAAATCACCATAGAAATTAGAGAGCGAAGGGATTTGTCAGAAGAAGGGTCGCACGTGTTCACATCTGTTTTCTCAAATGACATTCAGAAGATACTTAGCTGTGATGGGAATGAACAGAAACGAAAGTACCCGACTGAGCAGTGAGAATTTGCACTGACTTTACACTTTTATAATCCAGCTGCATATGACTACGTTTGATCCAAGTTCAACAAGGTCCTGGCATCTCAGTGAACACTCTGGGGTCGGCATACACCTATTCAAGGAGCTCCTGGCTTCACAGCAGAAGCATTTTCTTTCCTGGAAAAGTTTTCAGAAGCATATCCCTCTTATTGTGCTCTAATTGTAGACGACATGTCTATAAGGAAACGTGTAAAACTTGTTGGAGATGGGGTAGTCGGGTATGTTCACTTTGGAACAGCAGGGCATGATGACGACAGTCTTTCCAGAAGCTGGAAATGCGTGTGCCTTCATAATCGTTGGGTGTAAATGCCACTTGGGTGCTTCTTAATTGACTCGCACAAGTGCAGAGAGGGCCGGCTGACCAAACAGTGCATGGAGAAACTTGCGTCAGTGAAGGCTGAAGTTGCCTCTCTCACGCTTTGTGGAGCCTCTTCGAATTTCATCATGGCCAGGCGTTTAGGTGCTGAACTTTGTGTGGACTCTGAGCAGATTTCTGCAAGCTTTGTGAACCCGTATGACAACATTAAGAATGTTTGCGTTATCTTAGGTGCCTGTCATATGATTAAGCTTATCCGCAATTCCTTGGCGAATCTAGGCCACCTTGTCGACTCTGAAGGAAAGCACGTCAAGTTGGCCTACGTAGTGGCGTTGGAGGCGTTCGGCTGCGGCTGGGCAACAAACTCATGAAGGCCTATGTGCAATGGGAGGGGCAAAAGACGAAGGTGCCGTATGCTGTGCAAGCATTGAGTTCCCCCGTTGCTGATGCATTGAACTTCTGTGAACAAATGCCAAAGCTACCACGATTCCATGGTGCTCGTGTAACATCTAAGCTTGTGGGAGTTTTTGATCCCCTGTTTGTCCTCTTGAACTCAAGGAACCCTTCTGAAAGTTCCTACAGGGCTCCTCTGTGGAAGCAGAATGAAGCCTGCTGGAAGCCATTCTTTGCTGACTCCCAAGCATATATAAAGGTGCTGAGAGATTTGGCTGGACAGCCACTTTTAGAAGGCTTGAAAAAAACTGGTTTTGTAGGCTTCTCGATCTCCATGGCGAGCACTGAAAAAATGGTCAATGAGCGTTGGCCAGGGTGAGCTGAAGTACTTTTTGACGCACTAACCGAGCTGGATCATGCCGAGAACTTCTTCGGATCCGTTCGTGGCTGAGGTGGGTACAACGACCCGACAGCTGCACAGTTCACGGCGGCATACGAGTGTTTGCTGGGGCAAATAGAAGCGACATCTTCCAGTTCAGGAAATTGCACCAACGAAGTGGTTCTCATCTTGAGAACCACCACTGTTATTGTAGACGCAGCGAGCCCGTTTACAGACATGCACAGGTCTTCAATCTTCAAGCGCTTTTGTAGGCCATTTGACCATCTAAAAGTAAAAAAAAAAAAAAAATTCTTTATAACCTCACGCAACCGCTTTTATTTCGTTGAAGATGCGGGCGACTTAATCGGCAGCGCAAATAAGCACGAACGCAGCTGTACATTGCTGTTTTATGCCACTGGTAAGATGGCCGCCTTCCCTCTTGGCGGGGCTTCGATGGTTTCTGCACCCCCAATAACGTATTACGAGGATACGCAAGCACTTTTCATGACGCAGTACGTAAACCCGAAAGCATCAGGTGAACGGATACGCCGCAGTTGCGCCCTGGACCATAGAAACTCTATGCCCTGGACGGCTGGTGACTGCGGCGCCGCTGGGTGAGGTTCCGCACCGTGTTGTGACTCAGCGGGCTGCAACAAGCAGAGCTTTACTACAATGCAGCTTAATTAGCTGCGAGCACCTGACCTGCGCCCAACAGATATCACCAGATTTACAGAGCTACTAACGGCTTCGACGATGAGGGCCCTAAGCATACGCGCTAATTAACCCTGTAATGCGTCAATTCGCAAAATTTGTGCGAGAGCAGTTTATCGAATTTCTGTGCTTCCTAAAAGCTTGTACGAATGGTAAATCGTTCTAGTGTTGGAATAACCAAGCCAGTTGTAAACAACGTGCCACCTGCTGCAACTTCTTGTTCGCGCTCCTAGACAAAATGAACACGAGCAAAACACGAACCACACGAACTGTCTCGGATGTCGACACGTGGTACATATACGCAGATATACGCTTCCGCAGTTGCGTGCCCGACGCCGTGACGCACCGTTCCCATGCCAGACGATTGCAATGGCACGGTGCAAGAATCCGTCACGTGTGTATGCAGCCACTTTTTTGTTTTTGGAGCAACCGGGCCACTTTTCATGGCACAGCTAGGCGCGCCCCAAAGCGAACCGGTTGCTACCCGCCGCTCATTTGAGTTCGTTGCCCACAGCGAACCAAAACTGACCATCGCAGCAAGGGAAAAAAACTAGTTGGCACCGGCTCGCGGCGGACTGCACATTCTCGGACACCTTCTTCCGTGTTCGACGTCTACGTCAGTGGACTGACCCGCACCACTTCGCCGGGAGGCGTGTGTTGAGAAATACGGCCCGACCTGTTCATCACATGGCGGCTCAAGCGCAGGGAGACGTAGCGACGGCACCGACCCGTAAGTTTGAAATCCAGGCAAACTTTTGCTTGCCACGTACTCCGGGATTACGGCGAAAAAACGCTGTATCATTCGCCTCTGCTGACGTTCTTGTCGGAGGTTCTCGCCGTCAAACGATAAGACCATCCGTAACGCGTATAACGCGTGGTCGCCCCCGCAAGCGCTGATAAAGCAGCGATATCGGCTGACGCGCTTGCCGCTCGCGCGTGCACTGCTCGCGTAGTCGAGGTCGCGATGCCTTCGTTTCTTCCACGGCAGAGGAGGCGCGAAGCCTTGACCGTGAACCGTTTTGGCCCGTACCTCCAAACACGGTAGCGCTGGTTTGAAAGTTCGTTAGTGTGCCGGGTGCCAAGTTGGATCGTGACGCCGCAACAGTTCGGTGCTGTGAAATAGAGGGGGTTGGGTGGGGAAAGTGTCCTTTTTTTTTTTTTTTTCTGCCGCCAGAAATAATAGCGGGCACTTCAAATGTTTATCAGTTTAGGAAGGGTACACTACCGGCTAGAAAACAACAGCTTTAAACCTGTTAATTTGTGGCAACCTGCCAGCGTTGTAAAAGAACACGAGATACGCGACTGGAGATACCAAGTGTGGCCGTGATATTGGGAGTCTTGCTCAACTCTCAGTGGGCAGAGCTAAAGTCCGGTGTTCCAATCTCGCGAGTAGTTGAATCTCGAAATTGTGGTCGTCTTATCATATCCCGGCGGCTGCGGGCGAGCCCTGATAGGAGTCAGGCGAGACTGGGAGCTTATCTGCGCGCGGCACATCGTCCAAGCCGCGTCGAACGTTTCCCCTTAGTTTGAGCGCTCACTTGCTGCTGTGGAGTAGCCTGCTCAAGCATTTCTTCACACTAGCTCTACGTGTACTTCTCCCCGTATTTATGCGGATACCAGGTAGGTTTGTGCTTGGGCGCCGACTTGCTGTCGTCTGATATCGTCTGCACAGCAGTGGAGCTATTCCGAGTATTCCGATGCTGCTACTTATTTGCCGCTCTCCAGCTAGCTTGTATTTGCTTGTGCTACCTTTGCCTTTTTGTTGTTATAAATGGTAGGGGATTTCTTACAACAATCACAGTAACTCATGGTTTAGTTTGTCTCAGCCAGAATAGCTTAACCATGGTGAAATCCTAGGGGACGTACAATTAGAAAATAGTCATGTTGAGTTCTCCGATCATATACTACATACTGCAGGCCCATTAAAGAGAGGCATATAACCCCGAAATGTGCCATACAAAAACAATTCATGTTAGTAATCAATTTTTTGGATGCCATCAAGTTGTGCAATTAGTGGGGGGGAAAATATTTGAAGTTGTTAGTTTCTCATGAAGAGAAGAAAGAAATTTTGAGCATGTTAGTCACACGTAATGGCAAGAAAGAATATTTGAAGATGTTAGTCTTGTGTAGTAAGTTGAAAATGACTTCGAGGTGTGTATTCCATGGCAGTCATGCTATTGATGAGTTTGGGTAGGAGTTAAATTGCATATGCAATGTATTTTCAAGCTAGAGGAACTTAGGCTTTACATCTTTTTCAAATTTGCAGTGTAGGAATGCATACTCTAGTTTTGGCCCTATCAGAGAAGTGTAAGCAAAAGGTGTAAGGGGCATGTGAAGTTAATGGCTCAAAAAACATTTGTGGAAGGTGTATGAGCAAATAGTAACGTGTTTATTTTGTTTAAGGTCATTAAGTTGCTCTCAAGTATCTATATTTGTTAACTTCAGTAAGTAGGCAGGCTGTAGAAGACTGCAAAAGAGAAGCAATGTCCTTTACTAATAATTTTGAAAAAACTGTCTTATCAGGATCAAGTTGCATAACATTGAGTAATAGCATACAAATAACAGTTCAGTAGCTTAGTAGTAGTCATTAATCATGGTTAGCAATTTTATGAACCAAACCATCATTACGAAATAGCATAGCCTGTGGGATTATGATAGCAAAAGGCTTTATGTAAATTGGAAAGAGTAGGGGACCTAAGACACTTCCCTGGGGAATGCCGGAAGTGACGGAACACTTATAATTGTGGCCATCAATTCTGACAAATTGAATATGAGATAAATGTGCAGAAACTTTGTTAATCACATAAGGTGAAGGACCTTCAGATCTAAGGTTGTAGATTAGCTTGCAATGTGAGATGAATAAATGAATGAAAGTGTTATTTTTAATTTCATATCAGTATGGGTCCCGATTGCTTGTTGCGCATTCCTGGCCAGTATTGGACCAGTGTGGCCAGTACTGAGATTGAAGTCTTTACAAACATGGAAGAAAAATAGTGTAAATTTGGCCTGACTTATCAAGAATATGTGCAAAGCTATGAATGACTGACACTAGTGACCGTAGAAAAGCCTTTGTGAAATCTAACTCTGCTCCAAACCTAGTAATGTGAGTAGCTACAACATGCTCTAGCATTCAGCTTGACAATGCTAGTGATGTGGCGCCGTGGGTAGCAAAGATCATTCGCTTGTCGCCCTTTCTCAGGGCCGGGCGCCCCACTTGCCAGTCAATTGGTGCAATGAATTATATGACTGAAGGGCAGAAAGCGGTAACAAGGAAATGAGAAAGTGTCTCAGCGTAGCATCACGAGAAAATGATATGCAGTGATATGTTATCAGGACCCAGCGTGGCAACCGCTGTTGCGATTACGCCATTCCTTCCGGGCCTCCAAGCCACACCTAGTACTTCATACTGGCAGCATTGAGGTCACATGTTATCTCCCAGCGAGCCGAAGTTACGTTTGTGCAAGAAAAAAACTTTTAAAATCAGCTTCCATATATGATGATATAAACAAGTGTAAAAGGTGGTTGCTGAGTGCCAAATCTCTGCAGCAGTTTCTTTTACTGCATGTTGGCAGTCTGGATGGACTGAGTTCGTTTCCCGGGCGCGGTGACCGCTTTTCTGGTGAAGGCAAAAAGCAAAAACGCCCGTGTATGCGAGATTTTGGCGCACGTTAAAGATCCCCAGTTGGTCAAAATTAATCCGGAGCCCTCCACTACGGCACGCCTAATCGCCTGCGTTGCGTTGGCGCATTGAACACCACAGTCAGTCAATCAAAATGAACGGGCTGGGGCTTCCAACAGGGCAAATGGATTTGTTTGGCAGTATTCCCAGCAGGCCCGTGGTGGTTTGTTGGCACACCCACCTTCTTTGTTGTCTTAACGAGTGCCCAGGCTGCTGAAGCAAAATGCATAGAAGATAGAAAACATGCCATCACCTACGTGTCAGTGGATTTCTCCCTTCTGTTTTGATCCTAGTTTCATTGCAATAATGCCTGTGGCTTGTAGTATTGCACAGCTTGCAATTTCCATAGGAAGTTACACTGCAGAATCTTATCAGTTTCCTTATCTAAACATCAATATGAGGTGTAACAATTAGTGCTTGATGCTTGCATATTTATTGAATGATCGTTGCCAAAACCTTGCAAAACTGCAACCTACGCCACATGTTTGCCTAAGAACATGTTTGCATGCTGTGGAGGGTAACATGCATATTTTCTAGCACAAAAGCGAGAACACAGGAGAAGGATGCAGATGGGACAGGCATCCTAGTACCAACCTAGTACCAGTACCGGTACCAAGTTAGCCCGAAACCAACTTGCCCAACTTTCCGCTCTAATTAATGTGGAAGCTATGTCTAATAGTTTTGCGACTATTTGATACGCTATGAAAATTGCTGGTTCGTTGGGAACAGTTGCATTGAATGCTTTAAACTGTGCCCTGCCCCGTACCTTGTAATTGACAGCTTTGCTTTTAAATCTTAACTGAAGAGTTGGTGTATCAAACGACAAGATGAAAGCAAACTTCGTATCGCATCACTCACAACATTCCCTCGGCCTTCTGTGCGTAAAATGCTCTGGCTGTTTTTAAATTCTCGTCCATATTAAGGTGCAGCACCCTGTGTGCTACACTTGTGCTCTGTGCACATGTGTACAGAGACCCGGTGTGGTGGCTCAGTGGCTATGGTGTTGTGCTGCTGAGCCCAAGGAAATTGCAGGTTCGATCCCGGCCACCACAGTGGTTGCTCTCCAGATGGAGGCGAAGAGCAAAAATGCCCCTGTGCTGAGATTTCTGCACGCGTTAAGGATGCCCGGGCGGTCAGACTTAATCCGGAGCACTTCACTATGGCACGCCTCAGCCCAGGTGTAGCTTCGGCGCATTAACCAACAAAATTTGGATTTCTGAGCTACCAAGGTAGGCTGCAATTAGTGTCCCAGTGTAAGTTAGTTACCCAGGATGCTCTTTCTTCCCACAGGATCAGCCATGGAGCCCGGATTCATGCAGCAGAGCTTGGAGCAGTGCGACGATGAGCTCCATGACCTGATCCTGAAGGAGAAGCAGCGCCAGATGCGGGGCCTGGAGATGATCGCCTCAGAGAACTTCACCAGCCTGGCGGTCACCCAGTGCCTGGGCACCTGCCTCACCAACAAGTACTCCGAGGGATACCCCGGGCAGAGGTCAGCTCTTTTCCTCAATTGTCGCAATGGCATTGAAGGGGAAATTAAGAAGTAGAATTATATTGTATGAAGTGTTATTTTTACAGTAATACAAATATTATAAATGAAAATTAAAGAATAAGTGGTTTAATGTTTTAAAAATCGTGCGTGATAGTGGATGGTTTCTGGAGTGTTCTGGTGGTGTAAGTGTCGCGTACAAAAAAGGAAAGGTATGTTTATATTTTGCTATTCTGAAAGCACGGCCAGGATCCAAGAAAATGTAAGTGGCCTTAAAACAAGGTGTTGCCAGTTGCTTGGAATATGAAGGATATCGTATTATGAGATAGGTATTCTGAATGGTTGCTGCATACCATCAGTTATTGCAATGAGGATTTGGAAGTCAGATAAATACAAAACTGTGCTCACTACATTAAATATGGAAGCCATGTGATAACTTTGTTGGGAAAGAGCATTGCGTGCTGGGTCTCTGTGAGAACCCTTGACGCAAGATGGCCGTGGGCAGGGAAGTCTCCTATGGATTCCACGTTAGTCGCCTCTCGTAACTTTCTTGCGTAATTTGGGTAGCTCCCAGTTCTGACCACTGGTGAAGATTGAGCAAAAACATATCTATACGTTTCTTGCCACAGTAGGCCTCTGCTGTCCTGTAGACTCCAAAAGGAGGACTCCGAAGTGTCACAGTTTAGTAATGACATGACCAGCAAGGCGTCATTTTATCTGTACGGTACGGGGACGTCCTGCAGCCAGTGGTAGTGTGGTGTCTTGATCGGACCTAGCCAAGTCTCCTGGCCCCCCAGGCACACATATCTTCTTGCTATGGGCCTGTTCAATTCCTAATACTCAAAACTTGTTTATGCCTCACGCTAGGACGTAACGCGTACTAAAAAAACATTGGGACAGTCATTTACGCCTCACACTGGAGTGCCTCGTAACGCGTATTAAAAAGACACTGGGACATTCGTTTACGCCGCCTCACACTGGAGTGCTTCGTCCTTCAAAGACCAGAGACCTTTACAGCAAACCCGTATATACCTCTACCCCCGAACGGTTTCATCTCCATTGGAAAAAATGCCAAGGCCTCAAGAATACATTTATACACCGCATTCTTCGCCCCTCACCAGGTCTCACGGTAGTGGAGATGGCCTGAGATTTTTTTAGATAAAGGCGAAAAAAGAAAACGCCCATGTGAAGAGGTTTTCGGCGCACTTCAAAGATACCCAAGTGGCCAAAATTTATCCGGGGGAGCCCTCCGCTTTGGCGTGTTTCCCAGTCCAGGTGCAGCTACGGTGCATTAAATCTCGCAATCAGTCGTCTGACCTGTCTTGGCCGTGCCGTCCGGTTGCAGGTACTACGGGGGCAACGAGTTCATTGACGAGATCGAGTTGCTGTGCCAGAAGCGGGCCCTGGAGGCGTACCGGCTAGACCCGGCCCTGTGGGGGGTGAACGTGCAGCCCTACTCGGGCTCCCCGGCCAACTTTGCCGTGTACACGGGCGTGGTGGAGCCCCACGGCCGCATCATGGGCCTGGACCTGCCCGACGGGGGCCACCTGACGCACGGCTTCTTCACGGACAAGAAGAAGATCTCGGCCACCTCCATCTTCTTCGAGTCCATGCCCTACAAGGTCAACCCCCAGACGGGCCTCATCGACTACGACAAGCTGCAGCAGACGGCCGCCCTCTTCAAGCCCAAGCTCATCATCGCCGGTGGGTGGGGGGCGTGAGCCCCGAGGAGGAACCCCCCAGGGTTGGTTCCTCGTTCCCACGCTCGTTATGAGAAACCTTCTGCGTCTAGCTCTAGAGCATGTTTGATTTAGATGCACATGAAGTGATCAGTGATTTGGTTCTGATGGTTAAGCAGTCAGCCTGCTTAAGTGCGCAATGCAGGCAACAAAGAAGCATGACGTACAGTACAAGGGCCCCCATTGTTTCGGTCTCTTTTTGTGCTAACACTTCCTTTGTTTTCTTGTTGTTTTGGTTACTTCTTTTTCATTAAGTGCAATGGGAAGCTGTGGGTGTGAGTGCTATTTCCTGGAGGACGAGGAAGAGTGAACCTCATGAAGGGGTTAACAGCCCACGAAGAGACGACACACACGGAAGAGGAGACAGGACGAACGCTGAACTACAACCGATTTTTATTCCGCCAAGAAAGACGTATAAATCCACCGACTGGCCCACCAAGCCATCCTCGTGACGAAGAGGGGAGGTTGTTACTACCACTGCGCACTGTCTCTGTGTGGGTTTCTTCAGCATCTGTGTGAGCTTTTTTGCACTATTGAAAATGACAAGCAACCAGCCACGTTCACCAGTGCACAGGTGGAGCTCTACAGCATCACTTACCTCACTTTTTGAGCATGTGGCAGAACCCAGTTATTCATCATTAACTGCACTTGCATCCACATTTCTTTGCACACAAAAAAAAAGTGATGCGGCACCTAAACTTCTGCATGAACCATCTAAGGCCCTCAGTCACTCCTAGCTGTCATTGGGGGTTCGGTGGCTGAAGTTGGTAGTTTTTCTGGTGGAGGCGGCAAGCATGCTCTTAATTGGTTATTAAGGAACCCCAGGTTACCTAAAATAATTCATGACTGGGCATTGAAAATAGATGAAGCATGGTTTTGGTGCATTTTAGATTTACCGGTTGCACAGTGGCCAGGGCATTATGCTATGGCGCCTGAGGTTGCTAATTCAATTTTGGGCTGTGAAGGCTGTGTTGTTAACAGAGGTCGAGCATGAAATGGCCTTGCAGCATGCAAGATTTCAGCGCATGTTAGTGTCCCACATTGTTTAAATTCACCTGTAGTCCTCCACCTTGTTGTGGTTACTGATTAGCTGGTCTCCACGAAACTTTGTTGGTGCCCCCCCACCACCACCCCTCACCTTCCCCGTTCTCCCCACACATTTTTTTTTTTTTTTTCACATTTGTGATGCTAAAAATGCTAAATCTAAAAATTGAGGCACAATGTGGTTGCCAGGTTGGCTGGCCTACCGAAAAATGGTGGTTGATGTTCGACGCTGCGCAGGTTAGGTGCATTCTTTGCTGAAGGATAGCTATTTAGCTCCTTACGATTTAATTAAATTTCAAATACAATGGGGTTTTTCAATTTACAATCTCGGGCTCATTGCAGGTAATCTGCAGATAGGCTAAGGATTCTCCATTCCACAGAAATATGCGTGTAGAATGAATGATGAATTGCTTCCCAGGAAGTCTGTGGTGAGTTTGAGACTGATAGCCGAAGAGCCCCACTGGCTTCAGAGCTTCATTTTGTTGCTGTAGCTGACATTGCAGTGTGCAGCTAGGTTATTCATCAGCCACATGATAGTGTCTTAGAGTAGTGTCATTGTAGTTCTGGTACAGAGGCCATTTTATCTGAATGCGTATGTGCGATGACTGTTGCAGGCGTGAGCTGCTACCCGCGCCACCTGGACTACAAGCGCTTCCGCGAGATTGCGGACGAGAACAACTCGCTGCTGATGGCCGACATGGCGCACGTGAGCGGCCTCGTGGCCGCCCAGGTGGCCCCCAACCCCTTCGAGTACTGTGACATCGTCACCACCACCACCCACAAGACCCTGAGGGGGCCCCGGGCAGGGCTCATCTTCTACCGCAAGGGTGAGCGAGGTGCCAGGCACTCGTAGGTGCTCTGTCAAACACAAGCACGTTTTCTTAGGCTGGGTGGCAGGTGTCGTAGTTCAAGTGAAGAAAAAGAAACAGGCTTGGGCTGGACTTGCAAAGCGACAAAACAACTGGACTGGTGTAACAGTATACCGTATTTTTGCACGTATAACCCGCACCAAAAATGTGAAAATTTCGGGGGTGAAGTAGAGGTGCAGATTGTATGCGAAGTATTTCGTTTGGTGCAGCTTCACCGCAATGCGCGTTGGGCCATGATGCCCTTACAGCAGTAGTAGCGACTAAGCCACTGTTATCCCATTGACAGTGCTTATTCTGCACACACAGCTCAACAATATACGAACCTGAAAAAAAAATGTCTTTGGCAAGTCATCTAGTTACGTAGTCAGCTAGGTAAGCTCTTTTGCACAAACAAATGTGTAATTTTGCTTGAATTAGTATCTTTGGTCCATCCTTTTATGTATAAACTATGCGGGCATACGTGGGGATGTATTTTTTTTTTTTTTTATTCGTCAACGGAAAGTGGGGGTGTGGGTTATATGCAGGGGCAGGTTACATGCGCGAAAATACGGTAACAGGGTGGCTGCTGAGACGGGGCTAGGAGTAGAAGGAGGCCATTTGCTCGACTGAAGGACGTAGTCAGAAAATTGGGAGCGAAGAATGGGCTCGGAGAAAATTTGGGGGCAAAGAATAGATTTGGGCAGCATAGGACAGGAGCAGTTGGTGGTCTTTGTGCTGCAGTGGACTTGGACTGGTGTTGATGGTAGTGACGATGATTATAATAACCACTTGTTTAGGAAAAACACATTGCATTTGCTGTAGAGTTGAATACGTTGTAAGCTGTATCCTCTATGCCTGGAAAAAAAAAGTACTGGAGAGATTAATGAAAGACTGGCAGGCAATTATTCTATCTTCTTTGTTATCTTAGAGCATAGATTTTATATATCTTAGATCAGGGTCTTGCATAGAACACTGTCTGCCTTGTGGGACTCCCAGTGTTAGCCTTTTCATTTTTTTATTCCATTGTAGGTTTAGGTGGTAGAGCTTCTTGTGAATGTAGAGGGGGGGGCACTATGAACAGCAAGAAACATTGGGTATTCCCTGGTGATGTAGGAATGATTGTGGGTGTATTAACTGGTGGCAGTTCCCGTTGTGGTTTGTTGGAGCAACTACCTGCAGCCCCGTGCTCTCATTCAAGCCTCCATGACCAGTTTTCTTCATGCAGGTGTCCGGTCTGAGTCTAAGACGGGTGTCAAGGTCATGTACGACCTTGAGGACAAGATCAAGCAGGCTGTCTTCCCAGGGCTCCAGGGGGGACCACACAACAATGTCATCGCAGGTAACTGCATTGGTTTGCCTTTTGTTCCTTGCTGCTGAGTTTTCGTCCAGTAGTTTCTTTCTTAAACTTTTCCTGAAGGAATTTTGGGTTAAAGTTTAAAGTAAGCATGCCTCGCACATGGGGCCCATGTCTTGCACAGGCCTACTATATTGGCGCGAACCATGCCCTTCGATTTATTCATATTTTGTTACCAGTGCATGGCTGCACCCTTCCGTGTTATCCTGTGTTTCAAGCAAAGCGTGCATTTCCTTCATCTTTTGTATTCCGCACCAGCTGTCTTGTTTTGTTGGGGAAAGGGTGTAGTTTTGCAGTCGCTATCCCAGGCTGTTCATGCTTGATCAACAATGTTCCCGATTTTTTGAGAACTGAGAGCAAGCACTCGAGACAAGTGCTGCAGCTTTTGATTCACCGACGCACGTCTGTGCGCATCACTTTGCTGGCTGCTGCTTCGATGTTTCTGTGTTGTTGTTCTATTTCATTGTGGGGCAGAAGTTTGCTCCAATAAACATTATTCCAACAAGAACCTTCATTCGGTCTTCATGGTGTGATAATATAGTCTCTTTCTATTTTTCTCTTATCAATATTCAAGTTGGAATGTTTCATGCGACTGTTGGGGCAAACAGATTTTTTTTTTTCATTTGTTTTGGTTAAAACTAATTACAATTGTGTATCCTTAATTTAACAATTAACTGCTGATAAACATGCATCCAAAAGTGCGTCTAAAGCCTGAGTGTTCTTGCGTGTTGTAGAATCGTGAGTCAGTTGTGTGTTGTTTGTTCCATTGATGTTATTTTCATTTCTTATGCTCTTCTTCCTCTATTGCAAACATCTTCCTTTCCTCTCTTTTTTTTTATGTGCACCACGCTGAAAGCATCATTGTTTGTGGGCACTTATGCAAATAAATAAATTAATAAATGCTACAGCGGCAGCTGCCACTGTGTGTGTGTGTGTGTGTGAATACACCTGTAGCCGAATGATATCTTTTCTTGGCAACTACTTTTGGGGCAGAAAATTAAGCCAGCATTTTTTCTTCTTCTCAATGTTGTTGCAGGCATTGCGGCTGCCCTCAAGCAAGCGGCCACTCCCGAGTTCAAAGCCTACCAGGAGCAGGTTGTGAAGAATGCGCGGACACTGGCAAAGGAGCTCCAGGCCAAGGGGTACACCTGTGTGTCAGGTGGGCATTTGGAAATGTGCTTCTCTGCGCTTGTGTTGAAGCAAACCTCCCTCTCTGTGCCTCACTGATTGCGGCATTGACCAAGAATGTGCTGCGGGAAAGCCAACATTCTCGGATGGTGATGATGATGGTTGGTGAAGTGAAAGATGGTTGAAAGGCGAAGCTTTCTCTAGTTGAATGCCAATGTCTTCAAAGTCCAAAATACAAATTGTTACACTTAAAATGCACTGCAGGAAAGCCAACTTGCACAACGGATTTCCACAAAGGCATGTGAAGCGCCACAATAAAAAAAAAAACAATTCCTGTGGTCGGAACCAAACCTCCTGGGTTCCTCGCGCTATAAAGCCAAAGTCTATCCGATGGCACCATTCTTACACGGTCAAAGCACTTTGGATTTTTTACTTTGATTCAGGTTGCATAGAAGAAAGCTTCACATTTTAACCATCTTGCTCTTGAAGGGACACTGAAGTGAATTGGTCAAGCTCCTGTTTTTGCTTGCGCTGCGTAGACTGGCTCAAATGAGCACACTTTTCATCGTTTATTGGGGCGATGAGGTGGTATTCTTTTATAAAGCCTGAAAGAAGAAAAACTACCATGCGCGATTTGTGGCCATCGCACCAACTAACGGCAGTGACGTCAATACAAGGCGCTGCGTGATTGGACAATGTCCAAGGTTAGAATTCAAACCAGTTTCGGTTTCAGCTCTGTGAGACAACATGCTTGGCATCCAACGTTATCGTTGGTTGGGCATTCTCCATATCTTAGTAATCGGCATACCGCGCTTCTGCCATGTTGTCGGCTATAAGATGCCTCAGATAAACCAGCCAGCACGGCTTGGAATCGTAACAATCGCTAGTCGAGGCGTACGCAGTGAGTGAACGCCCTCCGCGTGGCCACAAACGCTCAGATGCGATGCGCTTTTCTTCCATCTTTAAAGCTTTCCTGGCTCGTGCCTGTACTGTAAGAGGCGTGTTTGCACCAGGCCAAGTATCGACTGATTCAGGAGTGTTCCCACTGCCCGCAAGCAGTTGGTGCTCATGGTAATACCACACCAACGATAAGTCGCGAGCATATCAGTGTCAGTCTGCGCGCATTCTGCGAACTCGCTCGTGGAGCAATGACTGTTACAGCGCAAAAATGGTGAATTCAGTATAGAAAACAATGCCCTAACACAAATAAATCAACTTTTAAAAAATGTGCTATCGGGGATTCAAACTTGCAAATTGCAAAACATTGAACCTAGTGCTCCAGACCATTGGCCATTAACCAGCACTTTCAGGAGCAAAAATACTATAAAGCATATATAGTATAGCCTGTTAACATTTTTATTTAGTTTCAGCATTCCAAGCAGCTTAGACAACTATTTCTTGAATAGCACTCGTGCAGTAAGCACCCCCCAAATTTCCACAAATATCTCTGTCTCGTAAATGCATTCTTTAGGCACAAAAGCACTCGCAAATGTGTGGCTGTGCTGCTGACCGCTGTGTTAGTTCACCCAGCGCAAAAAGTGCTTCCCACATCTTGGTTTTACGCTGTACAATAAAAGTTGCAGTTGATTTTAATTCTTTAGTACCTATATTAACTTTGCTGACTCTTCTCCCGCGTTCAGTTGGCGTTAGATTTTTCTACTAGCGTACAAGTCGGCGAAGCGTCGCATGTGCGCTTGTGTGGAGCTACTTTATAAACTTTACTAAGCCTGATACAGTCTACAAATTAACAAACTAAGGGCACATTCTTCCAGGCTGACATGGCGTAGTTTCAATGGAGCAAATGAATTGCGATGACCCGCTGGCGGCCGACTGACTAAACGCTGGGCTGACTGATTCTGTGGAACGCTCGGCAAGTCGTGCCGTAGCGCAGTCAAGCCTTATAAAATCGGCAAGGAGGATGCAAAGAGGGGGACTGCATTTTCAAGTTGATTTTTCTACTGAATAGTCGCTTAAACGCAGCGAGAGTGGTTGAAACAAGGCCTGCAGACTCGAGACTACAATTTGCGCTAGTAATCCCACAATGTTTACAAACCACTTCACTGTCCCTTTAAGAAAGGGGCTGTAATTTCTTAGTATCGCAGCAGGGGAGCTTTACTCGAGGAGATTTTGTATTCTCTCATAGAAAAGTATACAGAACTTTTTAACCTACTCTATGGTTTTCTGTATGTAGAGGTACGATGCAAATGGTCACGGTTCTATCTTGAATAAATTTTACTTTTCACAGACAGTTTTCTGCCATCTTTTTTTCCATTTCCACTGCTCGTCCTAAACTCCTTCATTTTTTAACTGGTTTGTTACCGTAAGGTCAACTGCTTTCCTTGAAAATTTGGTTTAACGGTTATTCCACTTGAAGGATAACTTTTCTTCTAGGGAGTTGTGCAAAGTAAGGGTATATTTTTTCGGAGAATACTGCTGCGTTTAAAGTTTTTGCATGTGGTGGAGATAGAATTGAAGCATATAACTTCACTTTCTGGTACGTCCTTGTAACATAGATGCTTATTCAGTCTGCTAAAAACCATGGCTGCAGTTATACCTATACTACAGCATGTTGACTGTTCATGTAGATCTCTGCCAAGAAAAAAAAAAACAATCTTGCGGCAGATTTGTTTTTGCACACAAATGCTTAAATTACAGGAATCTCGAGTATAAATGAGTTAAGTCCTGTCCCTTGGTTTTGTAGAGGTCTTGCCATTTGTTGCAGCCTAAAAGACTGGCCTTGCATGCTTGAGAAAGGTTAGAAGTGAAAGAATTTACCATTAAAAAGCTTTTGTGCTAAAACCAGCATGCCGTTTGATTAATACTGTTCTTGCACTCTATCTGGGGCCCATACTTTGCTTGGTGTTTATAACTGTTCTTAGTTTCTCGGAAGAGCAGAAAGCAGCAAGTTTTATAGCTCTCCAAGGACAGTGTAGCCTGATAGGAAATGTTAGTGCCAGGTGAAATGCAGTTACAGAAAGTAAGATTACCTTAATGTAAGGTTATGTGTTGTCAGTATGGTGTATTGTCAGCAAGATGGTAGTTAGATGATGCTTGTGATGACCTTTTATTGGGAGTAAGATGACAATAAAATGACAGTAAGGTGATGGTTACAATCACTTTTTATTGTCAATAAGATGACAGTGTATTGTCAGTAAGGTGACAATAAACTGGGAGCAAGATAATGCTAACAATGACCTTTTATAGTCAATAATATGACAGTGTATTGTCAGTAAGGTGACTACAAAATGACACTGAGATGGTGGTTACGATGACCTTTTATTGTCAGTAATATGACAATCAGGTGACAGTAAGATGACGCTTACGGTCACCTTTCTCCAGGTGGCACGGACAACCACCTGGTGTGGGTCGACCTGCGGCCCACGGGGCTGAACGGGTCGCGTGCGGAGCGTGTGCTCGAGCTCATGTCCATCGCGTGCAACAAGAACACCGTTCCCGGCGACAAGAGTGCCCTCAACCCGGGCGGCATCCGGCTGGGCACCCCCGCTCTCACCACTCGGGGACTCAAGGAGGCCGACATCGTCAAGGTCGCCGACTTCATCCACAAAGGTGCGCTGATGGTGGTGGCTGTTCCCTATGCAGCACTTGCTTTGACCTGATGGTGGTGGTCGTCAAAAAGACGGCTTTGTCCCGAAAACAGTGGGGCCGATTTTATCGCAAACTTCAAACAGATAGTTGAGATATTGCCGCGAACCATACATTGGGTTTGTTTATTTGTGTTTTGCTTTTACCGCCCGGCTGCACCGGTCTGTGTTATCTCTGCGCCAAGGGAAGCACGTGTTCCATTCTTTCTTTCTGTGCCTCATGTGCTTATCTGTCGTGATAGGGAGAGCATTCCGATCTAACGTGAACAGCCCAGAATAATCTTCTTGGATCTACTATGTTCTCGATGCGAATCGACGTTTCGAGAACCACGCGCGCCAAAAGATAAAAAGCCTGCAGTGCGGACGCCGGGGCATTCGATTCGACGACACTCGCCTGTGCAAGTCACTTTGTTGACCGCTGCTTCGCCGCCTCTGTATTCTTCTGAGTTGTTAGGGGAGCACAAGTTCGCTCCAATAAACGTGTTTCTCATTCAAGACAACTGCATCGTCCTTGTCTTCGTGACAATATGAAGGACAGTATATGAATCAGCAGCGACACCCCGGCCGCTTTTCGGCCATCTCTCTATGATGTCACGCTCGTGTACGTGCGATTGGCAGCTGCCGACATAAGGCACGGCCAAGAAACACGACTAGCCGATTGTAGCAGGAGCCTTTAGTCCCGTTTAGCCGGATCACTTGAATGCTAACGTGCAGTAAATACACTTACTACTGACCTGTATTATGTCACCCCCAGTTATACGGCGTCACTGTGGGGCAAAATATCAGTTTTTAATTCTTTCATTTTCTTCAGTTAGAAAAGCATCTTTTGTGGCTGGAATAGGGCTGACAGAGTTTCCCAAGGCTGGTTCTTTCAGATTGAACAAAGTTGTATTTCGTCTTCGTTATCAGCCTGTCTGCGCCCGCTGCAGGGCAGAGGCCTTTCCCATAGATCTCCAATTACCCCAGTCCTGCGCTAACCACAACCAATTTACCCCTTCAAACTTCTTGATCTCACCTGCCGATCTAACTTTCTGCCACCCCCTGCCAGGCTTGCCTTCTCTAGGGATCCACTCTGTTGCCCTTGATGACCAACGATTATCTTGCCTTCGCATTACATGCCCTGCCCATTTCTTCTTTTTAGTTTCTACTAATATGTCCTTAACAAGCGCTTGTTTCCTAACCCACTCCACTCTCTTCTTCTCCCTTAATGTTACACCTTTCATCTTTTGTTCCATTGCTCTTCATGGCCTCTTTGATTTACAACACTCATGAAACAAACTGGTCACAAGACAAGTCTTCCACACAATTGTGAATTTTTTTCTTATGTCATTTCCGCGTCTAGAATGTGTTGTATAAGGAATGCAGTGATTGTTATACAAAGTAAGTTGTAGTATCTGCGGTGCTAAGTGTTGCCTTTCTCTCCCTCTCTCTCTCCACTTCCCCCAGGGCTTGGGCTTGCCTTGGAGGTCAAGGCCAACTCTGGGCCAACCCTGAAGGACTTCAAGGCTAAGCTTGAGACGGATCCAGTCTACGTGCAGCGGTTAAGCCAGCTCCGTGAGGAGGTGGAAGCCTTTGCACTGACCTTCTTCATGCCCGGCTATGAAAAGCTGTGAGAAAAGCCGCTCTCATCTCGCCGATTTTTTTTTTTTTTTCTTCTTCAAAACCTGCCTTAACGCTGTAATTTTGTTCTTTTTCAATCGCTGCGGCCCTACCAAATTCCTGTGCAGTAGGAAGTTTCGAAGGCAGGAGGCTGTTTTTACGACTCTCTTACATGGCTGTTATGAGGTGAAATGCTCTATTTTTGGAAACTTTTTTTTATATACAAGACCACTTTTTTTTTTGTATTTTTTCTCACACGTGCCTTACTGTCGGCGAGTTTTACGTTGAAGTATGTATGTAAATGCTGTGTGAAGCATTTTCTTCGCCCAAAGCATTTTCTTCGCCCAAAAATGTGTTGTTCAAATTTTACAGCTCGCCAACTTGTGCCATTCCTTTGTATTTGCTGACCCGGTCATTGTGGCAACACTCGAGTTTTCGGAGGTGTGCAGGTTTTTTCGCGTTTGTCCGTGCGATGTTTTTATTTTCAGGCTCGTGAACGTGCATTTCCGATTTCTGTTCCATTTTTTAACCAGCATTTGAGCCCAAGCTGGGGTTGTTGTAAGCATCCCAAGGTTTTTACTGGGACCACTAATAACCTTCCCCTTTTTTTTGTAGGTCGGTGTGGTTTACACTAAGTTTTATTACTCAGAAGGCAAACCTATGTGACGTTCTATTTTTGTGAAGAGGCAAAATAAATACCTTATTTCTTGCACACCAAGAGAAGTGTGTCTGTTTGTGTGAGACTGTGTGTAACCAAGTTGAATACTTTTCTTTTTTTGAAATTGATTGATTTGATTGATTGTGGGGTTTAACGCGCCGACGCAACGCAGGCGATGAGGCGCGCCGTAGTGGCGGGCTCCGGATTAATTTTGACCACCTGGGGATCTTTAACGTGCGCCGAAATCTCGTACACACGGGCGTGTGTTTTTTTGAAATTGCTGACTGCATATTGGATATCACTTGCACTGCTAACTATGCACAGAATTGGATCTTGAATTCCTTCCTATATACATTCTTTGAACAGCATATTTATCAAAATACATTTTTTTTTAAATTTTCGACCATTCTAAGCATAGGAGGAAGCCTGGATGTGAACCTGTTGTGGCTAGACGTATACATATGATTTTATGTATGTTACAGCTCCCAATTTTAAAATCTATTAGTGTGGATTAGTATCTAAAAGTGGTACCTCATTGCCCAAGAAGCAAGACACCAGGTAGCATTAAAACAAAGGTTTTTTTTAACGCCCAACACTACTTTTTATTCAACTTTTTTCCCTCGTACTCCACATTTGGTGTGCATAACCAGAATATTAACTGTTCACAATGTTTGCAGCTAAGTTAACCGAGAAATAGTAGTGTTTCAAGCCTGTGGTTTGCATAAACAGCACAACATAAATGCCAACTGGGAACACACACCAACTCGCCCAACTATAAACTATTCTTTCCAACTAATTCTGCACTGTGTAGTGTATGGCTTGCAACTACAGGTAGTCTTAATAGTTGCTATGCCAATAAAAGCGTTTTCTTATTATGCCTAGTGGTCGCTGACAAAGAAACAGCCTTTGAAAGTATGGCTTAGTGGGACCTGCTCAAAAGTCATTGTCGCTGTCTACAAACTGCGACTGGGAGCGCCTGTTGGGTGGTTTTATTCCTCCCATGGCTTCCAGGTCAAGTTCAAGGTCGTCGTCAGATGAGCCGTCCTCCGACCCGTCGTCTTCACCTTCCAGGTCTAGGTCGGAGTCTGAATCAAGCACCTGGGTAGGAGACAAAGAAGAGAAACGTTCCCTATTGTGGAATAAGAGAATAGGCATGCTTCAAAGGATAGTCCATGAACAAATTGACCTAGTGAAACTTTGGAAATATTAAGTACAGTAAACTTTTGCTAAGGCGAACTCGAAGGGACGATAGAGTTTGTTCCTATTTTAATCAGAAATTCGTCTTAAGCGGACGTTTTTTGCATTGCACGTCACAAGAGGGTAAACGAGTCGTTCGTCTTAACCATCAAATTGCCATAGCCAAGTTCGTACTGATGAGTCTACAGTATATCCAAAAAGGCATTTTTAGATCATATTCCGCATATACTGCATTAAAGTAGAAACTGCAGTAACAAGACTCGAGTATTTCCATGGTGTGTATTGAAAGGAGCACATTGCAGATGGCATCAGCTAACGAGACAAAAGCGAATTAACGAAAAATTCGGAATGTAGCTCAATAATGACACCCTGCCCTGAGAACGTAAGCTCCACTGTTTTCTCAGCTTACGTGGCAAACAGTTTTTTGAGCAGTTGTGCATTTTGTTGGATACATTATCATAATTAACTGGGGATTAAACTTTTGCTCTCCAGAGATTACCTTTAAAGGCATCCCAATTTTTGTGGAGTGCAAGGCCTAAAGCTCACGTGAAAGCCAGCATCTTATATAGTGGACTAATTCACAAACAGGTGGAAATTATTTCAATATGGCACTAAACTTTCTGAAGTCTGGAAGGCGACGTCACGTAGCGTCTAAACGCAACACTATTATACATTGACGAACAACCCCGTCGGTTTCAATGTGTGATTCAAAAGTCGCATAAAGGAGTAGGGAAGACTGCGTTTTATTATTGTTTTAGTTGGGGACAAATTTTTAAAGCACCTCTTTTCATTTCGTCTACGGTTACAAGTATTCCGCCGAGTGGCTCACTGTCATAGCTGCCAGTTTGGCCACAAGATTTAAAAATTCCTCTTTCAAACGTTCCAGGGCCCTATGAAGGAAACCGCTTCAGTTCAAAGTGTTTCAAGTGATGCCCTTTCACTAGGGATAGAGGGTGTATACTCCACAAAAATCGGTCGTCAGTCCCCTAAAGCACTGAGCTGCCACCTCACCTTGTCGCCACCCGCCATGGATCCAAACAGCAGCCTCCCAGCGGCTGCCCTGCTTTCGGGGTCTGCACGCACGAAAGGTTATCAGTGGGCATTTCGCATGTCAATCTACATTGCAGCACACACGCACACGGCGGCATTTCCTTTTAAAGCTGTGCGCAATGTTTCACATTTTTCTGGAAAATTCAGCATCGCGATAAAGATGGGTTGCCCCTGTGTTCAATGTTAAACCGGTAAAACCTCTCTTTAATTTTGCTTTCGACAAGAAGCCAGCTAAATGTGACGCCACTTGCATCATGACATGGTGTGCTTTGCAGTGAAGACTCACTTCAAGACAAAATTTGCATACCATAACTCACTTTACTCTTAAGATTTGACATTACTGGTGCAGCTAATATGCATAAATACACATGTACACCAACAGAATAAAAGGTATGCAATCTGGTGATGTGGTGATTAGGCCTGAATTTTGACAAGCCATGAATTTTGACAAGCCATGTACAACACCCCCTTCCCCACTTCAAGAAAAACAAGAATCAGAAAAGTATATACAGAGTGGCTGGTGCCAGTACGATTAGGTAGCCAAGGATTTGACTTGAAGGTCACTCCAAGGTCACACCTGTGGAATTGTACTTTTTGACTGCGTTAAAATGCACTTGTACTGTTGTTTTCCTACTTGCAGCTTTTAGTGAGAATGCCTTCTCAGCAGCCGCAGTTGCAATTAAAAATGGATAAGGGGAGGTACTGGGCACACTAGCACCTCAGCCTTTCCAGCTTCATTTGGCACGCAAGACTGGCACACCAAATGTGGTTAACAAGGGCAAACAAACCACTGCTGGATTGAAATCGGCCCAGTTGCCGTGACTTAGTACCACGTAAACCGTGATCTGTCCTCGTTTTTGAACTCAACCGCTGTAAGTCTACTTGGCATACCTTACCAGTATTTCAAGCTTTGTAATTAAGAAAAATGGCAAAACCTAACTGCTTTGCAGGAGGTAGCGTACGAAATCTGTGCAGGCAGTGGCTGTACTCCCTTGTAAAGAAAAAAAGAAAGAAACCATGTACATAAAGTTCTCCGCACACTGCTCAAACTGATAGAACTTGTCCCCTGTGGTATTAACGTAGGCCAGTGTAGCCTTAATGCACCAAATTTTGAACTAAGAAGAGCCCCCAGGAACCACGAACCGACAATACTAACTGAAACTGCACTGATACGTTGTACACTGCCTTGTCGTAATAATCGCGGCTTTGCTTCCCTCTACGTGAACCTTATCAGTAGATGCTTTGTACCAACCTTATGATCACTTCCCGATACGCAGCCAATGCAAATGTGCAACGTAACTTCTAGTAATAAATGACAAATACTACGACCAAATTGATACTGGGTCGGCTTACAAGGTGTCTTGCGACCTGTCACAAATGTCGCCCTCAAAAATTTCCCTTTCCTGAAACTTTCAGCAGACCTTACCGGTGGCTTCCAGTCCCAGCGTATCGCCAAGTTCTTGCTTCTCAGCCAATCCCCGATCACTGGGACGCGCGGCAGTCTTCATCCTTTGCTCGCGAGCCTGCAAAGTCAGCACTGCTTTGTGCCAGCTCTTATTTCTTGGCTCTTCGGAAAAGAATGCTTGGCCAGTAAGCTTTAAAAATCGGCTGATGACCAATTACAATATTTTAAACAGCTTCAAAAGTTTCTAGGTAACAACTTAGTGGTTGGACAGGCTTTTGTGACACGCGTTTGTGCATCAGCCATCGGGTGTGAAAACTGGTTGTCCAGTGCTGATACTCCTGGAGTACTATACTGGCTTTCACCAGTTTTTCACCGCTGTCTTTTATGGGATATCTCTAAAGCCACAAAAAGTACTGCGCCATCAGGTGGCACTAGAGCTTATCAATCGCAATTCTTCAAAACAGTGCTCTGCTCCGGTGGATAACTCATATTTGTCACAAACAATGAATAAGCTGATGACGATCGTCTGCAAGCTTTGATGAGACATCTTTACCCAGGCAGAAAGACTCGCTCGCCTTGCCATAACACCGAAATGATTAAATAATGTAGGAAGTAGGTATTCGCAGTACAATTCCTTCATACAGATTTCAACAGCACGATATCCTGCATATAGAAACATAAGTGCAAATAAAAAAGATTAAATATTTCGTTGACGGGAGGCGTCTTTACGGCAGCAAATATTGACAACAGACTGGTATACATTTGAGTGGCTCCTCACATTGCACGTTTTGAAAATGTTCCCGAACTGTACGAAAAACCACTCACGGCAACCTCCGTCTTCTGGACTTTCTCCAGCTCCTCAAGTTGTTCCTCCAGGTAGGCCAAGCATCGTATCTTGACCACGTACACTCCATACACCTGGGACAATTCCTCTTCGATTCGTTCGTACTCGTCCATGAAGGCTGGCCTTTTTTGGAAATATGCGGGAACAGGTAAGATTCTCGCAGGAAAGATCTTTACACTATAAAGCTCAGGCCAGCACAGGCCTAGCAAAAAGCAGGCACAACAGATATGTCCGTTTGTTTATTTTGGGTACCGACAGTAGTTTGTGGAAACTGTTACAGGGGGTAATTCATAGACAAAGTAACATATGCAAAAGAGTAAACAGTGAGTAAACAACACTTTGGAACGTGTAACTAAGCAATACAACTGGAAAGGTACCCTAAGCAATTTGCTGAAAAGATATCTATAGCTTCAGCAGGCAAATAATCTTCTGTCTAGTTGGATTAGCCACTAAATTCAATTGGTAATGCGCGATGCGGAGAGCTCGGAACAAGACACAGGCAGTGATGAGGACAACAAGCAAGCGCTAGGTGCATTGTCCTTCTTTTGCCAGCCACATTAATCTGTGAACTTTTGTATTTTATTTCGGCTCATAGACGAATAAAGGCAGTGCCTTTCCTTGTTCCTTTTTGCCAGTGATGGCATACAAAAAATTCTAGAAAATACTCTGGACACCCCTTCCCTCTATTGCATCTTCATGCAGTTATAATGAATGCAAAAGCGAGTGAGTTTCTTGGATATTCGTTGTGCGGTGTCTACAGCTGACCTGACAGCACGCAGTGTTGTGAGCCGCTTCTGGTTTCGCTCCAGCTCAGCCTTTTTCTTCTCAATCTTGGCTTCGAGGTTGGCCTCATCGGATGCCACGGATTCGATGCGACGCTGAAGCTCACTCGTCTGTTCCTGTAGTCGGTAAAAGACAAATCGTAAGAAATTCGTTGAAAATCTCATTCCGTGTTCAAACATAGGTGAGATGTAAAAAGTACTGTAAGGCTGTTCAACAGGTTTGTGTATTCGCCATCATTAGCACCGGAATAAAAGTGGATTGTACCTTATCCCACGCATTACCAAGCGATCGCCCGTCTAGAGGGAGTTGTTCAGACGTTTGAGCGCTGAGAAATCAAATCAATGTTTCTCAGTAGCTGTGATGGGCGCTGACCCAGTCACAGGCCAACTGAAGTCTTCCTGGTGGCTTCAATTAAATGCGAAATCTCTAAGAATATTTACTGTTCAAAGGATATATGCCTTTTGGCTGTTAAGCTTCCCTCATTTTACTCCCGGCCACAACAATTTATAAATCTGAAAGCGCCTGACAAAAAATATTTAGCGGTGCACTTGCTGTTGGACGGCGCTTCATTTCTGGATGCAGTAGAATGAAGCAAACAATCCTACGACCTTCCAAAGAGTATATTTGAGCAAGTTGGTACTTGGCTACAGAACACATAATGGTGCAAAAGGTGTACCAGGACTTGGAAGACAAACAGGACAGGACAGTTAGCACTGTCCTGAACGAGCAGAACAGCACTTGTCCTGTCCTGTCCTGTTTGTCTCCCAAGTCTTTGTTCACTTTTCAGGCTGATGTTTGTCCCTTAGTTACGATTCCCACTGGATTGAAAGTCACCCAGGTATCAAATGGATGGATGCTACAACTCACGAGCACGGCCTTTATGGCATCCTGGAGGCACCTTTCGATGTCTGTAATCTCCAGCTGCTTGGACAGGGTGGCAGCTCTGATTTCCTAAAAGCACATTAGCACAAAATGGTCATGTTGGCAGATACAGGGCTTTTTTTTTTTCTCTTTTGGCATTACAATTAGACTAGCAAACAAGCCTCCAGCTTTACTGCAAAGACCTTTGTGTTGTATCTGTCAACTCGTGCTATGTGTGAGTTAAAGCGAGTAGTAGTACAGTAAAACCTCGTTACAAGAGACACTTGGTTATAAGAGACATTCGAATGAAAGCGGTTTGGTTGGTTTTCCTATGTTCGCCATGTTAGCAACATTGCATACAAGGGACCTTGGTTACAAGAGACAGGGTTTTTGGTTCCCTTGAGTGTCTCTTGTAACGAGGTTTAACTGTAGTAGTAGTAGTATAAAACTTTAATGAGCCTTATAAAGTAGGAGTGGTTCCCTAGTTCGGGAATCCAGGTGATGCTCTAATGATGGAAGAGGAATACAAAAAGTGCCTGACGAGCACGAGATTTTGGTTCGCACGGAATTCCAGGTGGCGTAAAATAAAAACACCAAAGGTACAGTGTTTAACAACCATGCTGATTTCCTTTTGTAATGCGTCTTCAATGGCCTTCTAACATTTTTAAATGGGCAGTCTTTGCCAAACATTATCGAAGCTGTACCTCAGAAAGAAAATGCCCAACATTACTAAACTGACTTGTTTGAAAAGAACAGGGTTTTTTTAGTAGGGGACAATTCATTATTTTTATTGCATAATATTTAGTTCTTACATGTAACGTTGATTCATTATCAATTTTTTATTATTTTTTCCTTGTTATGTGGAGTGTATCTCCACAATTTTGATCGTACACATATTCTTATATGCACTGTCCTTCTTACGTTTCTTTTTTCACAGAGATTTCATATTTTCTTTGTGCTCGGTTTCCAACTCCATGTGTAATAGTCTCCTGCATGACTTTAGGGGTTTTTTGAATAAATAAATAAGTTAAAAACAAATTCTGAGTATAAATAAGTATAAATAAACCGATTCTGAGGCTTCAAGTTGGTTGCAACTAAGGATCAACTAGGAAAGTTTTATTTCCTAGTGAACAAGGATTGGAGAAGTTGAAATGCCAGTCTAGCAAAATTTTGTCACATTTGGGTGCTGCTGCCCAGTTGTGCATTCTCAACCGGCAACCGGCATATGGTTTCGATCGTAACCTAAGCTCGAAAATTCTGAATATTAAAAATACGGTAAATACCTTCAGTTCTGTCTCTTTAGCGAGATGGTCATAAAGGGCAGCTCCCTGGTGCGTTATTTCAGAGGCTAGTTGCCGAGTCATCTTCAGATCTGAAAACTGAACTTGCGATTGGTCACAACACAAGCAGTTAACAAATTCGCAAAAAGCTTCTTGGATGTATCCACCTTAGAAGCCGCATCGTAGTTGTAGTAAGCGGCAGCAGACGTGATGCTGGCACTATTGGGTTCCTCTTCCTGCGCCTTGGCTCGCATGGCGTCGTACAACAAGG
This sequence comes from Haemaphysalis longicornis, assembly GCF_048455015.1. Classification (NCBI taxonomy): domain Eukaryota; kingdom Metazoa; phylum Arthropoda; class Arachnida; order Ixodida; family Ixodidae; genus Haemaphysalis; species Haemaphysalis longicornis. The sequence goes on along the minus strand of NW_027526385.1, from coordinate 43,858,342 downwards.
AGGTGATCTTGAAGAGTTCCTTCACGGCGTAGCCATCTGCCATGTAGAGCTTGTGTGTGTTCAGTTTTAGGTGCGCCTTCGTTGCCTGCAAGTACGCATCCCAAGAAACCACAGACATCCGTGGGATATCCAGAGAACAGCCAAATGTCCAATGGCAAGGTTTTGGTGTCCATTGTATGTCCGCTGCACTTTCAATGTTTGGATATACATTTGTGGACATAATTTCTGCCCTTCCACTGGCATTCTATACCGCCCGGTATGGGAGTGCTGATTCATCCCGGACAGCTCCCCCCCCCGCACGTCTTCCCACGAGCAGTGGATGGGTCACCTGACTCTCGTGACCCAGTGAGAACAGGTGAAGATCGAGGGTTTAAACAGCCAGCCAAAGTTAGGGTGTCCCGGACTAGGGTATCCCATCATGACACTGGTGCCCCAACATCATCACCTAACACTCACCTAGTAGAAGTTTGAATAAACAATCAATGAAGTGTATACAGAAGAGCTAATTACGTTTGTCACCGAGTTTATTGTATTGTGGCAAAACATTGTAGAGTTCAGTACGGCTGCTGCATTATGTCTGAGAGTGTAATGTTGCCATTATGAGGTCGCGACCACTCAAGAACTATACTCGCCTTAGGTCAGCTTGCGCCATGTAGTGAATCAGGGGTGAGGCATGCAGCACCCACATGACGCGTCGTAGCTAGTTCAATGGGAACTTGTGTGCCATTTTGCTTGCCACTAGTTTGTGATATGACGGCGGGTTTCCCACACAATGTGCCGCGTAATGCTATGCTTCAAAAGTGAGTGAGTGAGTGCATGCATGTGCGTGATGACTGAGTGAGTGTGTGAGTGAGTTTTCTGCAAATAACGATTATTATTATTATTATTATTATTATTATTATTATTATTATCCAACTGATAGCTGCCTATTTTTGAAACTGTTTACTGTCATTTGTTCGTTTTTTCATTTGTCTCTACACTCTTGCCGTTGTTTTTGTTGTATTACTGTCAAACTTTGTTGCTCTGCATGTCGTGTGGCCTTTACGACGGGCAGAGCAACATAGGCATCTTCTTTTTTTATTTTTTTACCTGTACCCAGGCTCCGCCTGTGCTTTATTTCTGTCATTTTCACTACTTCAATTTGTGTGTGCCTTGTCGCTTGTTTGTTTCTTGCTATATGTTTCTTGTATTTTGTTTTCATGTAACTACCCGTGCGCCAGCACTCAGGCCTCTGGCTGTTCCTGGGCACGTAAATAAACATGATTGATTGATTGATTGATTGATTGATTGATTGATTGATCAATCATGAGTGAGTGAATGAACTGCTTGTGCCTTATTCTTCAGTCCTTATTCTGTATTAGCGCTGTGCCCTTTCACAATGAACACTTACCAACTCGCCAACAAACTCTCCATATTATTGCAATACGTGTGCGCACTGATCGATAGTTCCGAAAGTGCGTGCACTCAAACCAGCGCAAATTTGAGCTTGCCTACCATTGCGTGCGCAACGGATTTGATGAAAGCGACCCTGTCTTGCTCGGTGTCGATATCCGGAGGCACGTCGATGTCAGGATCATACCTGTAACGATCATGCGCGTACAGTCAGTCTCCTTTTGCGTTCAGTTGCTACCGCCTCCTTAAAAAAATGAATAAGCAGTACCTGTTTATAAGCCAGCGTAGTATTTCAGCAACAAGTGGAAAATTTGGTGTCCGAAAATTCTCCAAAGAAATCAGCCGGGGATAGCCAAGCGCCCGCGTCATTTCTGTGAAGTCTGGCGGGAAACAGCGTGTACGAAGGTGTTTTAGACGGCGGAGAAAAAAATATAGGGGCTTAGGGGCTTACAACAGGCATTTGCACCCAGTGGCTTACTTTTCAGTTCCCTGTAGGACATGTCCAAGCTCGAAACTGTTTGTGGAGCAACGTAGAATCATTTGCAGCAAACCAGCGCAGACGGAGAGCTCGTTTGTTTACAAGCCCTTGTCGGCATGGTTACTGTCACCATGACAGCGTATTCTTTGTTTTGTTTGTTTGCCTACAAGTGTAGATGTGCCAAACTTAAACATGCTGTCAAATATCGTATGGTACACAGCGAGATCTTTCTATGGTTACAGTACTATGGTGTTTGTGCTATATTTTAAGGTGCACTTTTGCTAGTTTATTTATAGTCGCTACCGATGCTAGCGCCACACTTTTGTGACGTCAATTGGTGAAGCGCAAGTGAAGCGGCTTATTTGAACTTGAAATGAAAAGGGCGACCCGATTCTGTAAACGCCGGACGTAATTTTGAAACGACGCGATACTGGCGAGAAAAAAATGCATGATTTCCTTTCCTAGAGAGCCCTGTGAGTATGCAGGAGTCGAATGAAAGCACGGATACTTGCAACAAGGCTACCGCGAAGCGACACACATTGTTGCGTCGCTTCGAGGACAGGTTTCAATCTACACGCATCGAATGGTAATTCTGATTACAAATTCCGGCTACACTTTCTGGGGCGAGTTATACTTGCTTCCCCCAAAATTTGGCGGGACGTGTCATATTGCAGCTCTATTTCGGAGAAGATTTGGTCCATCGGTGCAATTATGGATTTTGAAATAGCTTTCAGTCTTGATAGAGGAAAATTGAGTTTAGAAAAGAAAGAGAACAGGCGTACAGTTGGCAAAAAAAGCAAGTACTTGTACATATATACTTGCACTTGTACATACAAGTGTACAAGTAGTAATTTTACATACAAGCCAATCGATATTATGATGGTAATGATAATTATTTTGTGGTTCTCGAAACTAGAGCGCGTTTTTACGGCGTCTGGAATGTATAGTTCCTTTTTTTCAGCAAGGTCTGCCCTGGTTTTTCGAACTGAATGCTGTACCAAACACCAATTATTTTAAAGAGCTTTTTACCCACTTCAAAAATTCTTAATATTGTAATAAAGTTATTATTTGTTCGATTAGAGAAGAACAATATCATTTGCGTACGTGGCTCTCAAACTGCACTGAACCTTCACACGTAGTACAATCAACATCGAGGAGGAGGAATAAACTTTTATTGTGCACACCACGATGTGCTCAGCCTCCCAAGTCCAGGAGGCCGCGAGTCCGAGCTGCGTCCAGAGCTCGTTGCACCAGGGCTTGCTGTCGCTCTGGTGCTGAGCTGGTCAGCTCGGACTCCCACTGCTCACGGTTGGGGGATGGGATGGGGTTAGGGTAGTGAAGACAAGAGAAAACAAGGTGGTAAGTCGTGAGAGGTATGTGACAGCAGTTGTAAGGGAAAAGGGACGGGGAGATGTGGTGTAGGATGGGGTGATTATAGAAGGTTTCAGTTTGCAGGCGGCGGTAAAGGGTGGCGTGGTGTTTTGGGAGGGAGGGTGGGGCGGGGGGTATATTCTTTGTGTGTGCCTGTAGTTGGACAGTATGGAACAGAAGGTGGAATCAAGGGGAGGGAGCGTGTCTTCAGTGGTGGGAGGGTAGCACCCGGTGTCGGTCCTTGAAGTTGGGAGTGCCCGGTAGTGCAGATCGCGGGCTGCGGCATGAGCCGCTTCATTCCCAACCAGGCCGGCATGGCCAGGAGTCCATACAATGGTCACTTCTAGGTCCGGAGGCAGGCAGCGTAGCATTGGTCAGGCTTGCTGTGAATCGCTAATGATGGTGAGATAAGGCTGATTTCGATGTGTAGTAATGGCATGGGCGATGGCCAGGGCTTCGGCTTCGGGTGTAGGCATATTTCGGTAAGCTGCCGCAGTGTGTTGCCAGAAGTGTCCAGGGTGACAAGCGTAGCCGGAGAATTGGGGGAGGGATGCGCAACATCCGTGTAACGGGTCTGCGGGTCATTGCCAGTAACGCTTCTCGAGGTGGCGTACTCGAGCTTCTCTTCGCGCCCGGTTGTAAATTGGGTGCATGGGGTATGGGCGCTGTTCTGAGTTGTTGCCGAATGGAAAGGGGGATGCGCTGTAGGTTAAGACGAGCAGGGGGCGGGGTTCGGCCTATATTATGAAGAACCTGACGGCCTGTGGGGGTGAGGGCAAGTCTTTGCAGCTGAGACACGTGCTGGGCTTCGATGAGTTCATTCAGGGTGTTGTGGAGGTCATGTTTCATGAGACGTTCGTTCGCGGTGTAAGTAGGCAGGCTGAGGGCTGATTTGTACGTCTTTCTTATGAGGGCGTCCAACTTGTTCGTCTCTTGGGGTTTCAGATTGACGAAGGGGGTCCCGTAAGTGATACGGCTGGTGAGCAAGGCTTGTACGAGGCGACATGTGTCTGACTCTCGCAGTCCATATGAGGAGCCCCGGATACGGCGAATGAGATGCGTCAACTGGGAGACTGTCTTGTGTAGCTGTGGTAGGAGAGCTGACCCGGATCCGTCTTGATGGAATGGAACTCCCAAGATGCGAAGCGTGGGAACTTGTGGGATGGAAGCGCCGGATATGCTGACCTGGGGATCGGGAGTGGTGTTAGCTTTTCTTCCCCTAGTACGAGCACGAAGAACGAGAAGGCCAGATTTAGTAGGTTCGCATGTTAGTCCTCTAGGTTGAAGATATTCCATTGTGTCAATAGCTTGCTGCTGCTCACCGCTAGAGCCCCGGGTTGTCCAAATTGTGAGATCGTCAGCATAGAACGCGTGGTGAATTCCAGGGATTTCTTGCAGCTTGGCCGGGAGGTGGAGCATGGCGATATTAAAGAGTAAAGGTGAAATAACCGAACCCTGGGGTGTACCTTTGGCCGGGGTGTGGAAACAAGTTGAGGTGAGGGGACCCAGGCGGAGAGTTGCTGTTCTGTCTCGCAAGAAGGCACTGACGAATTGAAAAGTTCGCAGTCCACATCCCGTGGTGTTTAATGGCCTGATGTGTAACATTGTCAAAGGCACCCTTGACGTGTAATATATAGGAATGGTCTTCGGGGTGGTGCGGCTGAGGTGGTCAAGCACCTCTTCCTTAATCTGGATGAGCACATCTTGCGTGGAAAGGTGTTGGCGAAAATCAAACATAGTAAGAGGATAGAGGTTCTGCTTATATCGGATAGGCGTTGATGTATCAGGTGTTCAAAAAGCTTTACGAGGCAAGAGGTCAGAGAGATTGGGCGGAGAGTGGTGGGGGTGAGGGGTTTGTTCGGCTTCGGGATGAGGGTGATGTCTGAATGTCGCCAATCTGCCGGAAGGAACGTTCCTGCTTGCCAGTGGGCATTGAAAAGAGTGAGGAGTTCCTGCAGGGTCTCCTCATCCAAGTTACGGAGTGCGCGGAATGTGATGTTATCTTTTCCGGGCGTGGTATTGCGTGTGAGGCGGGCAAGCACTGCGGTGAGTTCCGTTAAGGTAAAAGGGGCATCGAGGTCTTCATTGGGACTACCGGTATAGTGGCTGACCGGGGGAGGGGGGTAGGAGCTTGGGTGGCCGAAGAGATGATGCTGGATCGACTCAAGAAGGCATTGCGAGGGGAGATCACCGTTCTTGATGAGGCGTTGTATCTTATGGTCGGTATGCCGCCGGGTATTAGTGGGATCAGAAGAGAGCGAAGCAGGTGCCATGTCCTTTTTGAGTGTAACGTGCCCTGCGGTTGGTCGCAAAACTGCGCCAGTTCTGTCGTTGGAGTTCTTGTACATACGTTTGGACTTGCTGGGTGAGGAGAGCGATGCGTTTCTTCAATGCGCGATTATGATTTTGCCTCTGCCATCTCTTAGTGAGGCCTCGCCGGGCGTCCCACATATGGGTGAGATGGGGATCGACAGCGGGCGTAGTATCGGTGAATGCAATCTCCTGTGTGTGCTTTTTGACCCGTTGGTTAAGGGCTTGCGTCCAAGCGATCAGATCTTGGGTAATGGGAGGAAGAGTATCTGTGTCTTGCCGGAAAGCGGGCCAATTTGTTAAACGAGCGGTGTCTTTCCTTCTAGGTTTCTGTGTTAGTGGTCGCTACCAAGGGTTTCTTCTAGACATGTCCAAGTGAGGTCGGTGACGTTCCTTGCGAATGATAGATCGGGCGTCGTGTTTCGAGCCACGCTGTTGCCAATGCGGGTCTTTATGGTGAGGTCATTGTAAAGGACGAGCTGATGATTCTGCGTGGCGCAGAGGAGGGCTGTGCCTTTTTTGGAGGCCAGGGCATAGCCCCAGGAAGGATGTGGAGCAATAAAATCTCCGAGAAGTAGGAGCGGACAGTTTTTGCAATTAACGTGGCTTCATGTAGTAGAGCTTCTAGGGTGGATAGGCTGCCGGTGGGGGGACTGTAGACGTTAAGGATGTAAATACTGGGGTGTTGGGGCCGATTAGAAATGAGCTCAACGAAAGTAGGGGGATGTCTTGGGGAAGGCGATATGACTGAGCCGGATGAGTGTTGTGCACTAAAGTGGCGGTGCGGTACTGTGGGTCGTCCGTAAATGCGGTGTATTGCTGCAGGTAGGGGACTGCGGCGTTTGCTTCTTGAATGGCGATGACATCCGGGGGGTCTTGCAGGACGAAAAAGCCAATTGGTGGCGCTTACTTGCGAAGGAGCGGCAGTTCCATCTGTAATGTGGAGAGCGAAGCTGGCTGGGCGTTAGTCATAGTAGGGGTGATGCATTATCTTCTTAGGCGGGTGGGTGGCGGCGAGGTTTTCCTTAATGCTAAGGATGGCCTGTTCTAGTTTGTTTTGTCGATCTGTGAGCGCCTGTAGGCCTGTGCAGAGAGGCGCAAGAGTTTCCTTTTTGGTGTCAATCAGTTCTTTGATGGTGGTGGTGGTGGTAAAAACAATTATTTGAGCTTTAGGGGAGATGGAAGGGGAAGTGGTCAGCCTCCCATGTCTAGGAGGCCGCGAGCCTGCGCCGATTCTAGAGCTCGTTTCACCAGGGCGAGTTGCTGCTCTGGTGCCGAGCTGGTCAAAGCGGACTCCCACTGCTCAAGGGTGGGGGAGTGAAGGGGGGTTGGGTGCTGCGGGCAGGAGAAGACTAGGTGGAAGGTGGTAAGAGGAAGGTCACACGCTTGGCAGTTATGGGGGAAGAGGGATGGGGAGATGTGTGAGAGAATCGTGTGATTATAGAAAGTTTCCGTCTGAAGGCGGCGATAGACATAGGCTTCATGTGGGGTAAGGGATGGGTGGGGAGGAGGGTACCTTCTGTTGTTTGTGTAGTGGGAAAGGATGGAGCTATAGGTAGAGTCCAGCGGTGTTAAGGTGGTGCTTGCAGAATCTGGACGTCCTGTGGTATCTAGCCTTGCAGAGGGGAGTGCCCGGTTGAGGAGAGCGCGGGCTGCGGCATGGGCCGCTTCATTCCCAGCAAGACCAGAGTGGCCAGGGGTCCAAACTATTGTTATCTCTATTTCTTTGGGGAGGCTGTGAAAGATGGGAAGAGCTTGAGGGGGTGCCAGGCCAGCTTGATACCACCGGCATGCTTGCTGAGAATCGGTGATGATGGTTAGGTAGGGCTGTTTTTGGTGGGTGGTGGTCGCGTGAGCGACGGCGATCCCTCTGCTGTGGGAACTGGTAGCTGCTTGTAGGTGGCTGCAGTGGCGAGATGGCCGGTAGAGTCCAGGGTGACGAGGGTGGTGTGAACCGTGAGGAGTATGGGCGATATCCGTGCAGCGGGTTTGGGCGTCGGTTTCATATCGCCTTGTGAGCGTTCTGACACGACCTTCTCGCCTTCCCCTATTGAACGTTGGATGCATATGTATCGGGATTGGGGCGACCCAATGCCGCTGGCGAATGTGAAGAGGGATGCGTTGAAGTTAGGGTTGCCACCTGGCCGGTTTTGGACCGGCCCGACCGGTTTTTTAAACAGTGGGCCGGTTGCCGGTCCATACTTAAAACCGGCCGTCATTGGCCAATTTTTTCGCCCTCGTACCGTGATTATGCCCGTTTTGGCGTTTTATAAGCATCAATTCAACAACTAAGGCGATAAATGTGTGTCGAGAAGATGGAGGGGGACCTAAGATAGGAACAAACCAACGAAATGCTACCACCGCGGTCAGCAATTGCGGTTACTTTTCAGTGGAGCACATATAACCAAGCTCTAAATCACTTCCAGTACGAAGGTTATGTTCATTTCTCTCTAAGAAAACGCTACAATAAATGGCACTGCATGTCAAAAACATGGCGCCTTTTTTTCTACACAAATTAAATATTCTATATACCATGCCCCCCCCCCCTCCCCCCTTCCCAAGGGCCGGTTTTTTTTTTCGGCGAAAGGGGGCAACCCTAGTTGAAGTTCGTGAGTTGCAGACGGGGTGGACCGGCCAATGATGCGAAGCACGTTCCTGCCAGAGCGTCGTAATTTAAGGGAACTAAATCGTTTCCTCACCCTTACAAAACAGCAAACTGTGTGATACTAATTCATCAGCAACAAGCTCCTGCAAAACAAAGCGGATCAGGAATTAGGTCGGACGTTCTGGGTAAATGGCAACCGTATTGTGTGCTTTGGACCGCTCTAGCTTTTAATTACAGCCACGATTCATTCAAAACGTGCCAAAACTGGGGAGGGAGGTGGTTCGTTTTGAAATCGTGAAATCTTTGGCTTTTGTACGACGGCCAACGGTGGTTTGAATGGTCCGCCTAAAAGCAATTCACCCAAAGGTAGGTCTGCCACCTGGGAAAAGGAATAGAAAATACCCACCCGGCACCCAACCGCGGTTCCAAACAGGCCACAGACGATAGCTCCAGTGAAAAGGAGGCGATAGCCCCCCGTTCACTTTAGCAACTCGTAGTTGAGAACCCAACTGCTTGATAACGTTTGAAGAATGCGTAGGAGGCAGCTGCAGCAACGAGTAGTTCAACCACGGGGTAAGAATATTCTTACACCGTGGTTGCAACCCACCTACCAAGTTCATTGATATTGCAACAAAAAAATTAACCCGAGCCATTTCAACTACACTGCTATCACAGACGGTCTTGCATGTTGCATTGCAATAAACACTCCAGACAGCAAGGCTTCCTTTTTTATTTCAGGCCCTCGAACAGGGAAGCTGCTGTTCTAGGAGCTGTGTGGGGTGGAAATGGTGCGGGTGGTGTGGTGCAGGTGGTACGGTGCGGGTTGCGCGGTTCCGTGCGGGTGGCGCGGTGCAGGTGGTGCGGTACGGGTGGTGGGGTTCTGGGGTTCGGGTGAGACGGCGTGCCCAGGCCTCCTGTGCCGTCTACAGCGGCGGCAGGCGTATCACTACACCTGGTATCCAAACACGAGTGGCTTGGGATACTCTGAAAGGAAGATGAAATGAGGTTATTTAAGTACTAGCCCAGTGACAACGCTGCCTAACCCCGCAAGTCCTCTGCAATCATTAACGGGAGTGTGGAAAGTTTTATCCTCGCCTTACCCACACCAATTACCATTCAGAAATGCAGGTTAGCCGGGCCCCATTTCGGTCTTCACTTGCAACAGCTCCCACCCATAGAAAGAGTGTCCCATAAGGTGGGGCCCTCGAAGCCTCCACCGGAACTTTTGCCAAGACTTGCCTTCCAGAGTGAGTGCCGCCTCCACACACTTGCAGATCCACTCCAGGGGGACCTCCTCCAGCAGACTGCAAGAAAATTACGACGAGTGGTTTTGCGCACCAAAGGAAAATGGCCGAATACAAACAGAAAAAGAACAAAAAAATAGAAAACGATGGTTAACGCGAACATTTCTCCCATTCAAACTCACTCAATGTCAGTAAAATCCGAAGTGCTTCGCCGTTGAGCATATGCATGGGCAAAGGTCTTTTTTTTTTTTGCTTAGCACCTGGTGCACGCATATATGCAAAAGGAAACACTAGCTCTATGACCCAAACTAAAAAAGGGAGGCTGAAAAGTTCCATGGATCGATGATGCAGAGAACAGACACTGTTCCAATGGACAGGGAACACAGAGACTGGTTTAAACTGATACACATAATCCTACTCACAAAGTGATACACAAAATGCGACAGGATGGAAGGCCTGTCCAAGATAGCGGACGATTCCCGTGTGCTCACCACACGTGGATCTCCGCTATCCATTTTGTTCACAAAAGTGTGCGCGCGTCAGAGGAGGTGAGGAGGGGTCGAGGCAATCCAAACGAGTGCCTGCACGAGGCGTGCAGTGAGGACACGGCAGGGGCTGGTGGTGCTGCTATCAGCCACAAATGAAAGGCCAGAAACGGGGCACCCACATGACTTGGGCGCCCAGTCGACCGTCGGCCCGAAAGAGAACCACGTCATCGACGGGCGTGAACGAAGACACCACGTCGAAGACGGACTCCACGGTGGCCGTCTCCAGCAGTCCCCGGACCTCAAGGCGCCTGGTGTATGCCCTCTGGCGTGGAGCTGGCTCTGCTGCGGCGGCCGGGGCCGGGGCCGGGGTGGACGCAGTGGGAGGAGTGGCCTCCTCGGCTGGCGGCGGGGACGGGCTGGGGACGGTGCTGTAGGCCAGCTCCGTGCTGAGCACGGACGCCGCAGACGAGTAGTACTCCTCGTCCTCGAGGGACGACTCTCCCTGGATGGCTGCGTAGAAAATATCACGGTTCCAACCTTGGTACTGCAAACAAACAAAAATGGCCGCGTATGTGCTTTTTTCGTTGCAAATGTCGCCGAAAGACTAAAGTCGACTAGAGCCCCTGCCAAGTAAGTGTCTCCCTTCTCGTTCCCGCTCAACTCTCATGCTTTTCCTCTCCCGTCTCGTTCCCCCCAACGTAACACGCTAGAGGTTTGCTCAAGTCAATTTAAGTTTACCGTGTTCCACTGCTCCAGGTCGGGTGTCTCCGATGCCAGAGCGGCCGTACGGCGGAGACGCGCGTGAATCGAGACACCAAACGTTTATAGAACCACGTTGCCCTACTCCACAAGCGTTCCAAGCGGGACGTGATCCCATCTAGTGGAAAACGTTTCCTAGCCTCTCGCTCCGGCACAAATTCTACCCTACCATGTACCCCGACAGATGCCCATCCTGTGGAGGACACCCGAACCTGTATCATTCCACATGGGAATGCCCCAAACCCCCAACCCAATTGCCTATACCCAGCCCCTCACCCTCCGGATGGGAAGCCGCTCTTTCCAGCTCAGCCTTGGACGACCAGCGCGGACTGATCGACCGGGCAAGACGGATCGCAGCAGCAAATGGGGCCCTGGACTAAGGGCACCACCCTCTGAGAGCTAGATAGCCTGACTTTATAATAATATAAAGTTTTCTACTACTACTACTTTCGTTGCTCTTGCCGTTTGATTTCTTCAATGCCGACAGGAGGTAGCGCTGGCAACAGCAGGCGACGGTTTTCTGCGGTTGATGTAGTTTTCATTTGCTGTCGCAAAAACAAGCATCTATGAATTTTTCAATAAAGGAACACTGCAAATATCACTTATGTATTGATAATTGCTGCCTCATATTTGCGTAATGTCTTGTTCTTGTTCAACAATGTTGACACGTATGAACACTGACGCCGGGCTTAGATATTTAGATGTGGCTGTGAGTATATAGGACTATTGCGCAGCTTTCGTTTTACTTTGGCCGAGTGGCTGAATCGAGTCACAGACAGACATGACAAACCAAAATTGCTGCGTTCAAGTAGCCCAAGAAAGACTATCGTCTTTAAAAATATTCTCTTCGTTTACCATCAGAGTACGTCCTTCGTTTTCACGTACCATAACTTTGTTAACTCGAAGGGTGGAAATTGAGCAAGGACCTTATTTTTATGAATAAAAACGGTAAGTAAGCCCATTATCTTATTGCATACACGAAACCTCACGGGTAGACTGCATCGAATAACTGGTAACGGTAGAAGCCTTTCGTACTCATCTCTCCAGGCGTTTGAGGCGTGTCATCGCCTGTTGTAGCGTCCGTGTTCTGCACGCTATAGCGGAACCCCTTGTAGCTCCCAGATGGGCTGCGGTAGCTACAGGGCAGTCTGAAACATTCCGGATGTAGATTATGATTACAGCGCGCTCTGCGCTGATGAGACCGATAATCCGGAGTTCCTGGTTCTGACGGATTCATTGCTGTTTCCTCATTAACAGGACATCTTCCACCAAGAAATATGAGAAAATATTAAAGCCCTAACTCAAGTGCACGTTTGTGCAAAAAAAATCAATTTTTATAGCATAGCAGTGTCAGTTAATGTGAAAGCCTTACTTTCCGAATGCCGAGCGCGTCCTCTCATTACCGACCCCATTGTTTTTTTTTTTTTTGCTTACGTCAGCATAAAAAGTACAGACTTTTTTCAAGCCTTGTTCATTACACTATCGTTGGCATGTGCTACTCTGTGAGTGTATAATAGTTTGCTAGAAACATGCCTTAACCATCAGGTATTCACCGATGTTACGGGCTTAGGCTTTGAGGTGTTTATCAACTGGTACTCCCACCTTGATGCAGAACGAGCAAAATTCTCGTTCAAAGGCCATCGCTTGATGACATGACAAAGCGTGCCGTTAGGCGTGGTTTCTTAGCTTTCCTCTTGCTACCCCAGGTATCGGCACATGCCTTAATGGTTTGCTTTTCCTCCTCATAGAGGTCACTTGGGAGCTTTTTGGGCACGGAGACGAATAATCCACGGGAAATATACAGCTGTAAGTAGGGAAGCTGTTGGTCAAACTTGCGGTTACGAAAGCACGGAACGCAAGTTGCATTGCACAACCCTTTTAATGTGCACCATGCGCCGTCCGAGCGCGCAAGCATAAAAACGCGGCAGGACCTGCACTGCAGTGTACTAGAATATTCTAGAACACTGTACCTGCACTTCAAGGAAGGCAGGCTGTGCATTATCGTCAAAGGCCCCGCCATAAACACATCGCAGCTCACTCCCTCTCCTCCCACATATTCCCTTCTAACAAAAGCGTCCCTTCTCGGCGAGGAAGGTGTTTTTTTCCTCCGATCTCAACTTCCTCGAGTAACATATCCTGCTTTCTATGGCTTTTGCGACGCGTGTGTCTGCGTACGTGCCGCCCAAAACGCGCCCAGATTCCCACTCAAACCAATAGGAGAACGCGTTAAAGATGCTGTTCAGATCGTGCTTCAGCATTCTGTTGCCATGAGCTTATATCATTCCCCACGTATCAAAGAGGAACATGGTTTCGAGTTACAGGAGAACGTGAAGGTGCGCGTGAAGGTACAATCAACAGCCTGAGTAGGGGCACAGCGGTTCTCTCGACTCACGCCGGTGGCGGGGCTCATCCTCGTCGTCGTCCTCCTCGTCGTCAGCCTCCTCAAGGTCGTCCTCACCCTCGTCCTCCTCATCCTCCTCGTCCTCGCCAGCCTCCTCGTCGTCGTGGTCAGGCCCTTCGGGCCACGACTGCCTCCACGCCGTGAGGTCGAACGCGTGAGTGAATTCGGCCGGGTCGAAGGAACCCTGCCTCCTGGTCGACTGCTGAACCGCCTGCATCTGGGCCCCGCGAGTGCGCAGGGCGCGGAAGTCCTCTCGGTCGCCGCCGCCTTGACCGCCTGCTGGTGCCGCGGGGACACAAGACAGACAGGGAAGTGTGCGAAGTTGCTTGTCCAGAAGATTTCCTTCGCTAACGCGTCACAGCGAGATTTCCCCCCGCATCATCCCACCGAAGTTGCAGGCATGACGGGATTTTGACTACTCTGCAGGTGTATTTAATTATTGGTACTGCCAACCCTCGCTTGAGGGAAGTATAACTGTGAGTACAAACAGAAAACCGAAAAACAAAAAATGGCAGTCACAAAGCAATGCACACAGGACAACAGAATTGCCAGTAGTTCAGCCATGACCAAAATAAGCATCGATTTCGCTGTCAAAAGTTTGCACATTGGTACTATGGTAAACGATTCCATTGTTCCACAGCATCCGGAAAAAATGACCACCCAAATATGTCAGTGCGAGCCTTGAAAGGTTTAATGGGCGCGCTACGATTCCAGTACTCGTCTTTAGGTATACTTTTTTTTAATAGCCCTTGGATTATATTAAGTTTTTGTTTCCGTCGTCTAATTTCCAGTGATTCTAAATTGCACCAACTGAACATGTCAGTTACTGAATCCTAGAGCATGCAAACCGTGCTGCAAGCCTCTGAATTCGTTCTAACTTGGTGACCACGTGTCTATGGTTGAGGGCTCCAAACCACGGAGGCGTACTCCAGTTCAGTCTGGAGTACGCCTCCGTGCTACATGGCTGGAGATCTTTAAGAGAGGCTTTCGTCTTGTAGTGGACACAACCAGGCTGATGATGATGATGATGCGGGCTAAATTAAATTGAGGAGCAAGAAACACTCCGCACAGACCCTCGCAGTTAACGCGCAGGCTAGCTGGAGTCACTATATTACCACAAGGGACGTCGTTTGGAACACAAGTGTACGATGGCTGCTACGTATCTCGCGGTATATTTTCGCAGGCACAGCTAACGAATCGCACTGGCCTGACAAGAGAGAAAGTGTAACTCCTCCGATATCCACTGCCGTCACGTCAATTTATTCCATTGCTTAGTTGGAGGTTTCTCTGCTGACAAGCTTTTCTAGTTAAGGCTTGCCACAGCGAAATGTGCTCGGATACTGCAGCAAGCACGCAGAGGCTTGCTGAAATGGGTGACGGACATTGTAGGGCAACCTGCGGGTGAGAACGCACTGGGTACACTTCCCCCAAGGCTACTAGCCTATAGACCATTTCATCCGTTAATCTTTAATACCACCAGGTCATGCTCAGGGCTGTGTTGCGCATGCGCAGTTTGATCATCCTGTCGACTGCGCCAATCAGATCCGCCAGCACAGCCCACTGGTAAAATGGTTTGCTTCCAGGACGAATAAGTTAAAAAGGTCTATAGACTACTGACCCACTTCCTGCCCCAAACTGCAGGCAGAGGCTTTGCTGTCTTGGTCACCTACTACCCTCACACGCGACCCCCTCAACAAAGCCCGTCGCTCCCGCTCCGCTCGCAACTCCCCTCTCCCTCCTCAAATGTCCCTTTCGGGTTAGAGAAGCAAGCTGCCTCGCAAAGCACGCAGGAATGCGTGGAAGCAAGAATCTAGCATACCTTCCTAAGGCAGGTGTCGGAAGCGCGAAGGCTTAAAGTGCGTCCAAGCTTCGGTGAAAGTGCGCCCAATCGATCACCAAACCTTCAAGGACAGAAATCGCAGACGAGGAACGAATCCATGCGACGATTTTTCACGCATTAAGTGAACGCATCTACGAACGAGCTAAATGTGTATCGATACATGGTCTCTTGAGATAAAGTCCTTCTCCATGGTCATTGCGTGTGATTTATCTAGAAACGTTCCTTCTTCGCGGTTGTTAAGTAACCATTTTGACACAGCAAAAGAAGCCTACGGGTTCACGAACACCCCTATAACTCGGTGACAACTTAAGAACAGCACCGGATGTTGCCGCTGTGCCTTGTCACCGTAGCCGGATGTTTCTCCGCGCGGCGCAAGTAGGGCGTTACTGGGAATATTTTGAACATGGCGTGAGCCGTTCCCGTGATTTTTTGGACTTAATATGCTTATAAACGACCCCAGTGACGACAAACAAACTGCGTGAGACAAGGCAGACGATATTACGCATTCATAGCAAACCCCTTTCAAAACGCGCGCGCACTGACGTCACGGGTCCGGCGCTTTGGCGGAGTGATACACTACATGAGGTGGTGCCGTTCTCGAGTTGTAACCGAGTATAGAAGGATGTCGACACCCCCCAAAAAAGATTCCACAAACACGAGCACCCCGCCCAGGCATCTATACCCCATCCCCCCAACAGCCCTCAAAAACCCCCAGGAGGATTTCGACAACCCCCCCACCCCTCAAAAAAAAAAAAAAAATCGACGCTCTGGATAGACCCCTGGGTTCACGCACGCGCCACGTGCCAAGCGACCACACCAGAGCTTTTCAGTCGACCAACCGGTCTATGGGGGAATGCATTAGAGCTCTCGCTTTAAAAACACGCACCCGATGTCGTAGCAGCCTCTCCGGCGGCTGCATGCTGATACTGCTGGCCTCGGGGAGCCATCGCCGGCCGGCCGCGCAGCGCCCGCGAGGTGGTCAGTGGCGGGCAGCGTGCTCTCACGGTAGCAGATGAGGCGGCGGCCCGGGGCGTAGCAGCAGCGGCGGCGCCAGCGAACCCCCTCCGGCGCTCCTCAGGCCGGGCCTACGACATTTGAGGAACGAGCGCACCCGCTGTAAACACGACAACCACCAGGGGACGAATTCTCTAAAACGACGGGCCGTCGCTTTGAAACGACGGGGTAGCGCCATGCAAATGCACGTGTTCTGGGGTTGGGGCCGTCGCTTTGAGGGGCGAGAAAGCGACACCCGCTGGCCCTCGCCGTTTTGCTGGGCACTATGCGCCCTGCTGCCAGTGCGCCGCAGTGCCATTTCGCCGCTTTCTCGCCCCTCAAACGACGGCCCCAACCCCAGAACACGTGCATTTGCATGGCGCTACCCCGTCGTTTCAAAGCGACGGCCCGTCGTTTTAGAGAATTCGGCCCCAGCTATGCATTCAAGCGCCAGAACCGCCAATGCCAACCACAACCACCTGGCACGTGTGGCTGACACGCACACCTCATCGTGAAGAACTGCGCATAAAACGGCAACTTTGAAGAATAAGAAACGGACTACACGAGTGCATTGTCGTACGGTTCATTAAAAGGGTTGAAAAAGTCGGGCTAGTTAGTTGGATACCGTCCGTCGTAAAAACAACGGCGCACAGATGATAGACAGGACGAAAGAACGAGATACAGCAGCGCTTGTGTGTTTTCGTCAAGTCTGCGCGGTTTTGTTTTTATGACGGATAGTATATCCAACTAGCCCAACTTTCAACTCATATTGAAACGGACGACACTGCAGCGCTCGTGTCGTCCACTTTTTCTTCCGAAGGGTTCGTTTTTTGCGCAGTTTTTCGCGATTATCTCGTACCAACTCATTCAGGTTGCTGTTCTAAGACGCGCAAACACCGCGTTCGCCGTTCACATCCAAGGTCGAGACCCAATATCGGAGAAAAAAAGACGGAAAACAAGACGCGGCCGCGGTCAGTGCAGTGCATAACTCGTAATGGTAAGATCTCGTTCAGCGAAGCGAAGTCCAATAGACGTCGTAATGGTTTGAACTGCCCTCGGCAGTTCTTCGTTGCACACACGATACCACAACTGCAGAAGAAACTTCAATGCAGGGCGTCATTCCGACGGAATGTGCGCTGGTTTTGAGCAAAGCGCTGTGTGAGGATTGCCAAATCTGAGTGTTTCAATTAGGTGCTCATACTAATTTTTTATGTTTTTACGCACCGAAGCTACATACATCTAGGCATACCGCACCGCAGTTGAGGGCTCCGAATTAATCTTGATCACTTTGGGATCTTTTACGAGCACCGAAATTGTTATTGTCAAGATATTCAGCAATCCCACACCTGCTTCGGCCTTATGACTGAGTGTTGCGCGAATAAAACTGAAAATAAAAAACCTGGGCGCCTGACGAAGAGCTTGCGTGCATCATGCGCGATGCCGTCCCCCACCTCGACGACTGGCCTGCAGGCGGCACGGCACGACCTGCGCCTGGAACAAAGACAAGGGTTAGTTCACGTGGCTACCAGATGGTGGGACAGGTGAACAGCATGCACTTGTAGGTACGGCAGAGCTGCTTTCTGGGGATCAGCCACTGCAGGAAAGCGCCTATATGGGCTTTTTCTCCACCGATACCACCCACTTTCCAAACGTGTTGGCCATGTGCAGAGATCGCTCCACGCGGCGTTCTGTCGTCGCGGCGTCCCACAGAGGATTTCAAAGCCGAGCGGTGTATATAGTCATAAGCGTTCGAAACTTGTAAACCGCTGGCACTTGTCATACATATTTCCGTTGTTTAACTCAAAGAAAACTGCAGGTATATTTGAGGCAAAATATTCGTAATTAACCGGCAGCGCCCGCGTTCATTTAGTTAGGAACACTGGTTGGGTTGTTTTTTACGATAGTAAGTGGAAAAGTGGCAGTGCAACGCCGGCACGTGCGGGAGGAAAAGCACGCACAAAAAGAACAGAACTCCCGTTAGCGCAATTTCAGGCTGGGGGCGCGCGAGCAATGTGAAGGCGGGAAATTTAAAACGCGTTGGACAAACCTCTAAAAAAAAACCAGGAGAGGAATGAGACGGTGGTGAAGAGCGTGATGGGTGGTAGCAGAGAGCGGATAACGGCGCCACAGCCCATTATGGCGAATCGCTGCTCTGCACACCCGACAGCTTTCACATTGAGTGTAACGGCTTTAATTTTTGACTGGTCCTGAAACTACAACTACCTTTTGGCTGAGTAGCCCCCTGAACTGTCAGAAAAAGAAAAAAAAAAACTATACCTGCACCCCACCCCCGTTAGTGAAAACAAGGCTTAACCTCTGTAAACAACGCACATGCAAGGAGGATGTTTAGAATACTACGTACGGTGTTCTGGGTGGTTGTGACGGCTGGGCACCACAACCCTTTCCTCAATCCTCCGGTATGCACCGACGTAGTCGGTGTCGTCATCAGACGAGGAGCTCGTTTCAGATGACTGCAGAGAAGAAAACCGGTCGTCTAAAATGCTCACAGTTATAAGAAAAAAAAAAGCTATCCCCACTTAATGCGAAGCCACACTTTACGTAAGCACGCGCCAAAAACTAATTCACATGCATGAAGTTATTTTGACTGGCGCGGCTTGAAGGGCACCGCTGTGTTACAGTTGGCTTCCACGAGCTCCCAAAACGTGAAACACGTGACCTGAGGACTGATAAGATGTAGACAAGAAGCCCGTCGGTTTTGTAACCACACTGACAAGCGGTGGTGCCACAACGTACCACAAGATTTCTAGAATCAAGCACAACTGATTGAACACAAATTATCCTACGACAATCAGGCAGAAATTTGAAAATAAATGATTTGGTTTGAAGCAGAAACACAAGAGCAGTAGCTTGAGCAAAAATATTTTAACGGCAGTCTTAAAGCTTGCACGAAAGCAATGTTCCCAGAAAATATCCAGCGTGAATTCGTCTTCACAGACTACGAGACCCTATGCGAAATTGCTTGGTGATCTAGCAACACTGATGTAAACGAGACCGTCGGCCATATTGGTACGGGCGCCGATCGGGAAGTCTCGTATTGTTTACTGTGGAAGAGTAGGTGACGGTGACGCGATATGGCTCAAACTGGACGGTGTTTTCCGGCTCTCGACCGCGGATTGTGGACGAAGGACTTGCCTGCGCTGCCGACTGTGTCTGAAGACTCATACCACCCGGGGTGCCGCGCCAAAGACCCATCCCAGCGGCAGCGGAGCAGGGCATCTCGCCTAGCCACCGAGGCGCATTGCTCGCCTTCATCGGTGCGGACAAACACGTGCGGCTCGCAGTAAGTAAAGCCTTCTTTGTTTTTACTTGACGCGGGTTAACCGGTATGAGCATTTGTAGAGCACTTTGTTCACCGTTGTTTACCACGCAAATGCGTAGCGGCGACCCTGTTGCAGTAACCCTGAAAGAGGAGAGCGGCAATCGCCAGACCGTACCGCTAGTGGGTGGATTAGGTATTTTCAAATGCTGTACATGGAATTTACGGGATGATTTTTGGCGAAGATGTTTACGGAAAGGTTGCGGCCGTTTTCGGTGACGGTCGTCCGCCCGCGCGTTTGCCGCAAAGCAATGGTGCTTTGCGGCGAAGCCAACTACAAAAGCGCACATACGCCTTAATTTTTCTTTTTTTGTGTTTTCCATTATTTATTCCGCATGTTTTGCGCAAAAATCTGTTTGTGTGTCTTTCTTCTCTTTGTTTGGTGGTGGGGTGGTTGTGTTTGTTTCTAAAGCGCGTGTTTTTGGTGTGCACGAATAGATAATACAGTAAAACCTCGTTAGCTCGAACTCACTGAACTAGAAGATTTTTTTTAATTCGATGGGTCATCGGTATAGCCCGAATGTTTACCTGTTTATCTCGAAAGATTCTGGAAGTGAGTTCCAGATAATCATAATATTGCTTGCTTAAGTTATGACGAACACGATTATGCGGGTACTGGTATTATTACCCACGGTGAGGTTTTTAAATGTTAAACTTCCTTCTCTTGAAAATGCATTAACAAAGCATTCAGAGATACTTGCTCGCTCAAACTTGACAAACAATTTTGACATCATTGCTGTTTGAGGTGTAGATTATTGCCCTTGCAACAGTATTAAGCAAAACACAAAATCTGGTTATTTTGAGTCTGTTCCTTGTGGCCACTTCTTTCTGCTCTGTCCCTTTACCATAAACTGTAGCGGACTAGTCCTGTTCTTCTTTGAGTGCTATTTACTGTTACTGTCTCTGTTCTTGCAGGTTCGGCCTCATGCATGTGCTCAGCAGCTGCTTTCGCTCCCGGAATAAAAGTGGCCGGCCCTATGTTGTGTGCCTCACCTTTGAGACGGACAGTGGGGCGATTGTGGAGGCAGCGTGCGAGTGCCCGGCGAATTGCAGTGAAGCATGGAGTCACATCCTGGCTGCTGTGCACCTACTCGCCCTCTTGCAAGCCGAAGGTTTTAAGAGGCGCCACCGGAGCTTGCGTGCACTGAGCTGCCACAATAGTGGGGACGTCCGATACAGCAGGGCATCAGGCAAGCGAGTGTCCAAAACATTGACTGGAGAAGCCCGCGATGAAATGGCCCCTCCCTTCCCTTGCCAATGCGTCTGTACGATGTACGTCGAGTACAGGAGCAATGCGAGCAGCAACAAAGTGCCGTGCAGGCGCTTGGGAGAAAACTTGGTAGCCTTGGGAATGAGTTTTTTGCCCCAGTTGTGCTGCCCTCCCGCTCCTCCTCCTCCTCCTCCTCCTCCCCCCCCCCCCCCCCCCCCCTCCAGTGACAGAAACAAGGACTGGCATGGCACCTGAAGGGTCACCTATGAGCTACCAGCAAGCATTCATGCCACATTTCGCCGTGGTCATCTCGCGAGCACGCAGAGGCTGGGCAACGTCGTGTTTACTAGACCGCGACATGCAGGGGTGCGCGAATGCTTCTTTTTGTTCCATTTATATACACAGTTTGCTATACTGCACGCGCTATAAATCAGCGAAGAAGTTTAATTTACTGGGATTTTCACTGTGGATACAAAAAACGCAAAAGCACTCAAGCTGATGCGCGGCGGCCTGATGCAACTGTGGCCGTTTTCTTTTTTCTTTTTGAATAAAACTTGAAAATTGTCTCAGCTACCTACATCAATGGCCACTATCATTACGTCGGAGGCATGCATGCAGCATGTGACAAACTAGAGGAGTGAGTGTGTATTTTAGTCGCAAAATATTCGGCAGTAAATACATCGTTGCTGGAATAACAATGGGCGCCAAGTTAACTTGACGTAACAACAAACCTTTCAGCCCGGCAAATCGGGAACCAAGTGCAAAAGCTCGAATTTTCCACCGTTAGATCATCATAAAACAGTGTTCGCTACTTCTGCAACGACACGCGGCTAAATGCCACGTAAAGAAAACAACAACACACTCCCATGCCGTGCGCGCCCGCCACAGAGGAAATTTTCAACCGCGCCTTGACGGCGTAGTGCGGCAAGAAAAGTTTGTTTACAGCCCTAGGTAAGATAAAGGCTCGTGTAGGGGCTAAGCGGTACCATTGAAATGAAATGAAATGAAACAATGAAATGAAGCGAGGGACGAGTAAAGAAACAGCCTAATTTTGGCAACGTGTGGTACTGTTTTCCCGGTCGAGCGCCGCTGTCAGTCGCGTGAATAGGCGGCGCACGCTCAGGCTTCATTTAGAATACAAAGGCTGGACAACAGAACTCCAACGCAGCTGTATTTTTCATACGGACAGCGACTACGGAACCCCGCGCTTAGCGAACCGACGACAAATATTCGCTCCAAGCGCACCGCGCCCAGCGTGTCACAATGCTCGCGCCGGCACAGTTCGCGTCACAAAGTTGGTTCAAAAGCGTGGAACTTCACGTACCTTTTCTTCATTTGAACCGGTATTTCCGCATTGCGTGCTCTGCGGCACGAAGCAATGCTCCAGCATTGTAGTCCATCACCAAGAGCGGTCAATGCCCGCCTTCTATGTTTTGCTAATTGGTTTCGGTTTCAAACGACCGTACCAAAATGGCGGACCTAGTTACCGGAGTTGACGTGAGATGGCGGGGCGCATTTTGCATAGGGTCTATTGAGGGTGATCACGATTCGGCTCCCTTTCCACGCCAAATCCCGTGAGCAGCGAGATCTTCATTAAACTCCCTACTCAGAAAAGTGGGATGACCTACCACCCCCTATAATGATCAGGTGGTGGTGACACGACACAGATGAGTCATGTAGGCACATTAGGCAAATTTCACACCGAAGCTGTTTGCCTCTAGTTCCTGTGTGCATCCACCGCCTGCGTTCCCCGGGAACCCGATCCTGATGAACGCGTCCGCGAGCAGAAATCCCACTAGGGAATTGGTAGCGGGGGAGGTTGAGAGTGGTGTCGCCGATAGAGAGAGAGAGAAACAACATTTGACGAAGCCCCCTCCCCCCCCCCCCCCCCCTTCCCTCGGACGGCGGCCAGAAGCCCTTGGGCTCCGGCGACCCCTTCGGCCATTCGGACAACCCGGATCTGGACGTCCTGGTTGGAGCGGCGAAGAAAGGTCTCCCACTGCTCCCCGGAAATAATAAAGCACCAAAAGAATTCTTCTGCAGGGAACGTTCCCAAATAATATGGCGTGGGTCTGCCTTGTCCGTGCATAGCTTACATTCGCTCGTACAGAGCCCGGGGCAACAGTGACTGTACATGACCTGGTTGGGGAAGGCGCTGCATTAGGTCGAATAACGGAGGGGCGAGAGGGCACGCGCTACCTCTGCGGTAACGCAGGGGAGGGTGAGAAAGTGGCACCGAACTACAGCCACTGTAACCGAACTCAACACAGCCGCTCCCCGTCGCAAATCACGTGGCAACCGCGGCCCGGCATGACGCAGCAGTTTCGCAGTCGCACAGCCACCTGGATTGCGTCCCCGCCAATTGCGAATTGTTTCGCGAATGTGGCAACCCAATGGAACCGAAACAGCTTAGCTGTGTAATCTTCCACCGTGTGAGTAATTCGGCCTATAATTTTTTTTTTGCCTGGTGACAGTGACATGCATCGTATGGTACAAGTACTGAAGCTTCTAATCCGAGTAGGTACTGCTTTACAACAGGGGACATCTCATCACCTCAATCCTTGCAAAAACTGAAGAGAGCTCTAGCATCTCAATCCTTACAAATCCTTACAGCATCTCAATGCTTTCAAAAACTGAAGAGAGCTCTATTTCCCTTTATGATTGCCAGTGTCCCGGCCTTACTACTGCTATATTGCTGCCGATTTGTTGCGACAGGACGACTCATTCGTTCCATATGGTTTTCCGGGATGCCCTTTTTGAAATAACTTGTGAAAAGCTGGTGCGGGAGAGGATCAGAAAGTGCAGTTATGGCTACAAGTAACCACAACTAATTTTCCAAACACCAGCTTAAGAAGATAATTTTTCCCGTAGAACTCTAGAGAGGACAAAATCAGGGGTCAAGGGTCGGCAGGGGTCAGCAACATAGATCAGGGGTCAACAAACTTGAGGCGGAAGGCCGAGTTGCGCGAAGCCGACACGGCGGGGGACGCACGGCAAATCGGGGCGAGGGGGCTTTGTCGGTAAAGGAAAATAATTCACAATTCTTTCCCTTTCAGGCAAAGGGAAAGGGAAATAATTTTTTTCCTTTGCAGGCAAGGGGAAGGAATTTACAATAATATTTGACAATGACAATAATCCAACTAAGTACGAATGCGAGGTACTGGAAGCCATCTTTGTTCCTGTATAACCCCATTTGAGGTCAAAACCAGTCACAACTGCCATGCCGGCCTTCAGATAGGAAGTGACAAGGGGAGGGGCGGTTTGCCGTCGTGCCGGGGGCCGCATAATACTTCCCCGCGGTCCGCAGGTTCCTGACCCATGGCCCAGATGGTGGCGGAAAAATTACATCAATATTAATCTATTCGTTGAAAACCCTTCTGCGACGATTCAAAAATTACGCGGGAAGTAACGTCTGCTTACGTGGTTGGAAAGCGAAAGGTTCTCCGAGAAGCAGATGGCCGCACTTCACGCCGTAGCCTAACCACAGCCAGAACTGCTCCGCGTGCGCCCGCTCAAGGCACGAGCCGCACCCGCTCAAAGCACGAGCCGCCACGTGGACCTATCACGGCGGCGCACGCACCAGGGCAATTTTTGTTCCATTCTGTCAGCGGGCCGGGTTAGCGCTGTGGTTACAGCACTGGGCTGCGGCTCCGGCGACCCCGGTTTAAATCCCGCACAAACCCAATTTACTTTATAGTGGCGGCCATTTTGGCACCATTCGCATCTACGTTGACGACGACAACGACTAGTCACTTCGCGTTTGATGAGGCACGTTAAAACAGAACCAAGACAAGCATGCGCGTGGCCCTTGAAACTGTTTGCCTAATAAGAGCCTCCTTATAAAGGAGGCACTGGCCTAATGATCAGAATTTTGGATAAAACCGAAGGGCAAAAATAAAAAAAAAGATTACTCGATATTTCCGTGGCGTCTTAAAAATTGGTAACAACGATGAAGTGTTTGGAACGCGTGGCACTCAGGCCCTGCCATTCCATCCTCCGTGTCAGGGGAACCCTGCGCGCTGACCCAGGGTTCAGGTCCTGGAAGCTCACGCGTTGCTTACGGTAAGTAAAATCTCCCCAGCACTCACCGAAAACACGAGCAGCGGCCGTCCACGACCAACGCCGGCGGAACCCTCCCGGTTCTGAAAGTCACACGGCAAAGAGTGTCACTCGGACAGCTAGGGACAGCTCCTAGCAGTGAGAAAGAAGAAGAATACTCACGCAGCGTTCGGCCTGGTACTCGCGTTGGCGCCTGACCCATTGGATGAGGGGGTTTTCGTCCAGGGGGACGTACCGCCCCGTCCGGCACCAACACGGCAGGGGCCTCGCCATGTCTGGGACGCCGAGGTCTGACGTCGGCAGGGTAGTGCTGCGCCCGAAGTCCAGGTCCATCCGCACCCACGGCATCCTCAACTGTCAGGACGTTCGAAGCTCGAGCCGCGCGCGCACGCGAATCTCGCGCGTTGCGCCCATTGGCCAATGGGGAACCTGAGGAGCTTGATTTTTTATTTATACGCTTTTTTTTCTGGTTAGCAATTTTTTTGAATTGCAAATTTTTTTCATGATGATGTTACACTCAAATTTGGGGCACGCCACCGGCGCCACTTTGTGAATAAGAGGCGAAACATGACGGCCCTTATATACCCTTATGCCTGTAGTGAGGGTAAGTTGGTAGTGTTTTGCTACAGTAAGTTAGCTGTAGCTGTAACGAGCCGGCGTTGATTGTGGGGCACTCTTTAAAGAATTTCGTCCTCTGCTATTCAATGTCCACCACGTTGGTAAACTTTGTGGATCAGTGCACTCAAAAGCAATCATTGAAAGTTGTAGCTTCTCTCCGCATAAAGCGCTATCCACCCAACCTACACAACATATGCGATAAGTTATTTCGAACAGCCACAGAATTGCTCGGTGACAGTCACAGGACTGCCCTTGCGGCAACATTTTGGAAAAAGGGAACGAAACGAGGCTGCTTCCGGGCAGTCCCAGTGGACATCACCAACAACGTTTGCAAGCGCTAGTTTCCAACACCCTACCCGCGGCCACTGTGACTCCGGCATTCACCCGACTATGGAGCTTGCCGAAGCGTTCGTCAACGGGATCGGGAAAGCTGCCGACCCGCAAAAAGTTAGCGACGAGGATTACGTCACGCTTCTAGACCGTGTATTCAGGGTCGTAACGGCAGAAGCGGACCAGGACGATGACGGTGACTGCAAGACTACAGCAGCAGACGACTTCAAAGATGGCTGCGCCGGCCTGATAGCATTCGTGCTCGAGAGCTCGCGCTTCAACCTGGACGATTCGCAGTTCGCGCTCCGGCTGGAAGAATACGGAATGACGGGTGCCCGTGCGGAGAGCCTGGCCCGAAAGTACGCGGCCAACAAGCAGCTGGTGCGCATCGAACTCAGCCGTGTGGGGCGACGGCCAGCGCACATCACCGACGTCAACTGGAGCCTCGATTACCGCACAAAAAGCAACCACATCGAACGCATCGGCGAACCAGTATTCCACATCGAACTGAAGTCGTCGGAGCCGCTCTCGTTCGCCTGCAACCTGGCGCAAATGCAGGACTTGCTCCACAGCCTCCGAGACGCGGCCAAGTGCGTCGAGAACAAAGCGCAGGGGGGCGGTTCTTAGCGTACGCAGAACGCACTTTTTTCTTTGTAAGTAAATGGTTGTAAGAATGTTTGTACAATGAATTTGTTCCCGACATTATTAAATTCAATCCTAGAGCAAAACCACTTAAAGATCCTTAATTGGGGGCGTCAAAGTACATTGCGACAAGTTGTGTTCAGTAGCTCCAAAGTTATTTTTGCGTTACTAAAGGGGTGAGGGGGGGGGGGGTGAAAATGCTCGCCAGTTTGACCGTTTCCAAGTAAGAGCCCTATCAGATCCACACAGCATTGATATTGCCAACGCTGTTTTTATGGGGCGAGGGGACAGCATACGTACCACCAGCTGTATTTGTGGGTATAAAGGCTACCAATTGGAGAAGGACGAGCTTTGACCTCTGCCTGTCGGTCTAATATAAAATAACGGACCTAGCAGCCACTGGTCACCAGGAAATCCTAAATCCTAAGACTGTGCAAGCAACCGGTGTCAATTATTGGAAGCAAGAGTGAATGGAGTTCGTATCTGAAAGCGGTTCAGGCCCAGGTTGATAAATTTGCAGTTTATAATATCAACGGTTACACTGCAGTAGAAAAGTTTCGGGCTAAAGTTTAGGTTCTGCAAGCAAAGGTTCAGTTATGAGTAAATGATAATGGATGTACTGAATGTTAATGCATGCTCATGAAAGTGCCCACCCATACTGTTCCAGTGCATCGATTTGCTCCTTCTATGAAACACGCCATCATATTACACACGTTCGATTTGTTTATTCTCTCCAACGGCAGCACAGCTCTTTTCTGAATTAATTTTTAATCTGCACTACTTTAAAGGAGCCATGAAGACAAAATACAAGTTGGGTTTATTAGAAAGACTGCTTAGTCCCGATAACAATGATATCATTATCATCACAATCTTCGAATAAATAACGGAGATATTTAAGAAAACGTGTGAAGCAGTCGCGACCCCCTAGCCAATTTCCCGCAACTTTTCTATGACGTCACGGAACCTTGTTTGTGCGATTTGCGGCCGCCTAACTGACCTGTCGCGAGGACACGTGACTGGACGTCTGCAATGGGGCCTCTAGTTCCATCTGACCGCATCACTTGAATGCTAACGCACTGAAAATTGTTTTATTGTTGGCCCGTATGACGTCATTCTTGCTAGTAACACGTCACTGTGGCGCAAAACTTGCAAGTTTTTAAATACTACTTGCTTTTTTTTTTCGTTAAAAAACATCTTTTGTGGCTCTAATGGAGCTGAGTGAGATACTGAATCCTAGTTCTTTCAAATTAAACGAAGTTGTATTTTCTCCTCATGGCTCTTTTAAGCCAATACTCAAAAATGATCATCATTGGCATTCAGACGACAAAAAAATTTTCAAAGAATTTTTCACTAGAAGAATGCAACATTGCATACAACTCGAAATTTTTTTAATTCTGTACAAGCTCCAATAGTACATGTGCAAAGGATGCAGCAATATATTTGCTGCCCACACCTACGCCGCAATGACAGCAAAGTTTGGGACACAATGGTTCTTTCAAAATATGCACTGCAATGCACGCAAAAACACAGGTGGAAACTCATGACAACAATGCATCCTCCATGCATCGCCCTGCTTATCTAAATTGTGATCACATGCCGAATGGTGTCAGTCAGTAATGCAGACAAGTACAAGAGTCAGGCAGAACAAAAACTCCTCAAGCACAGTTAAGCATTTCTTATGAATGCAGAAGCATTAATATCCAAATGAACGCTGTTCAGTGTGCCCCAGATCACTGGTGACTGCTGCGCTGCTGGGCGAGAGAAGTGGAGGTGGCTGGAGTGTGAAGGTCAATGCAGTACATGTTCAAGTCAGATTGTTAACCAGAGGCATTACAGAGAGGAGTGCAAGCCACTGCAGTCAGCAGGAATTTAAGTGCTGTCTTGCTGCTACAGGTGATACAAATGCAGACCTTTTTTTGCTCAATGGGCCATGTAATACTTTCGCATTAATGCACCCAACAAAGTCAGCAATTCTGAGTTTCCCAGGCACACTGAGCTGAACCTAATACCAGCCAAGTCAACAGTTTCCACACCTGTACCATGCAATGCATCACAATGCATGTGAATACAAAAGCAGACCAGCAATGCAGCGCACACTGCGACCACATCAGATATTGCGAGTTAAATAATGATAGCTACTGCCGGAGCCAAGGGGCAGCTCTTTGAACACAAACAAAAACTGTCCAGGGCAAGGAACTATAGTTCATCTCACAAGCTACCTGCAGCACTGTGGAGGCTACATTGTTGTCCCCCTCAGGGCGCCTAACTCACCGCGAAGGAAGCGACAAAAGGCGCTGGGGCCGTGCGGTGCCACTTGCCGAGAGGGGAGAAGGGAGTGTCCTTTCAGGACCCCCTTCACGGTGGATTAGGCGCCCTCAGCGGGCGCACTATTGATAACAATGTAGCCTCCACAGTGCTGCAGGTAGCTTGTGAGGTGAACTATAGAAGTTCTTCATACATGACAATCGGACTGTATTAGCAAAAAAGCAATGCACCTGGCTTGATTTTAGGAAACTTTTCATGATAAGCACGGCAGTCATTCAAGACAACAACAAGATATTTTGAATTTGCAAAGTGTCCTGCAGACAGATTGCACTCTGCGTATAGTAGATGTAGCGCCAGAATTACTCTCACACCCAGAACGTCCTAATGGCAGTTTCTTGTGGCTGCCTAGTTTCTAAGTCACCATTTTATTAACCAAGCACCGGTACAGTAAACTGTATTTACAACAAAGTCATCATTACACAGCAGAAATTGGTTACAATTGGGCAGTTACAGCACAAAGTGAATACTTGAATAACCTCATCTAGTGTAAAGCAACGCAGAAAAATCTTGGCTAGACAAGCAGGCTGTACAGAATAAGCCTTTGTTGATGCACGTAAGGGTAGACGCACCGGTCTAAAATTACACAAAATCTGGTACAAGATTTCCCGACACAAAGGTTATTCCCATCGAGGTTAAGTGGCAAGGTATGTTTTGATCTCAAAATTTGTTTCCAAGCTGGGCTAAAATGACACGGCTCTGAACACGCATCTTGTAATGGGATGGGTTATGTCAAGATCCAACTTCAAACCGCATAGAACATTGCATTCCCAAGAGAAAATGGTAACTGGTCCCAGCTGGTTTATGGCTGAATTCCCAGCTGGGCCCAGATGGTCCTAGCTGGGAATTTATCCATAAACCAGCTGGGACCAGCTACCATTTTCTTCGGCAAATTTACTACAGCGGCCGCACATATCTCCTTGTCCCTTTTCATATAAATGTGCTAATCCATGCTTGATTGAGATTACACAATAAATTACCCCTGTCAGGCTTGTAAACAAAGTTTTCATCTTTGAGTAGCCTATCTGTACAAAAACAACACACTCAATAACAACCGGTAAATACTTGTTAAGCCCCGCAAGAGGCTTGGATGCAGCTGCTTGCTTTCACAGTGCCTCAAGTGTATAGTAAATGAGAAAGAGCCAACTCAAAAGACGGCAGTTAAGCATGAGTGTCACCAAGCCGGCTTCAACTCGGCCCAGAAGCAAGTCAAGCCAAAACAGAAGAAGCAAGCAATGCTGCTTCACTATTGGCTTATTACTTCACTCAAGCTTGGCAAAGTGTGGCCTGATGCACAGATCGTTTTGCAGCTGCGCAGGTGTCGAGAGCAGTACTATGTATGCAGTACTCTATCTTGAACATGGACGTGACAGAAAGCGTGTTCACTGACGCATTCAACTCGGTCATACTCTTGGCA
Organism: Haemaphysalis longicornis; assembly: GCF_048455015.1. NCBI lineage: Eukaryota > Metazoa > Arthropoda > Arachnida > Ixodida > Ixodidae > Haemaphysalis > Haemaphysalis longicornis. The sequence goes on along the minus strand of NW_027526385.1, from coordinate 43,828,526 downwards.
TCCGAGAAGGTAAAGCATTTACGGCGCTTCAAGCAATGCCCCATTCAGTCTTTCTCAACATTGGTCTTGCATGCTTGACGAGACGTAATGTGGAAGTCGTGGAATGCCAATTCAGGGACCGTGGGCGTCGTAAACTCGTGCCACAACTGTTTCTCAGGATTTTTGACTTCCACGGCTGGGACCTTGGATTCTGCGCGATGACAGCACACTTGGCAAAGCTGGGCAGCAACCGTACATGAAGCCGACGGCGATACACTGAGTTGACGACTATACCAACCACCATAGACTTAGGCGATGTCCATATATGGAGCTGATGACCATACACTAAGTCGATGACCGTACACGAAGCCGACGACCATAGACTAAGGCGACATCCATACATGGAGCCGACCATACACTGAGTCGGTGACCGTACACGAAGCCTACGACCATAGATTGAGGCAACGTCCATACATGAAGCCGAACATGCACAGAGCTGACTCAATCGACACTGCTGCTCTTGCTCGGGGGCTGTGAAGCGTGCCGGCTGGAAAGCAGGAGTCGAGTGCTGGACCCGCTGCTGCAGCTGTCGCCACTGCTACGGTTACTGGCATTGCTGGCGGGGGTGCCCGGCAGTGACACGCTCGTCTCGGCGTGACCGACGCCGCTGGCCACAGCACTGCGAGATGGTGACGTAGCCTGCGTGCGGACCTGCAAGAGCGGGAGCAGCCAAAGGCGCGTGATGTATTCTGCAAGTGGAGGTCTTGCATGAAATTTCAGCTTGCACATTGCATGTCAAACACTGCGGTGGAAAAGCAAGGACTTGTGGTACTTGGAAAAGAAACTGAAATTTTGTAAAAGTAGGTAGCACAACTAGATTTGCAGATGTCGGGTGGAATTTAGCTGTCAGCATCTTTCAGTCTGTACAGCCTGTACATAAACAAAAAACAAAATGTTGGTATTACCATAAAACCAGTGACGAAAAACACTGCAGACCAGTGTGGCATGCTTAGTAGTTTGCAAGGCAGCAGCTAAGGGTAAATAGTCTTCTTTGTTTTTCTGAGCATTACAGTTAAACTAAATGTCTACATACTTTCCTATGATTTTTTTTTCTTAAATTCTTCCTTAAGCTATAACTTCTTATAACTTAATTATAAATTATGACGAATTTTCTTTCTTAGAAGGCAAAGAAAGAACAATCTTCGAATTCTCAATCCCAGTATCAACAACTTGCACAGTTTCACTCCTCGAAAAAGAATGCGACTCTTTCAATGCAGTATCAGAACCAGTGTAAGAACGCTATGCAGAAGTTAAGTTCCAAATTTAAAAAAAATATATAAAGATATTGCATTAAAGACAAGAAAAACAAAGAGGCTCTGGCTCTTTCTTCAGACCAGAGGCTTGCAGCAGTTCCCTCTTTGGTTGCTGTGAGAGCAGGAAATGAAGCTGCACTGAGAGCTTCCAAGCCAAGCTGAAGACACTGTGAACAACCAACAACAACCAACAACAACAACAACCAACAACATAGTGAGGCGCCTGCATTCTAGGGAACATGAGTAGGCATGCCTCAATAAAATTGGGCGAGTTGGAAAATGCTTATGACGGTCAGCACAAATGAAAACAGGACAAGAGTAGAAAAAAGACACAAGCGCTGCCTAACAACTGAAGTTTTTGATCTGACTTTTGAACTGAGGTTTTTGATCCCCGGTTTTGTTTAAATAACAGGCGTTTTCTTAATAAAACTTCAATTGTTAGACAGTGCTTCTGTCGTTCCTACTCTCCTTGTCCTGTTTTCATTTGCGCTGACCACCACGAGCAGGCGTGCTTGCCTCGAAGGTGGTCGTGGACCCTGTGGGGGCCAGCGGCGTGGTGGCCTTCACTTCCACCAGCTCGATGGGGCGCTCCTCCTCGTGCACGGGCGAGCAGCGGTCTTCAAACACGCGCCTCCGTCGCATGGCCATGGCGTCTGGCGAGCCCTTGGCGCTGCCCGCACTGGCCGTCGAAGAGGGCGCCGGAGACACGCCGCCACCCGCGGTTCCCTCGGCGGCGCTGGGAGGAGCCTCGGCCATGGGCGTGTCCAGGCTCGTGTCCGTCCCTTGGTCCACCAGGAAGTGGCCACCGGCCACCCCAGCGACACCCCCGACACCCACAGCGGGATCTTCCGGGGTGTAGTAGTCCGAGTCCTCTGCTCCAGGGGAAGTGTCTGTGCAATATCCCCCGTGAAAATGGAAAGAGCATTTCTAGCAAGAAATCATAATTTCCGGCTTCATTTCTGCCTAGATTATTAGATTCTAGCTGGAATCTACAGCTTCTAACTACAAAAATTCTTAGTCTAGCTAGAGACAATTATTTCCAGCTTGCGGGGTTTTTTTTTTTTTCTGCCAGCTGGACTGACACATGATAGCTAGAAGTCAATCTCAGCCCAGCTAGAAACAAAGTAGGAACTCAATTTCTAGCTAGAAATTTTGCCTATTTCTAGCTAGAATATTTCTAGCCAGAGGAAATTTCTGGTTCAATAATTCAGCTAGAAAAAACATATATTTTCACCATGGATGGATGGTGCACGTTCTACATCAACAAATGTTCAAGCAGCCTGCTTGAACATCTGTCTAAACACCTGCTTATACGTCTGTTCAGACATCTACTTAGATGTCTACTTTGGTTTGTTTTCAAGAATGGGCAGCCCATACTTCGCTATGATTTCGTGTGATGGGAAACGTTGCTACCACCAGTTCTGGCTGCTTTGAAAATGAGCCAGACACCAATATCCTCCCCCCTCGTGCCATTTATCTGCGGGTAGATCGTCATCACTACAAGAGTTCCCCACCACGCCCAAGGTCAAAGGGGTGACGATGACAAAATGCGACTGTGTGAATTTCAAAGAACTAGGCTTTGGTAACTCAGTAAACTCCCTTTTGGCCCCGAAAGAAAGTTTTTACCCAAAGGAGAAAGACAATACACATTGAAAGCTTTCATATTTCACACTACGTGACGTCAACAGTGAGTGATGTAATACAGGGAAACACTAAGAACAGTCATCAGTGTGGTAGATGCACATTATAATTCAAGCAAAACAATCGAATGAAACTAGAGGCACCCCTATAACTGCAGTCACATTTCCCAGCAGTTGGCTTTGTTTAATGGCCATTAATCACCTATACAAGATCCGATGACAACATACAAACCCGGCCACTTCTTGGCCTGCCTTCCTGAATACCCAGCTTAGTCATTAGCAGTTTGTGTCATAACTGGCATCCTTGTTATCGGGTCACTGCAGTAGTTTGAACAAACCAATCTTGCATTTTGCCTGCATGTCCCCTATAAAAAAATTTAAAGCCATTCCACTCAATGTGAAAGCTGCCGGAAGTGCAGAGCAGTGATTCGCCTTAATGGGCTGTACTGCCGTTACCCGCTCACTGCTACCACCCAGTGGAATTCAAAATTCCCGCCTTCGCAGTGCTCGCGCGCCCCCTTCCTGAAACTGCGCCAGTGGGAGTTCTGTTCTCTTTGTGCTTGCTTTTCCTCCCGCACGTGCCGGCGTTGCACTGCCACATTTTGCGTTTACTATCGTAAAAACCAACCCAACGGGCGTCCTCAACTAAAGGAACGCAGGCGCTGCCGGTTAATTACGTATAATTTTCCTCAAAGGTACCTGCAGTTTTTTTTGCGCTAAGTTGGGAAGATGTATGACAAGCGCCAGCGTTTCATGAGTTTCGAACACTTATGACTATATAAACCGCTTGGCTTTCGAAGCCTCTGGGGTACGCCGCTAACAACAGCGTTACCCCGGGACGCCGCCTTGGTGCTCTATATTCTTGGGTCGAGCGAGTGAGCTAGGATGACAAGGCGAGCGCCTAAAGTGCCCAGCACTTAAAACACTGGTTCAGACTGTGCCACGGTTTGCACAGCAGTAGAAAGCTCGCCCAGCTAGCCACTCACCAGTTCCTTTTTTATAAGACCAGCGTAACAAAACTGAACGATTTTCAGCCAAGCGGCCTCAAAAAAGTGCGCGTTTCCCCACCGGTCGCCTTGTTCTCCTTCTCAGGCCTCGCTTGGCACAGGTGCAGCGAGTGGGGTGTCGAGGCCGACACCTTGCCGTGCCCCGACGGAGAGACGGCCTTCTGAGCGCGGGAGTCGCCACCACCTCCTTCGAGCAGGGAGCGGGTCTCCGCAGCCTCCGCGTCCCGAGCCTGCATTCGACGGATCGAAGAGCACACACACAACGCGAGTTGGAAGAGGGAGACACCGTAAGGTTAAGGACCTACCAGACAGCAAACATTGATTGATTGCGGAGTTTAACATACCGCAACTACACCTGGGCTATAAGGCGCGCTGTAGTGGAGGGCTCCAGATTAATTTTGACCACCCGAGGATCTCTAACGGGCACTAATATCGCCACACAGGGCGTTTACGCTTTTCACCTCCGTCAGAAAAGCAGCCATCGCAGACGGGATCGAACCCCTGTCCTTGGGCTCAGCAACACAACGCCTTGACCACTGAGCCACCATGGCGGGTAGCAAACATAGATGCTTAGATGGAGAAAACTGTCCGGTTGTACACTTAATTAAGACTGAAGCGGAAGTTTGATAGGGAGGCTTGAGAGGCATCGCCCTTCTCTGTGCTTGGCGCATTTATTCAATCATCAGCGCTTGCTCTAAATTAAATAGAAGTCCAATCCCTCTCTCAATTTTTGAATCATACACGTCAGGCTGCTCCACCTACCCAGGGAATAAACTTGCAGAAGGTCTATTCCAATGTCCTCTCTGCATTTTCAGTCCTACCTGGCCCACGTTCGGTTGTAGCTGGGCTCATTACCAACACAGACTCTCGGAGACCTACACAAACATCCTGTTCCAGTTTGCAGAGTCCGAAACCCACTGTAGCATCGAGAATCAGGCGAGTTGGTATACGCTCATCATAAATGCGCACTAGAGGCATAACAAGGAATCAAAAAGATGGGACTGCTCAACCAAGAAAACAGCCCAGGGAACAAGATACAGACTGTAGTAGTGTACTGAACTGCCGTTCAGTGCTTGTCGTATCTTTTCTATTCCACATCCCATCTGCACTGCGCTGTTCTTATCAACATACCTCCCCCCTGCCTGATTATCAACACTCATCATCATCATCATAATCAGCCTGGTTGTGTCTACTGCAGGATGAAGACCTCTCCCTATTCAACACTACTACGCACTATCAACACTTTTACAGCTTATATCCTCTTCAAGAGGCTTTTTGCCTTGTTCAGCGCTTGTTCTGTCTTTTCTCATCCACCCTGCAATGCATTGTTACTAGAGCTATTGTTTTTACTTGCGCTGGTGCAAGCGGTGCAGTCAATGCTCATTCTTTTAGTACATTATACCCCAGTAGCACTCTCTGCACTGGTCTGCACGACATTGCGCACATCTGCAATGGTGCAGGTGAAAAAAAGAGAAAGCCTCTACTACGAATGTACACCCACTCGCCCAATTCTCAATGCCACCACAGTGTATACCATGTCCCATGGGCTCTTTTCATACTTCAGCGCATGTCCAATCTTTTCTGTTCCTCGTTCAACCCACACTCTGCTGTTTTTACGAACCCACACCCACTGGGGCTCTTTGATTTACGGTCTCAAGCTCCACACGCATGGTCCACGGACAGACCAAGATTCTCTAAACCACAGGAACGTATAGGAAAAATGAATGTCGTACTGCTTTTCGAAAATTCCACAACAGGTCCAAGACTTACAATCAAAGAGCCCCACGGTTTCCCCCTTGCGCGAGTGCCCGCACTTACCAAGAAGGTCATGCGCCGGTTGGAGGAGCGTGGAACTGGCCAGGAGCTCACCTTGCGACGACTGGTGGAGCCGTCGGACGACTCGGACAGCAAGCGGACCTGCTCTGGGGCCGCCCTGGAGGAGCTCCGACGGTGCCACCGCACCTCCGGGCCCAGGGGCGACACGGCCCGCCCCTTCTCGGGGTCTGACGACACCACCGCGGCCACCACCACTTCCGGCGGTGCGACACCCCCGCTCGCGTCCGTCTGCAGGGACGACGTGCTCCCAGAACGCCGCCTGCAAAAAATGCGGGGAGGTCCTGCTGTCAGCACCGATGAAGACAAAACACAAAGCCGCGGCGGCCACTTTTCTGATGGAGGCGAAAAGCAAAAACACCCGTGTGTGCGAGATTTTGGCGCACGTTAAAGATCCCCAGGTGGTCAAAATTAATCCAGAGCCCTGAAATACGGCGTGCCTCATAACCTGTGCAGTTTCTGTGCGTTAAATAAATAAATAAATAAATAAATAAATAAATAAATCAAGCAAGCAATCAAGCAATCAATCAATCAATCAATCAACACACAAAGGCTTCTTTCATTTGTCACTTTTGAGTGCTCAGAACTTCTCCACAGAAACTCCATGCAGAGCAATTTCGGGCTGCCCAAAAACTGCTCGTAACTGCTCTGGGAAGACAAATAAGGGAGACCGCAAGTTTTGTTCGCAAAGAAAAAAAAAGACACCGCTCTGTCCTGATAACAACAGCACCAATTTTATCACAAACTTCAAATAGATAATGGAGATATTAAGGAAAACAGGTGAAACAGTGGTGCCTCCCCAGCCATTTTCCCTGCAATGTCTCTATGACGTTACAAAGTCTTGTTTGTGCTATTAAAAGCCAAGGACCAAAGCCACCACGTCGAAACATAACTGACCGATTGTAGTGGCGCCTCTATTGTCCCGTTTTGTATTATCACTGAAACGCTAACGTACAGGTAACACACTGGTAACTATATTTTTAGCACTGGCCTACATTATGTCACTGTACGTAAAATTTTAAAGTTTTTCGATATTTCTTCTTTTTCCAGCTAAAAAAAGTGCCTTTTGTGGCTGTAAAGGAGGCTCGTTCTTTCAAACTGAACAAAGTTTCGTTTTATCGTTAAGGCCCCCTCACTCCTTACACCGACAAGCTGTTATGTGCTCAATTCCGCGAGGATTTTGCGCATGAATGTATCACTGCTAGCAGTGTGCACTGTCACCGACAAAAGCGATGCGTGCTGGTCACTTTGAAAAGCCACACATCATTTTCAGAGAATCAGAGTGTGCTGCCGGCAACTACACACAAACGGTGAGTAGTACTTGGGTTTTTGTGCTATGGGGACATGTCAAGGCTAAAGAGCTCTTTATAGTACCTCACAGATCACAACTTTCACAGCCCCTTTTGGCTCCTGCTTCAACAACAAGTGATGTTCCTTTGTTTGTTTAGGATTAAATAGCTACATTTGGAAGTCCTCTGTAACGCTGCTTTTGGCTGGCTTCGACATTTAGTTCATTGCACACATAACCTTGTATGGTTGTTGTCACTGCCTTCATGCACAGACGCTACCACGCTAAAAGCCGAATACCAGAGTGAAACCAGTTTAACGAGTTCACCAACATGTAACACGGTGGCGAAATACTGTAAGAAGTTGTATACACACCTCTTGCTGTAAGCTGAGCTCTTTCTTTTTTCAAAAAATAATCTGCATGGTCATCCTACAACGGCCTTTTCGTCAGAAATCCCAGCTGGTTGAGCCATCTCGATCTTCGCAGCGCTGCTAAACCTCACCACACCACATGAAAATTTCACCTACCTGTTATACGTACACAGCATTTGGCATTGCAAGCACAATAACTGCGGCCAAAGATGCTAAGGGCAGGACATTTGGTGTTGAAAACTTATTCACCTGACAATGAATTTTTCGGTATTAAATTATAAACAATGGGCCTGAGAAATGAGCTGATTCGAGCATGGCCCCAAGGACAGTTGTGCATATTGTTTGCACAACCCAAAACGCCAGATGCCAGAGATGCCCCTTACCTGCCACTTCTTCGAGGCTTGACAGCCGCCCCTTCGGGAGTTGTCGCTTCGGGTGGCAGACCTACCGTCAGGTGCGCTGAAAAGAAAGAAAGAAAGAAAGAAAGGAAGGAAGGAAGGAAGAAAGAAAGAAAGCAAGAAAGACGTAAATTACCTTGAGTTACTGGTAAGGCTCCCAAAATCCTAGTATTCCGCATGAGTTCTCAAAGTACAAAAACAGGGTGTCCAGCAAATTGCCTAATTCAATTTCCCTGACGTTTCCATGTTTTCCATGACAATTTTAAATGAAATTCCCTGACCTATACAACAGGCGCCATTCTGTGGAAATGGTCCGTGCCGCATATAAAAAGCGTACGAAAACACATTCTATCATTGGGAAAAACACATTTGTTGCAAGTGCCCTAACTCAAAATGCACTTTGATTACCTCTAGTTTGTTCAGTTTGAGGTTTGCTTGCCTTCAGTTACGGCTTCAGAGAGTTTATTTCATCTTGCGGTGTAGAAGCTTTAAGTAGCGCTTCAGCGAGCACCTTTTGCTTTTTTCTTGATTGTCCTGGCTCGACATGCAACGTGAACCGCATGGTACGTTGTTGCACGTGATTCGAGCGCGTCGGTGTTGCGCGTGCAATTTTTTGACGCCCGCGTCGATGATTCGCACACGCGGCAGCGAATTCTGCCTCGCTCAGAAAATGACGCGCGTCGCGCGCGGCAGTGGGAGGAGCCTGATGACTTGTGCCAATGGGGAGCTGCGCGCCTCATGGCGGCAGTTTCAAAGCTCTCGAGACAGCTGGCTGGCTCCGCCAGAGATGTTTAGGCTTACCACCCCGGCAGGTCTTGCACGGGCGCTTTCACTAGCGGCGCGGATGATGTTTTATAGTACCGTTTTTTGCCCACATTATAACCTCCTTTACCTCATAAGCAACTTCGTGCGTGTCTTTTGCGGCATTTTAGAGAGTGCTTAGAAGCGGTCGCTCGAACTCCCGTCACCACTTCATGGTCGAAGCCGCCGCCGGCAGCACCACGCGCAGCGTGCGGGTGGTGTGGGTGCGGCAGCGTCAGCACGCCTGTGACGTGCGCAGCGCATTTTCGCGAGCAGAAAACGCCTCATGCGGTTCATGGTAAACCATGTCATGTTCCTTTTTGATTATGTAACTCTGGCTCCTGATGTCACAAGGAAGTTCTTTCAAGATTAGCTCCCAAAAAGCGCTGCCTTTTAAAATTCGCTGAAAAAAAAAAAACCGCCTTGTGCGTGCGATTTGGGCACCACTATATCGTCCCTCTGCGCAAGTGCACCCAGCAACCTAAGCCAGCTGCGAGCTGCGTGAACCGCACGGCGAGTTTGCACGCGATTTGTGCGCGGTATTTTCACGGCCGCATCGACGATTTCGTGCCTGCGGTGGCTCCTTTCCTGCACAAGCAAGTGCGTTTGTGCCTTAAGTAGCATTTTAAAAAGCGGTTAAAAGCGGTCGTTGGAGCTACCGCACTACTCCGTGGCCGGTGCTGCCGCCATGTTGCCGGCGCCTGCCGCTCGCCACGCACCGTGCGGGTGGTTTCCGCGGCGATGTCAGCGCGCCTCAGGCGTGCGTGGCGCGTTTTCGCTTGCAAAAAAAAAAACCAGAAAACGTTTCACGCGGTTCACGCTTTCATCACGCGCGAACGTGTTGCGTTCGGTAACTTCTCGGGGGCCTCCAACACTGGTTTACCCTATTCTAAAACTGTGTGGGCAGGCCCCGAAGTGGTTTTCCCTGACTGGTACTACTTGATTGAAAAATTCCCTGACAATCTCCTGACTTTTCCCGGTGGGTCAAAATTCCCTGACTTTTCCCTGTTTTCCCGGTCGCTAGACACCCTGGTAAACACCAACCAGCGGCTATCAGACAGCACGTCACAACGTCGTGCTGGGACAAAGACAAACAAAAAGAAATATTCTAGCAAACGTTTTGATTCAACTTTGTGGCCGATTTGGTTCCCATCGAGTGTGAGGAGGGGCATGCTGTCACCAGAAATGTTCCAAATTCCAGGCAGCTTAGTTTTTAGACAGCATTAAGGCCTTTTCGGCAATTATTTTAGTACCACAAGCAATGCCTGTGAAAGAACACTCCATGCCCAGAAGTTAAGCTTATTAGAAGCAGCACACATTCAAAAAATAAGAAAAGCAGCAACAACAGAACAGAATTCTTGTCTTGAGCTAAAAAAGCTCAAGCAACATGGATCATTACAATGGTGGGTTAAACACTAAATTATGCAGTGGATCCTTAATTATACATCCCCCATTTTAACGACAACCCACTTTCTACGATGACTCCCTGTAGTCCCGGCAAACTCCCCTGTTAGACAATGCATTAAAAGTCCCAATGATACAATGCTAGGGTGTATGGGTCCACTTCATACGATGTCCACTGGCAGGGATCAACCGGTCTTGGACAGGGATCAACCGGTGTTAATTTTTCACCTTTTATGCCACTTCGCTGCTCATCCTGACTTTATTTCTTAACCCCCGTTTGACGACACTGCTTGACGTGCTAAGGTAAACATAGAGTCACTAAATAATCCAGTGGCCCTAGATAAACAGACCGCTGCGGGCCCGACCACTTGCTGAGCAGACTCAAGCAAGTGGGCAAGTACTGGCGGGAGAGAGCTTAACCTTAGACAGCCCCACGTAGCAGCAGTGCGCCAACGCTCCAACTGCGAGAAGTCAAAGTCCAGGTGGCTGACAGGCTGCCAATCTGAAGCCCCCATTGAGCCAACAAACGTGAAAACACACCAAATTCCCGCTTTCCTCGCTTGCTCAATCCAAGTTTGTTGGCTCTCCTTGACCCCGTCCAATGTTTCAACCTTCGCATCGCCCATCGTTGTTTCTTTCTGGCCCTTACCTCTCTTATTGCTTGCAGACCTGGCCCACATCATGTGGGGATGTGAAAGACACAATGCAGTGGGGAGCCCAAAAGAGCTACCACCGGACATTATAGGACTTGTGAGCTCGCCCGAATACGAGCGGCAACTGCTGGCAGTCCAGCGGCTCGAGGCTGCTCTGGCCCGGCAAAGGCGAAAAGGAGACCCTCCTTCGGGAGGGGACTCGCCAAGTAGCCTGAACCGGTGCCCAGGCATAGCTTCGGGGTCTGCTTAGTACCTAGACAGGGGGTGGCGAAGCCCTGCGTGGCCTGACCCGCCTCCCCGCCGGAAATTTTCAATAAATGTCATTTTCTCTCTCTCTTGATCTCTGCTTATCAGTGCCTTTCAGAGCCACGTCGTCGCCTTGTTCCTTTCTTTCTCCCCCTTTTCTTCCATCACCGCCTCCTACTGTCATTCGTTTCGCTTCCCCTTCTGTCGCCACTATGTTGTGGGAACTTTTTCCCTCTCAATTCGCGTGGCCATGTCAGCATTCCCAGCTTATCTAGTGCGCGCGAGGCGCATGGCTGGCGGGCTAGCGCCGGACAACATGGGGGTCACGTGGCACACAGCACAGAGGTGGGCACAAAACAGGCGTTTGTCTTAGAAACTTGGGATTTCAGTTAGGGTTCGCAAATTACACCAGAACGCACTAAATATAGTAAATTAAACGAGTTCTTATCCCATCTGTGGTGTGAGATTGTCTATTAGGGCGGCATTTACTCGTACCCATATGAAGCCCGTACCCGTACCCATATGAAGCTTTTTACCCGTATTTATTTAGCCGTACCCGTACCCGTTTTTACCCGTACCCATATGAAGCTTTCGCACGGTCCCTTGAAATTTGTATTATCGGCGTTCCACTGTATTACCTTGGTTTTTTGCAACAAAATACGTTGGATGCTTTATTTATTTATTTTTATTTATTTAACCCCCATCAGAAAAGGAGCGACCGCAAACAGCAATCTGGGCCGACTTTACGGGGGTAGCAGCACGAAATCACAGTTCTGCCAGCAGCTGCCATTTTTTCTAACAGCAAAGCTGTTCAACCCAGTCGTAACTTGTCCAATGCGCATGAAAACCTCCAATTGGAAAAGAAAGAAAAAAGAAACGCTTCCCGTGGTCGGAATGGAACCTGGGTCCGACCAGGTCCCCGGCATCTATCCGATTGAGCTATCATCGCGTTCTGAGAGCACAGCATTTCCTTAGGACTTGGCCGCCGGTTCTAGTGGTATACAATAGTGATGACAGGCTGGTGGAAGACTTGCCTGGCCCTGCGCCAGGTACAACGATGACTCCGACAACACCAAGAGAGACGAGGAAAACTGCTAATACCTCTAGTCGATATACAGGGTGTTGCCACGATAATTGGAGCACTTTAAAAATTTTTCCTGAGCTTACCGCCACACTCTGTTCGCGCTCAAACTTGCCATGAAGGTCGCATTTTGTGGTCTATTTTGTTTGACAACGGGAACAACAACGGTACTTACCTGTTTACCCTGAAAATAAATAAAGATTTTCGCCTACAGGAAAATGGCGGCTGATTTGGACGTGCGAGCCCGAAAACCGGGTTTTCTGATCGTCTGCTAGCTCATTCCTAGGTGCATTTTCTGATCGTCTGCTGCACCATTTGGTTCCCTCCTACCGTGTATCCCCATCCTCCGTTTCGCTCTGCATACCCCAGGTGGTTCCGTCGTTCCAACATCAACTTGCACTGGCTCGCACGTCCAAATCAGCCGCCATTTTCCCATAGGCGAAAATCGTTTTTATTTATTTTCAGAATACACAGGTAAGTACCATCGTTGTTCCCGGTATCAAACAAAATAGACCACAAAATGTGACCTTCGTGGCAAGTTTGAGCGCGAACAGAGCGGCGGTTCACTCAGTAAAAAAATTTAAAGTGTTTCAATTATCATCGCAACACCCTGTATACAGTCAAACCTCGTTATAACGAACTAGAATCAGACAGTAAATTAGTTCATTATATCTAAAATTTGTTGAAATAGTAGAGGTAAAAATCGGCTCAAACCAATCGGCAATCTGACTCCCGAAAAAATCCTTGATACAAAAACGCATTATTTTAGACTTTGAACTTTGAACGACCTATAAACATGGTAACCCTTACCTTCCTCATTGTGGAATTTCAAGCTCATTGAACCGCAGCATGAGAATGTGAAATTACAACGGAGCAAAGTTCACTCATGAAAACAGGCCTGCATTCTTATTTATTTGAGGAAGCACGTGATCTTCATCTGGTGGCTATTCACAGCACTGGGCACGATGAAATTTTCCACAGTGCTCATGAACAAAAAGGCCTTTATAGTTCTGCAGTTCTGTGCGCCGGGAGATTTTCCCAAGTAGCTTCTCCACCCACTGGTCAAATATTTCTTCGTTATATCCGATAGCGCGTGCGGCTGCCACAGTTTCATCTTTGTTATAAAAGAATAAGTGTCATCGAAATGAAGCGTGACCAACCAAAGTTCGTATTTAGTTCGCTATAGCCGATAATTCGCTATAACAGTGTTCGTTATAACGAGTTTCAACTGTGATAAATTTGGTTTTGGCTTCGTTACGACTATGTGATTGCTGCCGTGTGACTTGGCAATGCCTCACATCACTTGGCATATCTTGGCACGTCTTGTCTACATCAACTTCTTTGCCAAGCACATGAAGCCTCAGGTCACAGCAGAGCTGTTTACCCAGCTCTGCTGTTTCTCCACCCTTGCACCACTAGTAGTGCAAGCTGCACCATTTTTTTTTTTTTTTCGGCTGCAAGTTTATTTGCTGACCAGTCTTTTTGCAAACACAAATACCGATCACACACTATGCCAGACTACAGCATTTCAGAATTAACTCAGTTCGACGCAGCCTACCACATTCACTCCACACCAGATAACCATTGGCAGTGGTTACCCCTGCGGCAGTAGTCATCCCAAGCACTGAACTCACTTGTGGCTGCAGAGCCCACTGTGGGTCCGTTGAGAGCTTCCACCAGAGGAACCACCTCGTATCCTGGAGGGATGTCCGCGCAACTCTGCAAGTTTGAATCAAACATGAATCAGTTTAAAAATGACATCAAACCTAGTTTTATTGGTTATTTTCATACTAACACGAGTAACCGCTCACCCATAAAGGAAGAACTGTGAATTCAGACTGGCAAAAGTATTGCTGATGCTGATGCACACCAAGATTAACACTATCAGTTTTGGTTGGCCCCTCAAAGCCCACTGAATGTCCCTTTTTCTTGCCCGGGCAAGATGCAAGCCTAGACGAGGGCTTCAAAAGCAAGCACTCACGGGCAACTTTCACGAACACCTGTAGCCTGTTTGCAACAGCCCAGAAGGAAGGCGGTGGGGCAAAAAGGGTTGTAAGAGACCACAATACCCACCAAAATTTTCAGTTTATGCGGCTATTATATCTTTGCTGCACACAGACTTGTCAGTTCTGTTCCCAAATGATACAGGCATCAACTGGCTGGGAGCCTCTACCGCACACACGTGTTTGCCGGCTCACTTGATGCAACAGAAAGGCTGGGCGGTCGTGTTTCTGGTGCCTAAAGACCTTGGCAATCAATATCAATTTAAGGGGGGAGGACATGACTCTTAAAACAATTTCTTTTGATTTTTAAGTAAACTCTGTGAAACTTGTCAATCTTGCCGCTTTTTTCCCCCTGATTTCAAATGTAGCATTATTTTTTGAGTAAGTCAATGATTAGAGATAATTAGCCATAAAATTATAATCTTTACATTTTCCAACACTATGAACCCTGATGAGTGCAATAATCGAAGCAGTTTTTGATGCATCGCTTGGAACTAATTTTACAGCTCATTTGAAATGGTTTTGTGCCACTGGTGCCAACAAAGTTTCATGAGCTGTAAAATTAGTTCTAAGTGGTGCATCGAAAAAAACGATTCTCTTATTGCACTCACCAGGGTTCATAGTATTGGAAAATATAAAGATTACAGTTTTACAGCTAATTATCTCTAATTATCTTAGTAACTAATTGACCAACTCAAGAAACAATGGCATATTTGAAATCAGTCAGCTTCACTGAGTTTACTTAATAATTAAAGGAAGCTGTTTTAAGAGCAGTGTCCCACCTTAAAATAGGTACTAATTAAGATATGACGCCTGCAGCTGCAGGAAGTCATCTCAGAAACGGGTCACTGCATGACCAGGAAACGTTTCACAAGGATTCTACTGTACACCATGTTTGCGTCTTTGCCTTTGTTTCTTCATTTTTTTGGTGCAAATTACTTTCACAAGCAGACTGGCGGCACTTCACGTCACGGCATCCCCAGAATCAGAGTCCTCCGTGGCTAAGTTACACTTGTTTTACTCAAGTCGTCTGGTTTACCTGTCATGCGACATGACAACAGCTTGACGAGGCCAGAGAGCCGCGATACTTGAGCAAACAGCAGCACTGATGGCACTTTGAACTTCTTGTATAAAAGTTTGCAGTGCAACAATAAAAAAAAAAAAAATTGCATTCCAGTACTAAGATCATATAAATAACTAGAACACATAGAAAAGCACACGATACAGTCAAACCCAGTTATGATGAACAGCGTGATTCAACATGATTTGTTTGCCATACGAGGTAGTTCGATATAACCAAACCCGCTTATAAACAACTTCAGTATAAAATTCGTTATAAACAATGTGAGCAGTTGATTGAAAATGCGATAACGAAGGCAAGTTCATGGCACTCACCATGAATAGCAATCTACTTCAAAAGAAATTTATTGCAGGGAAATGTATACTACCCATTTGCATTAGGCAGTGATTTCCGCCTGAACACTGTGTTTAGCACCATCAATGAGAATCGCATTCTCGACATGCGACATCATTTTGACGAACTCCAGCCCACTTCCCTGTACTTCGGCACAATGTCGCCGCAGGACATCGGCAGCAGAAAGCGTTTTTGCAATGTCGGGCGAGGAGTGCCGGAGTCGTGAAAGCAGCACAGCAGTTCTGGCTGTTGGCCCAGAAGCTAAGCACAACTGGTGCAGAAGTGCGTTGGCGGGCGTTTGGTGACTGATCGCGCGCGCTCGGAGTTCGATATATCCAATGTTTAGTTCATTATAACAATTACGTTTTACATGCATAATAGCAGAAGATCTTTGAGTGTTCGCTATAAGCATAATTCACTCTATCCAAGTTTGTTATATTCAGGTTTGACTGTACCGTATTTACACGATTGTAAGTCGACTCGAATGTAGGTCGACCCCCAAAAATTACATCTCTCAAAAAAAAAAAAAAATGCGAGCGCCGCGTAGAAAATCGTATCACAAAGAAAAGCTCTTCCGTAACCCACACGGCGGCTCTCCACAAGAGCCGTGCGCTCGTGGTAAGCGCGGTAGATGTTAAAAAAGAAAAGCTTTTGTATAAGCACCCGGAATAACAATGCGCTGTAGGTTGAGCGGGAAAAATACATTCGCTGCGAGATGACAACCATCGAAGCAACCGGCAGCGGCCACTGCGGCGCGATACCAAAACAAACATGGCGGCTACGTTAGCGCCGTGCATTGAATCAAGGGATTCGCTAATGATTATTATTATTTTTTTTATACGAATAAAACGCTTCTTGACGCGTTTTTGCACGCGATTCGTGCGCGGGTGACTTTTTGATGCCCCCATCAACGACTCCGTGCGCGCGGCAGCTTCTACTGCTTGTAAGGCCGAACCTCATAGAGTGTTTTTTCACGCGATTCGCGCGTGTCGGGAGCGGCAGTGGGAGAAGCCTGACGACTTGCCCCAATGGGGAGGCGCGCTCTTCAAGCCGGCAGTTTGAAAGCGCTTGGGACAGCCGGCTGGCGCCGCCGGAGACGTTTAGGCTTACCACGGTGGCGGATATTTGATTGGCGCTTTCCCTAGCGGCGCGGATGATGCTTTATAGTGTCGTTTTCGACCATATTATCAGCTCCTATCCTGCACAAACGCCTTCGTTTGTGCCTTCAGTGATATCTTAAAGAGCGGTTAGGAGCGGTCGCTGGAGCTACGCGGACCTCTTCGCGGCTGGTGACGCCGCCATGTTGCCGCCGCCGATCGCGTAGCGCACGCGGGTGGCATTAGCTGCACTGTCAGCGGCGCATTTTCGCGAGCAGAAACGCCCCATGTGGTTCACACTTACGACCATAACCATGGGAACGAGGGTGCAAAGGTGTCCCCACCTCGCAGCAGCCCTGAGTTCTCGTTTCTCTTGCCGTGACTAGCGGTAGACGATTGATTTCGATTCTAAGTCGACCCCCCAACATTGGATTGTCAAATTTGAAAAAAAGGGTCGACCTACAATCGTGTAAATACGGTACTACACACAAATGAAGAAGTGCAGTACAGTCGAGTCCACTTATAACGATACCGTTTATAACAATATATCGGACAAAACAATGAACAACTATGGCACCGTTCACTTTTGTATGTTTTCTATGGTAAAATAAACTGCTTATTACAATGCTCCAGCGCTGTGATATCGGATATGACAATTTAACCTGGTTACAAGCGTGAGCCCAAAATGCGAGCTGCCGCAAGCTTACTGCACTGACGACATGTGCCTGTGAACTGCAATGCGTCGCGCATCCTTTCCACCCCTCAGAAAACGAGTCGCCTGGGCCGCTTATGAGGAAGCGAGGGGAGGAGGAGAACAATTTTACTTCCAAACCCCCCTCCCGGCGCCACCGCTTTGGCATCAGCCCCGCGCTCGCGAGATTGCGGCGCCGCTCACTCGCGAGTTGCGAGTCATGCATTCGCTTGTTGTGTCACGTGCGCACTGCTTTTTTAATTTGGCTGGGTGCCTCTTCAGCTGCCTTAGTATTTCCGCAGAAGAAACATTGGGGCTAATGTTTTGGAAACGCCCAAGTGCCCCACTGAGGTGGCGAGCATTGCGCACTTATGTGCTGCGGACAGCAGTGACAGTGATGACTGATGACGCGGTTGCGCAGCCTACTCGGGTAGCGTCATTGGAGGAGGCCCAACGCATGACACAGTCCCTCAAGGACTTCGTTTCCGCCACGGACCTTTAGCTCAGCTAGGTGAAGCACCTATAGATGATACTGAAAAAGATGTGCGCCAGCTTCGTGCGCAGCAAACAAAGCTGACCAAGTATGGCTCGTTTTCCACAAATAAGAGGTATTTGACCTTGCTTGCACGCGAATAAAATGTTTTGAGTGCTGTTTCGTCTTTCTTTCGCAACCTGCTTATAACAATTACTGTACTTACCTGATTCTAATGCGCACTTTTTTTCCGGAAAAATAGGTCGTAAAATTGCATGCGCGTTAGAATCGGATACGAAACCGAAACTGCCGAAACAGGAAATTTCGTCCCACCCATCGCCATCTCAAGATAGCGCCAAAGCTTTTAGCAACGATTTTTCGGACGCAGGAAGCATAGCATAGGTGCCTAGGCTTTTCTATCAGCATTCACACAAATCGTCAAATCGTTCCACTTGCGCGCTTCATAACAGCAATGGCAGCAGCGGCTCTCCCGCAATCAAAACGAGCGGTCGGCTAAAGCGTGTGCTTCTGGAGAAGCTTGCGGGATGGGCGTGCGAGGCGTGGGCCACGATCCCATCGACCACGGTGGAACGTTCGTTCAGAAGTGTGGCATCACGAACGCGCTTGACGGCACCAAGTACGAGATGTTGTGATCAGCAGAGAGCGACGAGGAGTGAGATGAGCGAGATTACTTCGAGAAATAAATTGCCTGTTCCTCTCGCATTCGTTTTTCTTGTTCACAAAGTTCCGTGTGCATTACAATCGAAGGTGCAGGTTTTTAGGTTTTTTTGCCAGAAAAATCGGGTGCGCGTTAGAATCGGGTAATTACGGTATTGGTCATAACGATAGGATTTCCTCGGCACTTGGATATTGCTATAGGTGGACCAGACTAACAAATACATGTACTACATGGAAATATACAGAACTGAATTACAATACTAAGCAGACATAATTTTTACCACGAATTTTACTCTTGGCAAGTAGAAACGGAAACAAAAGATACAACACATTCACATGAGCAAAAATACAGACAACACAACCAGCTTAATTGGACACTGAAGCAGAGGTTGCAGAATTCACCACGTGCAAGTCTGACACATTGACTTAAAGGGGTCCTAAATAGACACCCGAAGCTCGCCATTTCAACTGCGCAATCGCTAGTGTCTCTTGTAACGATGTTTTACTGCAGCAGTTATTTTCTGCACCTGGCAATGACGGTGCTGGTTTTTCGCCCCAAGGGGCGCTTAATTAAAAGGCTTCATCATTAAAAGGAAAAGCACGCGGCCAGCCTACCTGGGCGTCGCCCAGGTGTGGCACGGCCACGACGGCGGCGGCAGCCGTGGCCCGGCGCACGGCGCGCACCTGCAGCAGGGCGCGGAAGGGCGCCCGGCAGATGGGGCAGTTGTTGGCCTGGTATCGCAGCGAGTCGGCGCAGCACGAGCACAGGCACAGGTGGCGGCAGGGCAGGATCAGCGTGTCCCGGCTGTCGCACATGCAGATCACGCACTCCGCCCCGCTGTCCTCCGTCTCCTCGTCCCCGGCCGCCAGGGGAGGGGGCTGGAAGGAAGCGGGGCGTCACTGCCGTCGGCAACGGAGGAGCAACGGCGAGCCGGTGGGCGCTTTTATAAACGCATAAGCTTAACAATGGGGCAGTAAGCCGAGTGGCCGCAATGGCTGCTTTCCAGATTTAGGCAAAAAGCGAAAACAATTGTGCGTTGAGATTTCAATAGGGAAAGGGAAAGATTCCAATTCAGATTACAGGGCTTAACAATCCGAAGCTACACCTCGGCTATGAGGCACATCGTTGTACGGGGCTCTGGATTAATTCTGACCACCTGCAAGGATCTTCAGTGAGTGCCGAAATCTTGACACACGGGCATTTTCGCTTTTTGCCTCCATCAGAAAAGCAGCCACCATGGCCGGGAATGGAACCCACATCCTCAGCAGCACGCCTCAGTAGCCACCGACCCACTGTGGCAGTGGGTGGGAAAGGGGAAGCCGAGGATCATTCCAATGCTGCTTCAACAGACCGAGGAGGGGACTCCTCCCCCTTTTCCGCACCTTGGTCTGAGCGACGTTCTTGTTCTCGATGCCGTAGATCTCCTGCAGGAGGTAGCAGAGGCCGTCCACAAAGAGCTTCTGCTTGAGGGGCTTCAGCACGTACGTGTTGTCCGAGCTCTTCTCCACCAGGGCCACCAGCACATGCGACTGCCGGGGCTCTGCACACCACGAGGGGGTTATTACCACACCTCCAGGGCACTGATATGCATCAGTAAGGAGATTAGCAACAGCAGCGTCGTCGTCGTCATTGTCATCATCATCATTCTATCTACACCTACTGCAGGGCAAAGGCCTCTCCCATGGATTTCCATTTATCCCGGTCCTGTGCTAACTGTGACCAATTTGTCCCCGCAAACTTCTTGATCTCATTTGCCCATCTAACCTTCTGCTGCCCCCTGCCTTAACGACCAGCCGTTATCTTGCCTTCGCATTACATGTTCTGCCCACGTCCATTTCTTCTTCTGAGCTTCTGCTAATAAGGGGACAAGAAGAGAGCAGAGTGGATCAGGGAACCACTGCATGTTAAGTACATATTAGCAGAAATTAAGAAAGAAGTGTATGTGTATGAAAAACAAGGGGGGGCAGACCTTCACACCTTTCCAGGGAATATGGGCACACATACTATATGTGGAGACGAAAGTTATATATTTCAAATTCAAGCCCATTTTACTGCTTTCAATCTTGCGGTGAAGGCCTAGGCTATTTACGATAGAATTCATAAAAGTTACTTTTGAAGATGAGTTTGAAGTTTGAAGGTGAGTTTGAAGATGAGTTTTGAAGATGAGTTTTGAAGATGAAAAGATGAGTTTTTTATCTGTGTGTAAAACAATGGTGTGATGCTTTATTTTATTTTGGCACTGAAGCAATCCCCCGTATTGCTCTATGAGTAATTACACTTGCTACCTGCAAGGTGGCGGAAGATTAAACTACTATGAATTGTGTTGCATGACAATGTCTTATCCTGTTGATAAATAAGGTACCCATCTATGTGTTCAACCAACCATATGTTGCTCTATTTAATTATGGCACCGAAGGAATCGGTTATTTTGTGCGACAAGAAACTACAAGAAAAAAAGCCTCATTCATTTTTATCAAGTTGTAAGACTAATAATAATCACAGCTTACAAACATTATATCATAACATTTACGATAGCATATTGGTACCACATAATAAAATATTTTAATAGCGAAATGTGCAATAACTGTACAGATTTAAATTATGTCATTAATTCACTAAAAAGAATTACCAACCCTTCCTAACGAACGTTGAGAGAAGCGCAAATGCTTCCTCACATCAAAACTGCCTCAAAAGTGAGTCACAACCTTCGTTAAATGTGCATCCAACCTTTGCTGTAAGTGTGTCCAATCGATCTAAAAACCTTCAAGAACCAAAAAAATAGAAAAACTGCAAAGCACAAATCTATGCAACAATTTTCTGTGCACTAAGTAAACACATCTATGAATTACCTAAATGTATACCGCTGCGTGATTTATGAGATAAAAGTATACTGTTGTACTCCTTCATGATCAATGTGTGTATTGCCTCATCTAAAACCATTTCTTTATCGAGATTTTGAACTAACCGTTTTGACACAATGGAAATCCGGTTTCACACACGCACCGTGTCCATAGATCTTATCAGAGCATTTCAGTCAAGCTACCGGGCTATGGGGAAATGCACGAGTTTTTTGAGAGAATGTCATCAGTCCCATAAAGAAAGCTTTGGCTTCAGGAAGATGCAGCTACAACTTACCGTCGCCCTCTTCTGCTAGGCAGTTGATCACAACCGGTAGGGTGTCGTCCTCGTAATGATAGCTCAGCTGTTTGCAAAGAAACACCAAAACAAATTATAAGGAATGGAAGAGCCACAAACACCCTCGCTTGACTAACCAAAACCATGCCTCTTTCACGCTGCTTGCGACCCAACGGTTTACCTTGGTGTTACCACAGCACTTTTTGGTGCCTAACTTTGCTCCCCTTTAAAGGGGCCCTGAAACCCATTTCATTCTCAACACGGCCAGTAAAGTTGCGCGATCATAAGGTAACACGCTGAACAAAATCCGAGCCGGATGTCGATTTTTGACAAAGAACACAACGTGAAAAGCTTGCCACCTTTTCCTTTGTGACCTTCACGCATCATCGCCACTCTTGGGCATTACAAAGCATAAATTCCTGCCATTGGTCAGTTTTCTCATGCACGACCAGTAAGAAGCAAGCACCATCCCTTCTATTCCCTGTCAATCACAATAATTTCCATAATTCAGTGTTGCTTGCAGCATACTTTCGCACTACTGTGTTCGTCACTGTTTCTTCTTTTTTAAGGTACCCCATCACACATTATCACACACCATGCAGACGTTATGGCATGGTGAGAATTGGGCACTTAAAACTCCCTCCAATGCTCAATTTGTGAGCCACCAACCCAGCGATGTCGCAAAAATATTTTTCCTTGCCAACAAATTCCCTCCTGTTCCATGCACTTCGTGGGAAAAGGGCTAGTCATTAACTTCATGCATGATAAAAGCTGCTACTTCACAAGTGAATCTGTTGTTTTGACTGCCACTATAAAATGTGGTATTTCAATGCTGTACGACATTCACCGCAGTAAAAAGTGACAAGAGACAGTCATTAGACAAGTTTCTGCATACCTTAGGTATTTATCGAACCCGCAAAAAAAAAACGGTGTAACAATACGTCGCTAGCCAGGCATTAAACTTTGGTCTGTGGTGTGCGTTAAGAGACTATTTCATCGATCCTTGCAGTACACTTTCCCTGTGATTGGAGTGCCCCTAAAAGGCTCCACGTATCGTTTGCATCAGTTTTGTTGCACTGACAGTGCAAGCGTCTTGACCCCTCTGCATTCAGTACACTCAAATTTCAAATGCTAGTGCAGAAAAGAAGGAACGTGAGACCTTCGCCGATGCACGCACAACTATGCATAACTACGCACAACCTGAAAGCATCCTCACTTCTTCCTCGCAGTGAAGACTGGGGTCGAAAATGTGCGAAGACTGGCTGAACTGCTGATTGGCGCCACGCTTGTAGTGGTACGTCTCGGAGCTCATCTCTGCGTTCCTCGGGCTGTAACTGCAACCACCGAGACAACAGCAGAGCAACACGGTCAAATCACAGAGCTCGGAAACTGTTTCCGAGTGAGTAAAGTGAAGGAACTCACATCAGGCCATTCGTGGTGATCTCTTCCGTGCAGAAGTAGTGGATGGTGATGGCGCACCGTACGTCTGTGTCGAACGTGAACTCAATGTTGTAGCGACACGACGGTGCCGACTCGGACAAATCCTCGTCCATCTTTGAGTCGTCCTGAATTCTGTAACGCCGCATTGACGCACATCACCCATTAAACATGCTTTCCTCGCAACAGCAATCCTTGGAGCAAACAAGTGCCCATATCTGCTGATTTCGCCCACGGTTTCAAAGAAACACCACTCTTTTCGCAGCAAACTATTCACAGCAATAACTGAAACTGGCCTGCCAAGTACATCTCTCTGTCTCGCGACTAAAAGAACAGCCCGTTCCACAACTGCATGCTATACGTACAGTTAGGTACGAGTTTTGTATTGCTTTAGATGCACATTGTTCAAACCTCCAGCCAGTACAACGAAAATCACTTGAATACTGCTACACGCAAGAAGTATGCACTGGCAAGTTGCATGGGCAAAGACGTCAATCTCAAATGTACTAATGAAGGCAATTAGTACCTCGCAAGGAATGAAGGAATGAGTACCTGACAAAACGGAGTGACTCCTTGCGAATATTGACGAGACTTCGTAGTGGCCTCGTTGGCTCATTGGCTTGAGGGGCGGGGTAGGGAAACTGCGCAGAGTTTTCAAGTTAGAACGCACATGCAGATGTATGTGCTATTACTCAAGCTGTCTAAAAAGACAGGATGGAAAATGGAGAAATGGAGGGGATGCGCAGACACCATTCTGTCTTTCTGAGGAAGGAACAGCGCACATTTCGACGAAGGGCGGACCGAAACACAAAAACTCCGTCCTTCATCAAAATGTGCGCTGTTCCTTCCTTTGTATCCCGCCACCAGCTAGACAAACGTGGTACCCTTTTGGATTGCCTTTCTGAGCTACTTTGATAATGAAGCAATACCAACTTTCCAAACTGTATTCCGTTGGGTACATGTTATGAGCTCGTAAAAACGCTATAAATTAAATTCGATTTAACATCTCATTTTTGTCACTCCATAGAAAGATTACAAAAATTTACTTTGGCAGTTTTAAACTGAGGCAATTGTTACCTATGGATAATACTTTCATGTTTGTACCATGCATGAGTACATTCAAAATGCCTCGCTACTGTCAACAACCACAACAACAACAAAAAAAAAGAAAGAAGGAGGAGTTTTGCGTCGTGATAACAAGAACAGCAGTTGCATGTGCAGACATGCATGACGGTACAGACTGTGTAGATACCAGTGCCTATATCACAGAAGCCAGTTGATACGTTCCGCCCAATGCATTTTCCCCACAGGTATACAGATATACCAGCCTCTTACAACTGTACCCCTTTCAGTTCATTACATGTTCGCATAATACGTTTTTCTCGAATAATACAATTTCCTGAAATAAAACATCAACAACTTTTAACTAAATTAACTAACTCAATTATGCTTCCCGTCCGAGTACTCCCAACGGCGCAAACTGAAAACCTTTCTCGCGTAACATCAGCAACTCTAATGACGCCAAATCGATGCTGATCACACTGAGCTCGACGTACTCTAAGGAACACTCCAAGAAAGGCTGAAGAGACTCACTGGCGTTGGCTTGCCACCGAGAAAGTTGAGGTCGGTGTTTTCGCCGAATAAATAAGCCTCAGGTTGGTTCGCGTCGAACCGTTCTCCACCCATGATAAAGTGACTTGCAAAGTAGTTTCCTACGGGTCACAATAACAACAGACGCCATCGATCGTTAGAAACTGTTTGGTAACTTAAGGGATCAGAAAGTTTGTTCCAGTCGAAATCAACAGGTTCGCGAATAAAGACACAAGTAAGCTGGAACTGGTGTCATCTCGTTAACACCCTCTTCTTTCAAACAATTGTTGAGTAAAATGACGGTTCCGGGTCAAAAGTCACACCATGTAAACAATGAGGCAAGTTGCTCCGTGTACCTAAACTTACACGAAAGAAACACTCAAACAACGAATAATAGTCAACGACGCTGAAGATCCGTAAGAAAGCTCTAGCGATCCTTCCCGAGGCACAGTTTCAAAGGTGTTGCTCAGGAACCATCCACAGCGAGCACTTGTCAGATGTCATTAATGAGCTCAGTTGGTATTCATTTTTAAGGGTCCGATCCAGACCGCTCACCGGTTTTGGGGGGATACCTGTAGGCATTATTGGCGACAAAGTCCACTTCCTCAACTCTAACGTTCTGCCTGCTCCATATGCCACCCATGTTAAAGCAGTTTAATGTGTAAAGTTGCCCCAATAACGGGTTTGAGCTTAGTGTGAGGCCACTAGAAGCGGCATGACCCGTAAGGCAGGTTTCAGGCAAGTTTCAGGTGAAAAGGGAACACGGAATCCGCTTGCCGCGACACGATCGGTTGGTGGCGTAGAGAGTCACTTTCGGCGACGCCGAAAAATGGGGTGCGTTCGGTTGGACCTGGAAAAAGGGCTTCCCCACTTACACAATGCCCGCTGCTCTAATATGCAAAAAGAGTCTTTGGGCTGCTCGCAGGCAGTTTTTAGGCAGTTTGCAATGACATTTTTAGGCAGGTTGGTAGCGCCCCTTGTTGAGAGAAAATACAGCCTTTCTAGTGCACTGTTCTTGTTCACCAACTTGGCAGGCATACAAACGCAGAGGGTAAAATTATGATGATGATGAGGGTTTGGCTTAAATCCATCTACGCCATCTACTTATCCTCAACAGCTTAGGTCTCTTTTTCCAATTAACTCCTGAACAACGCCTCTCACTCGGCGCCGCCTCTCTACTATCAATTTGCTACCAAAATACTACCAACTTACAAAGGTTACATTTGCTAAGGAAGACGTGAAGAGCCACATACAATTTACCATCCATCCATATGTAATGACGTTAATAATAAAAAAAGAAAACTAGCTTTTCACGTGACTGTCTATGGCCAATGGGGCAACGCGCGTGGTTCGCGGGCGCGCGCGATAAAGTCGCGGCTCGCGGAGCGCGTGCCCTCGGCATTCGATCTTTGGCGTTCGAATTGACAAACCCTCTGAATTTTCTCTACGACGTGCAGCTCGATAAGCAAGCTAGATTTCTTGCCGGTAACAACCTACGGCCCTTTGTGAGCATTTCCTCACAGACAGAAGTGCGTGCATGCTGCCGGAGTGAAATTTAAATTTTTCCATGGCCGAGCAATTATGATAATCTTATGCGGCGTAAGCGCGCGCTCTAGCGCGACAGCAACCGTCCTCGTGAACGCGCTCTGTAATATGAAGGGCCCTGAAGGATCGAATTACAGTACCCGAGTGCCACGCGTTCAAAACTACGCCATTCACAAATTACTGTTACCAATCGTCTACGACGTCACAGAAATAGCAATTATTTATTTTACAGCCAAGCTGTTTAGCTCTAGCCCCTGTATGCGTACCTCACGTGCGTTCCTAGGAGGTGTGCGAATCAGGATTTTTCCGCGGGAGAAAAAAAAAATCAACACGGGCGGAGAGTGTGGTACCACATCAGCCCTGCATTAGAGAGGGTGCGGAACACCAACCGCGGAAACGTGGGGTTTTGGGGTTGAGTGCGTGGCGTCGAACGCGACGCAGCCATAGGACGCAGCCACTCTCGTCGCTAATTACGTGGACACCACCGGCCCGCAAGGCGGGGCCAGTTTTGTACACTGCTTCGGAATGGGCCCCGGTCAATCATGTTCTGTTTCGTGAATGTTTGCTTACAAATTAAAATTGAAAACTGTTGCACCCCAAACTCCGTCAACAATGGTTCGGCCCGCCATTCTTTTTCCTGTCTATATTTGAACTTTTTTAAACTGTCTAAGCGTCCTAGTTGTAACTCGAAACTAAGCGGTTTAAAAGGCGATTCATTATCGATGTACCCGTCATCTGTTTGTTCAGTCTTGATCAATCATCGTAAAAGGATTTTCACCGAACAGAGCACATATTACATTCATTTTGCCACTGCCTATTAGTGCCGGCCATCTTTCTCTTTCTTGTCTTTTAGGGGTGCAAATATCCTATTTTATTGGAGCAAAGGAAGGAAAGGGGGGGGGGGGGGGTAGTCTTTGTAGTCCAGGAGGCCTTGTTAAACTGGTTTGGAAAACTGCAGTTTGCGAAGCTCTCAGCTTTTGAAAGTTTCACCAAAAACTGCATTCTGGTGAGGGCATGGGACTTGTCATCCTGGTTACAGCGGAGTGGCAGTAATTGTTAGGCAGGAGATGCAGGGCCATAGCGGGACACTGGTAATCAAAAAAGGGAATCGAGCACTCTTCAGTTCCACAAGGTATGAGTTGCTAGCTGTCCACTGTTGGGAAACAGCACTGACTGGTCTGAAAGCTGCTCTTCTGTATCAAATTTATGGTGCATTCCTGTCTGCCGAAAAAAAAATCGTCTGCATCGTCGTCGTATCGTGTCATCACCACCTGATCGACCATTAGAGGTGGTGGAAGGTCATCAAACTTCTCTCATGAGTACTAGAAGCTTAATGAAAATATTACTGCTCGTGGGAAACACAAACACAGTATAACTTAATAAGATCCTGCACCCGAACAAAATTTGTCATTTTTCGGCGTTAATAAACCTACACCCTTTTTGCTGTTTTTACGTTATAGTATATCGTAGGTATGTAACTATCTAACCAAGGTTTCCGCTGGAGGGTGCGACGATGGAACACATGAAGGCGAAGCACAGTCCTCATAACTATCTAGGCGAAAGGAAAAGGGAGGGAGGTATGCGGCACTCAGAAACTTTAGGGAGTGTTCTGACACCGAAACACTTTCCACGGATACGCCCCTGCTGGTAGGCAAGGAAATTTCCTGCTTCAGAATGCTTGTTCGGTATGCGCTTAGTTGAAGCGTGTCTGTTCCATGCGTTGGGAGGATGGGGCGGGGGTGTAGTAATTCTTTTGTCTTTTTTTATTGAAGCTGCGAGCCTTTTAAAGTTGGTTTTCCGCAGTGACGTTGTACGATGTCGAGACCCAGCCCTCCGGCCGACAGGCCTAGCCAAGGAGCCCGACCCAAGCTTGGAGTTGCCAGAGATTACAGCAGCCAGCAGTCCAACCCCTGCGAGTAGAAGGTGTACCACTGTAAGCAGTTATTTTAAACACCTTGTTTGCTAGTTAAAATGAGTTTTTTAAAAAATAATGCACTCTGGTTATAAATTGACAGCATTAGAATAACTTCCATGTCTTGCAACTTGTCATATGCGAATGGCAGGTTCAACTCGGCGTCGCAAATGGCTGCATGAAAATGATGTTTTATTTTATAAATGGCAGGTATATCCGACCACGCCCATGTGTTGTAATTAGTGGATTATAGCAAGAAAAATTACAGCAATGACATTTAAGGTCTTATATTCAATGGGTGTACGGTTGATTTTTACGCTACACAATAAACACCTAAAATTGAAAAGCGCGATAAAATGAAAAAAATTCTCTTGCCTCAAACATATGGTACAGGTAGGTCTTGCCCAGTGTGAAACCTAAAACGTGATTAGATTGAGGCTGGACTGTGGTAACATTGCTTATCAATTGACACCAAGGGTATACCCTTAAAGACCCCGCATTTCAGTGCGACTGGCAGGTGGTACATTTCGAACAAGTCCACTACAGACGTTGGGGAAGTGGTTGGGGGGGGGGGGGGGGGGTTGATTCCTTTCTGGCTAGAGAAAAGGCGCCTATACGTTGCCCAGTGGCGGGTACTCAGGAAGTCACGCTCGTCGTCGTGTTTACACTTGTTTCTGTTACTGTTTCAGCTGCACGCCATGTCCTGCCAAGGGGAACGAGGGTGGCAATAGAAAATGGGCAGAGTTCATCGACGACCACCTCAGTAGGCACGAGGTGCCCCACTATGCCGGCTGCATCAGGAATTCGCGATGCACAGTGCGGTCTTCTCCCCCCGGTCCCCAGGCGAAGCGGCATCGAACGCGGTACGCTTCCTTCAGCCGCGGAGTTGCCTCCCTTTCTGCTCTATTGGCTGTATCCAGCTGTTGTAGGCACATTTTTCTGACCTCAGCGATGAGTTTTTCGTAGCTGGTACGCGGTATCACAGTAGTAGCTTGGTCACTGTTTCTGCAGCGGTCGTAACAGGCCGTCACCCAGACAGTAATTGCGAGGCATATATATGGTGCTGCAGGTGTGGTGCAGAGGATGTTTTGCCACAGGTGAGGTTGAGGTGCCACAGGACAGATGTCTTTTCGTGTCCGCAATTAAAAATACCAAGAAATTGCCGAGTGCGCGCACGAGAGCGAGGCCAGAGTCCTCTGGCGCGGGCTTCGCGGCGACCGCCCGCCGGTTAACATAACCAAGAAAATGCCTAGCGCTCGTGTGTGCGTGACTCGCGGCGATTTAAATCCCAGCGTCCCCTGCGCACGTTTGTCAAGCCAAGCATACCCACTTGGGAGATTGGCCAAGATTGGCTAAAAAAAAAAAAAAACTACAGCTTTCGCCATTCATAGCGTACGCCTCTCCGAGGTGATGTCCAATGATTATCACTTCTAAAAAGAAAAGATTTGGATCTTGGGAGGTTTCACAATCGAATGGACGCACTTTCAGTAAAGGCTGGACGCATTTTTAGCGAAGGTTCTGACGCACTTTTTACGCAGTTTTAGCTTCTGAACTTTTTTTCAACTCTCTGTAGGAAGGGGCGGTAAATTTTTTTGTGCACCGCGTCATGATGCTAAAAAAAACCGTCGTGTAGGTTTTTACAATCCTCTGTCGATTAAATTCTTGAAAGCCTAGGAGCAGTGTACGCTATGACGTGTCTTTCTCGTTCCGAGCAAGTGGCGCCATGATTACGGTGAACGCTGGAGTCTTTCTCGTTCCGAGCCAGTGTTTCCACGATTACGGCAAACGCTGGAGTGTTGTTTTTTTTTTTTTTTTTGCCAATATCGACCAATCTTCCTAAACGGGTATGCCTGGCTTGACGAACGTGCGCAGGGGATGCTGGGTGGTCGTCTCGAGGCACGCACACACGAGCGCTAGGCATTTTCTTGGTTTTGTTAACTGCCGGGCGGTCGCTGCGAGGCCCGCGCTCACGTGCGCGCGCTGGCAATTTCGTGGTATTTTAACTGCGGACTCGAAAAATTACGATTTGCTAAACAGCTTCGCTGTTAAAATTATCCAACTACCAACAAAATTATCCAACAAAAAAAGGTTCTGACATGCGTGCGGACAGAGCCTCAGCGCGCCTAGGCGCAACAAGCAGGCGCCGAGCAGTGGTCGGCCCGCCTGGGTCACCGTGGCGGCTTTCCCGCAGTGCTGGGCTTGCCGGAGTCACTTGGTAAAAACTACAGGAATGCGGGCGCTGCCGGTTAATTACGCATATTTTTCCTCAAATGTATCTATAGTTTTCTTTGCGCTAAACAACGGGAAGATGTACGACAAGCGCCAGCGTTTCACGAGATTTCGAACGCTTATGACTATATAAACCGCAATTGGCTTTCGAAGCCTCTGGGGTACGCCGCGAACAAAAGCGTTACCCCGAGACGCCGCCTTTGTGCTCTATATACTTGGGTCGAGCAAGCGAGCTAGGACGACAAGGCGAGCGCCTAAAGTGTTCTGCACTTAAAATTTGCCCTGGTCAATGGTCCGTACGGGTGAAGCTTCCATGTAAATGTCAAATTTTCCCCCGCAGCAACTTACCCCACCTGGGGCATTTCGCCTAAACTGGTCGATTAGCAGTCGAAATTTTCAAAACACCTAGCTGCCACTTTGATGAGATGGTGATGTGCCACGTTAGGTATTGAAAGTCCTGGACAGACAGCTTCGCACATTTCCCTGTCTTCACGTCCACCCCACTGCCCGAGGTAATCGTATACCGCTGCAGGGAATCGGTGGCGAACCGGGTGGTTTCGCCGATCCGATTACAACCACCCCACAGATTTGGGACCGTGGAGGGCCTCCTTGCGTGAAGCAGATTCTGACGTCGACAACGAGGAGGAGGAGGACAAGGACGTTGACGGGGAGGAGGACGACGACGACGACGACGACGGCCACAAGGCCTGGGAGCGCCTTGATTCTGGTAATCGGGGAGTATGAAAGGTTGCTGCAGGGGTACGTGCCGCTGTGCCCCTACTCAGGGGCACTGTGCCCCTACACCCTGAGTAGGGGCACAGCGGCACGTTGCACCTCCGCGTACTCAAAGAGTTGTCGTGTCACTTCAAAACCACACTCCTCGTTGCCGCAGGAACCACTGGACGTCCGTCGGCCGTCCAGTGTACGTCCACTACAGCTCTAGAGGGCGTCCTCTGGACGTCCGTTTCAGAGCCGATGGGCATACCATGCACGTCCATGGGACATCCGGATTTAACACTTCTGTACGTCCACTCGGACGTCCGAAATTGGATGTATACTTTGGGTGCTCGGTGTCAGTTTACACAATTACAAATGTTTTATTCCTAAGGCTTGGCAAACTGAAAAATGAAATTAGAATGTATAAGAGCATATTATGTGGTACATGTTCTACGGTACAAGGTTGCAGCGTTCATATGCTACGGTAGGCGCAAGCAGGACAACGACCTCCGTCTGGTAATCTTCAATATGGTAATATGTGTATAATTGATGCGACAGCCCATTTCTGTGCAGGATAAAATTGGGAAGCAGAGATAAGGCTGTTCTTGTTCTCTAAGTATAGTGCGTGATCCAGCGGCAATTAAATGTCCACCTACAATACAGGTGAGGGTTAACTTTCACGGAACGTACGGCTTAGTCAGAGAAACTGGCTTAGTTAGTATTTTAGAAATAAAATTTTCACTTTGTGGAAGGTTTTATGTCGCTGCATGTGGAACCATCAGATGTGTTTTCTGGAACATCATTTGAAGTTTTCTGACTGACCATTGCTGAATAACTGATTGAACTGGCAGACCAACTAATAATATTAGCAATTAAAATGTGCGAATTTTGAAACTTCGAGTACATAGCTAATATAGTTCTTGCCATTCTAGTCGACTCGCAGCGCAGTTTTGCCGTTGGAAGCATTTGGAGTTTTCGGATATTCAAAATCTACGAACAGAGCAATAAAGGTTGGCTGTGCCGCACAACATGCAAAATTTGAGCTTCACCGCACACATGCAGCCGTGGGGTGGTTTTTTTGCATGACCTTAAAGCTGTCAAAGAAGGTAACTCATGTAAGCAAAATGAGGGTATGACAAGTCTGGTGTATGTTAGCTGGAGTGGAATGATATGTAAAATTTCGTAAGCCGATAACAAGTTCACTGTCAACATACTCATCAGTAAGCTATGGTGAGTTACTATTGGTTGGTAATACTTACAGTAAGGCCATCACATTAAATACTTCCAGGGAACAGTCAAATATATTCACATGTGGAGTAACCTGCATTTCATTGCTGTGCATGCACATTTTAAAGCGAAGTTTTCTATGCCTCACTGATGGCGACCGTCCCGTCACCAGAACGCGCTACAGGAAAGCAAACTTTACGCAATAGGTTTCACCAAACGATGATGATGATAAGCAACATCAAGCGCCCCAAGAAAAAATAACTCTTCCTGCGGTCGGTACCGAACCTGGGCAATAGTCTAATTAGTGTCGCATGATGGCGGCGAACCTGGGTCCATCGCATCATGAAGCAAACATCTCTCAGACTGCACCCTTCCGACACGGCCGAAGCAGTTTCTAGTTAAAGCGAAGCTTTCGTGGGCTCCCTGAGGGCGACCGTCCCGTCATCAACGCAATGTATGGGAACCTCTACAACCTCTACAATGTATGGGAACCTCTATAACCAGAATTTAATTGCATTAATAACAAACATTTCTTAAATTTCGTCTCGAAATTGGTTTCAAATTTACGCCAGGTTCTCTCCTGTAAAGCATACTTCTTAGCACGCTTCAGCGTGTGCACGAAGAGCTCACTTACGGTCAATCTGTCTCTCTTAATTGCCTAAATCCAGTTCAACACAAGAGAGGGCGCCACCGCCTCAGCAAGCGCATGATTGCTTTTCTCACCGGCGCTTCTCCGGCGCCCAATCAGCGCGCGCCGTGTCGTAAGAGGGAGACTTACAATCTTCGAATACACTTACACCCTGCATGCTTTGTGACAAGTGTGTGGCGCCCCCCATCCCTGATATTCGTTGGCCGCTAAGTTCAGTGGCCCCACCAGGCTCGGTGGGCAACCTTGTGTGTGGCCGGGCAATAAACACCTCCGAGGACGGCTGCTCGGGGGTCAGTCACCGTCACCACCAGCACGCTGCATGTCGTCTCTCGGCAGGAGGGTACCCCTACCCTCACAGGTTCACGAACGCGGGACTAAATCGTGACACTGGCGACGAGGATGGGATTCGTCGCCACTCGTCGCCATTGACACTGGCGACGAGGGAAGAAGCCCGCGGAGCGGCCGAAGCCACCGTGAACGCCGAGACACCGCCCCCTCAAGCCAGCCGCCATTACGCCATGCCGCTGTACGGGAGGCTCGAGCCGTTCGAGGGTGAAGGGTCCGCCTGGCCGGTCTACGAGGAGCAAGTCGGCGTGTTTTTCCGGGCGAACGACACACCCGAGGCAAAACAGCGCGACATCTTCCTGGCCAGCTGCGGGACCCGCGTCTTCGCTCTCCTGCTCGACCTGCTCAAGCCGGCCACGCCGCACGACAAGTCGCTGGGTGAGCTGCTCGCGACGCTACGCTCGCACTACAGCCCGGCTCCGTCGACGCTAATGGAGCGTTTTCGCTTCAATAACCGGAGCCGCCGAGACGGAGAGACGCTCGGGCAGTTCGTCGCAGCGCTGCGAGGGTTGGCGAGCGGCTGCGCCTTCGGGGAGCAGCTCGACTCGCTGCTCCGGGACCGTTTCGTCTGCGGCATCAACGACCCCGCCATGCAGACGCGACTCCTGGAGCTTCCCGACCCCTCGCTGGACGACGCCGTGAAGGCAGCGCTGGCAATGGAGGCTGCGGCCAAGGACGCGGGCGAGCTAGCACGTGCGGCCGGCTCACCGTCGGCGGAGGCGGCGGTGAACAAGATGGCGGCACGGCATGGCAGGTGCGTTCGCTGCGGTGGTGACCACCCCCCCTCCCAGTGCCAGTTCGCGCAAGCGGAGTGCTTTGCGTGCGGAAGAACTGGGCACATTGCTCGGGCGTGCCGAGGGGGGACGACGGCGAACGGACGGAAGCAGCAGCCGGCGCCGAGCACAGGTTCCGCGCCAGCCCAAGGCCAAGGGAGTCGGCGCAAGGGTAGGCGGCGGGGGCGTGCGGCAGCAGCTTCGGGTGCAACGGCTGGGCTTCACGTCGTGGCCGAAGACCCGCAGATGTTCGACATGTGGCACGCGGCCACAGTGCAGCCGCCGGTGCCACCATACTGGCTGACCGTCGAAGTCTGCGGGCGCCCCATCTCCATGGAGCTGGACACAGGGGCCAGTGTGTCTGTCATGGCCGGGAAAGTATTCAGACGCACCTTCCCTGGCGTGGCCGTCGAGGCGTCGGGCGTCATGCTGCGCAGCTACTCCGGACAGCTCGCCCAAGTCGAGGGTAAAGCCCAGGTCAGCGTCCGCCTTGGCGACAGGGAGACCACCCTTCCCCTGTACCTGACCAAGGGGCCATCACCGACGCTGCTGGGCCGGAACTGGATCCTGGCGTTGGGCGTGAGGCTGCCGGAGTACCAGGAAGCAGTGCATGCAGTGGCAGACGGCCCGAGCCTCCTGACCAAGTTCGAGGCCCTGTTCCAGCCCGAGGTGGGGACATTCACCGGCACGGCGGCAAACGTTGAGGTGCCAGAGGGAGCACTGCCCCGTCCAGCCCGACTGCAGGGACGGCGTCATCGAGCAGCTGCTGCACCGGCGAGAGGCCGGCACCAACGGCGTCGGGGTGCTGGGCACCAACGGCCGCCTGCTGCACCTGGTGGTGCTGGGTGCCAGGGCCAGCGCCCAGCAGGTGGCACAGGCTATGCGGCAGGTGCTCCCGCAGGGTTTCCGGCTCGACGACAAGGCCCAGTACGCGCTGGACTTCAGTATCATCGGCGGCGACGTGGGCCTGCCGCACAACTCGTTCCACACGGAGCCCCTGCCCCACAGCTGCCTGTGCGTGTGCACCAGCCAGCCGGGGCTGGAGTACATCCGCGAGAGCCTCGAGAAGACCCTGCTAGCCAACCTGGAGCAGGAGAACCGGCTGCCCTTCCACGGCCTGCCCCTGGTCATGGTGTTTGCGGGCCAGGGGGACTTCCTGCGCGAGGAGGTCGTCAACCAGGCCAAGAGCCTGCAGTGCCCCTTCGTGGACGACGGCGGCGGCCTGGACCCCGTGCGGCTGGAGCAGGCGCTGTGCGCGCTGGTGGAGAGCATCGAGCGGCGGGCGGGCCGGCTTCACACCTACCAGGCGCTGCCCGCGGTCGCGGGGCCCCGGCTGGACATGCGGCTGATGCTGTGCATGCTGTGCGGGGACCCGTACGCGCCCGAGTAGGTGCTTGCGCCCCTGCTGGCGCAGCCGGGCTGCCTGGCCACGGGCCCGCTGCACTGCCTCAGCCTGGACTCCTTCAAGGGGAGCCAGCTTCACCGACCGCTGCCAGCACAGCACCAGGGGCTGGTGCTACTCGCGCCACTGCGGCACCACGCGCAAGTCCTTCGACACCGGGAAGGCTGACAGCTGGTGCGAGTGTGACACAGGCAGCACCTAATGCTGCCACAACGGCCTCGACACCTGTGCTCCGGCGGAGTGAGAGGCTGCGGAGACCTCCGGACCGGTACTCGCCGGGGGGACAGGTGTTGTTTTGTGTTTGTGTAGGACAAACTTGGGGGTGAGGGGTGTGACAAGTGTGTGGCGCCCCCCATCCCTGATATTCGTTGGCCGCTAAGTTCAGTGGCCCCACCAGGCTCGGTGGGCAACCTTGTGTGTGGCCGGGCAATAAACACCTCCGAGGACGGCTGCTCGGGGGTCAGTCACCGTCACCACCAGCACGCTGCATGTCGTCTCTCGGCAGGAGGGTACCCCTACCCTCACAGGTTCACGAACGCGGGACTAAATCGTGACATGCTTCGCCCCTCCCCAGGTTTCACGTTAGGGGAGATGGCCCAGGATTTTTCGCTGCTACGAGTTATTTAGTGCAGTGTACCTGTGAGGTTCTATGCGCGCATTAAAATGATAGTAATATGCTCGTTGGTACATCTTTATTTATCAACATTTTTCAACATTTTAATCTAACCATTGGTTTATTCCGCCCGAATTAAGGAAATTATCATACGTGAAAATGAAAGACCCTGATGATAACGAAAATAAAGTATTCTTTTTTTTCTGCAGTACTAAAGTAAGAGGCGCAAACTTCTTATACTGATTTTCTATTATGCTGGAGTCCCTGGACAATCATCAGATGAAACATCGAGCTCCTTGGCCTGCAGTACCGCATCGAGATCGTCCCTTCACGACACCACCATGCAGCTTCCAACGCCAACTCCGGGACAGCCAGAGACTGTTCCTTCGACGGATACACGGTATGAAGTCAGAGGACTCCTTCGGACAGTCACTGATGGAGACATTTTTAAGACTGTGTCTGCCTTCGCCACCGTGGACGACATAAAGTCTTCACGGCGGATGACGGGATTGGCGCATGGATAGAGGGAGTGGCTCTGTTTCTCGCCTGTCCTTTGGCTGCTTGCATGGCCAGCCTGTCGCGTCGCGCTGCACGCCGCGTACTTGGTGCTATATCAGATAGCTTCTAACCCTCCCTTCACCCAACAATGACTACCCGCACATAGTTTGCGTGAACAAAGCAGGAATCTGCACGTGCGATGAGCTTGTTGCTGTTTTTTTTTAAATTGCGGAGATATATATATATATATATATATATATATATATATATATATATATACATACATACAGAAAGATAGGTCGGCAGTCTACAACGCCAAAGGAGGCATAGGGGTGTGGTTAGGCTCTTTTTTTACTACGGTTAATGAAGTTAACATTTTTTTAATATACGGAAGAAAGAAAGAAAGAAAAACACGCGCCAAGAGTGGGGACCGAACCCACGCCTTTCGATTAGATCTCGAATGCCGTACCAATTCGGCTATCTGGGCGACTGTGGTCTCCTTCGTAGAAATAGCCCAGAAAACGAAGGAGAACACAGTCGCCCAGATAGCCGAATTGGCGCTTGGCGTTCTTCAAGCGTCTTCGGTCCCTGCTGTGGCAAGCTACTGTGGTGTAGTAGCCAGGATCAACACCAGCGTGTATCAAGATGTCCCGCGTGCCACTATTTCCATTGTTGAAGTGACATATACAATCGTATAGTCCAAACAAAACAGTGCGCAGGCCTACATAGACATCTTTAGGGAGACGCTGCCAGAGCGTCCCATTGAAGCATTCATTCGCGTTCTGCGTTTTTCCGTGGAGGCATTTCGTCAAGAGTTCATCAGAACAGAGGTCTGCATACACGGGTTTCACTTTGTTCGGGATGTCACTAGAAAAACCTCCCCTGTGCTTGTAGCGTCCTGTGCCTAGAGCTTTCACCCGGTTGTAGGCACACCAACTTTTCACACCCAATAAGGAGGGTAAATATGCATGTCACCCTACAGGTTCAATAAATGCTCACAAATGATGATAAAAAAACGAAAGAAATGTTGACCTAAAGAATTAATTATCAAGGTCCCTCCTGTTTCTGATGGCGTTGCGCTTGGGAAGGAAACAAAAAAATCACTGAATTTCCGCAACATCAAAATGCATTGTCCTAAGGGAGAGTTTCTGCTCCTGATCGTAATGCTGCAGCGCTCTATTCTTCGCCTCCCGGAGCAGTAGGCGCTCAATGTGTGGAACTGTGGGCTCCTTGGACGCTTCTGATAAAAAGGAGCAAGAGAATTCATTGGTAGGGCGCCCACCCGAAAAGCCGTTAACCCGAAGTTAGAAGAAAGCGAGAATATGTTTCGTTGCTTGGGCGCCAGCTCGTATCCGCATTTCTGCTACGCCTGACTTATTCTCGACGTGGAGCACACACATCAACCTGTCTTCGGATACGAAGCCCAAACTTCTAGCATTTCACAAAATATGAAATAAAATTTAAATTTAATTTCATTGTTTCGCCTCAATCGTCGGCTTTGTTCCCATACATATGTTTATTACAAGCCTTCTTTTAGCCAAGCTCGGCCAGCGCAGCTTACTCTAATATTTTAACTGCCTGTTTTCTCCTTCCGCTTGAGGAAACGACAAGCTCGTTGGTTTTCTTTTTGCTTTTATTGAGCGTATTCCTGCAAAAACACAAAGGCGGGATTCCGCGGTCACCGCATATATGCCTCAGTGTGCACCTCGTCCCTAGCAGAGATGGGTAAATAATACTAGGCAGAAGCGCTGCCACGGTAAAGACTCGTCAGCTTTAGCATTAGCCGCTCATCTCTCGGCATGCAGAGTAAACTAGCAGCAGCGTAGTTGTCAACGGCGCAGCCTAAACATCACCTTAAAAACTTTGTACTTGTGCCGCAACCTGTTCCTGTGGCGTAATCGGTTGAGCGTCCGCCTTCTGACGCTGGGGACGGAAGTTCGAATCCCGCAGGGAACGGGGGTTTTCTTTTCACAGCTGCTGCAGAAGCTGACCCTCGCGGTCCGCTTAGGTCATTCGTGACGTTGTCCGGCACGTTATCAAACACTTACCCCTCAGGAAAGGGATGTTCATTCACTGAAGTGCCTTGCCACCACTTCAACAGATGGAGCTAGCCGCCACGTGAACTCGAGGCGAAAGTAGCCCTGAAAAAGGGCGCGTACGTTGCCCAGCCTTTCGCGCTCGTTCACAGCTGGTGCCCGTGAATACCGATGATGGTGTGTGGCAGCCGAGCGCTTTCCCATGAAACGTCGGCGTGCAGGGCGGCAGGTTTACGATGCACTCTGCGGTCTCGACGTCTCCACAATATTGACGATGTCGTCGTTCATCCCGGGGCTGGAGATTCGCCGTACCACGGCCTGCTCCGCGTCCGACAGTTTGTCCGCCGTTGTTACGGCACCTGAGCCCGGAGATTCCGAAATGGCTGGTTTACGTTCTCTCTATACGCTACATGAAGCCAGCATTAAAGACAACGGAGGGTCGGAGAAATGTATTTTCTCCGTCGACGAAGGGAAAAAAAAAACCTACCTACTTCATCTTCTAATGATGAAGACAGATCACAAGAATATCTCATATGTTATACAATTCCACAGCGATGTTTCCCGCTTTGCGCCGATTTACTGCAGCGATTGTCAAGAAGTCTCGCTCGACACACGAAGTAGACGAAAGTATACGAAATGTCCGGAAACAAAAACTACCCGCAACCTCTCGGCCGGTTGAGGTGTCGGCGAAACGCCAGACAGTTACCGGCCTCGATCTCCCCTTCCCCCACCCCCAACAACCACTTCCTCCTCCTACCCGCGACCAGTGCAGCCAATGTGGTTGCAACACCAGCCCTTGTCATGGAACAGTCGTGGAAAAACTCAGGCGTGGAAAGACCGCCCAAGACCTCATCGAAATCGTCTGCGAAATTCTGACAGGGATCTTCCCGGGTGAAGACATAAATCACGTTGGTCTATTTACAAAAAGTGACGATGGCTACCCGCACTGCACAACGGCTAAAAATACTGCCATTGGTGAAGTCGATGATCACGGCCACTTCACGAGCCACACGGCAGCACTATGGCGCCAGTTTCTGAGCCTGAGCGGCCCCATTGCAATGATTGATAATGATAATCCCATCGTTCACAAGTACAACGAGACACCAGTGGGATCCGGATCATCACATTGGTACCGCGTCAGTGATTACGCGGCTATGATAATAGTCGTTTCTTCGATTCCGGCATTTAGTGACCAGCAAGAAAAAAGCGTGCACGACGTTATAAAGGAATTCGCCCATGGGCTCCGCCAGCTAGAAGTGGAGAAACGGGCGCGTATCGGAGTTGTGAACTCCAAAAGCATGCTGCTCACAAGCTGTGCCTATGAGGTGCAAAGCTCTTCTGTCTGCATCACAGCTCTAACGTCAAGCTCTCCAGTTTGCGTTGCCTTTATGGACATTGATTACTTTAAGGATCTCAACAGCAAACTGACACACCTGGAAGCAGATAAGGTTCTTCGTGCGGTTGGTCAGATGATCAAAGAAACTGTTTCAAACTGTACGAGGCCGGAGAGTGTAGTTGTGGGCCATATCGGAGGGGACGAGTTTATGTTTACCATAATTGGAAACAGAAAATTTGCCAAATCGCTCATGTTGGACGTTTTGAGCCGCTTTGCGAACCTCCTTCCCGAATTCAGCAAACCAGAAGTTCACGAAGAGTTCATGAAAATTAAGAATGCGCGCCGTTTTAGCGCATCTGTTGGCATTGCCATGTGGGAAGGGGATGCTGATGCAACTGCAGCAGAAGAATTCACTCTTGTGGAAGAAATGAAACAACTTAAGGATGCAATTGAAGAGATCCGCTTTAGAGCGAATAAAACCCTCCTAAAAGCCAAGGAGTACAGGCAAGAGAGATCGGGAAGAAATGTGATGTTCTACGATGAAATTGAAGAATAAACAGGTAATATAGATGCGTATGCGCATGCGAATACCACATGCGAGTATTCTTGCACACACGAACAGCCGTGGCACATGGGGCGCTTCCAGGCAGTGGCGCTGTGGTGCTTCCGTTCGAAGACTCGACTACAATGGTGACAACGACTGGAATTGGGTTGGGCCTCGTGAGAAGGCAGTACCGCTTCGGCGCGCGCAACTGGAGAGATCGAGATTTGCGCAGGCGCGGAAATGACTGCGCTGCGGAGGATAGGATTGCCGTCCCTGCATGCCTGTTGGTTGTGGGCCTGCTCACTACGGCATGCCAAGGAATGAGGCACTCATGCGGTTGCGTGAAAGAACTCTTTACTTACATCCTCTGCCTCGCTGTCACACACACCAAACTCCCTACAGTCCCGAACCCGAGCCCCGCCAGCAGCGCGTTTCTCCCCACACCGCTGCCCGCTGCTCCGCGTCCACCAGCGCTATCCCTCGGGCGCCGGCGTCCCCAGCTCCTGCGGCCGGTGGGCGCTCGGCCGGCGGGGACTGGGGAGGGTCGCAGCGAGGGGCACCGAAGAGCTCCGAGCAACAGACTCCAGTCCAGAAGTCATCGCGCCAAGGTGCGCCCCCACAAGGTGCGTCGAGCGAGGACGGGCTACGAACTTCAACGCGTTGTTCTACAGAGCGACCGGCTCATCCAATTCGAGTCGCGGCCGTCCAGCGTACACCTGCAGCGCCGGGACTCAACAACTCCGACTACTCACGCAACTGTTATTTTGAGAATAAATGTTCTTGGATAAAGTTTGCGTAGGTTGTCTTTGTTTATTGCATGCCTCCAAGGACGGCGCCGAAGATAGGGCAGCCGCTTGTGGAGGATTGTCCGAGTCCTCTAAACTCTACACAGAATGGCCTTCTAAAGATAAGTGCCAACCTCTATCTGCCCAGCAGGCTCGAACGTGCTCGACCAGCACAAAAATCTGCACTCCTAGAGAAGAAAACGCCGCCAGGCAGATTTCGTTAATAATTTTGTTACACTTGCGCTAAGCTTAGGGAACACAACTCGGCTTGAAGTTTATTCAGTAAAGCATCAATAAAGCCAAGGCTTTTAGTCGTGGGAGTTAAATCGTTTTGTCAAAAAAATTAATGCATTATAGATCATAGTGATTGGAGGCCCCATGGTCGCGCGAGAAGCTCTGATAATCTCGGAACACACGACCCGTTCGTGAGACCGGGCCAACCGGGCTGCGTGAAATGAATTGCCCGGACGCTCACTCCCGAAAGGGAGAAAAGGAGGAGTGCGAGTGGGAAAGGCGAAGGGCGCTTGGCTTTTCCGCCGTTGTGCAGACTAGAGATAGAGTGTACTAGAAGTTTTAGAGTGGCCCGAGCGGCGGCCTCTCCCATTGCTCCGCCCGGTCGACTTTCGCGCAGAAAATAAAACCGGTATAGCGGCGGCGCTGCTGTCGTCAACAACTGAACAGCCGGCGCTCCCCGGCACTAGCTCCCAGCCTGCACGCGGCAATATTTGCGTTGCTCGCTGCGGTGTTTTGCGCTTGCGAAGCTGATTTATTTTGGATTATGAGGTTTAACGCGCCGGCGCTACACAGGCGATGAGGCAAGCGGTACTGGAGAGCTCCGGATTAATTTTAACCACCTGGAGATTTTTAACGCGCGCCGAAATCACGAAGACACGGGCGTTTTTCGCTTTTATCCTCCATTACAAAAGCAGCTGCCGTGGCCGGGAATCGAACCTGCGCCTTTGGTCAGCTAATTTAGAAAGTAGACGCAGAAACGTTATGACTCCGCTTGAGCAAACTTTAAACTAGTACGACCCGCCATAAAATTACCGACCTCCCCCCTCCCCCCCCAACGATAATTTCTCATTTTTATGCGTTTTCTGAAAACGTTAATTGTTGATATACAGTAATCTCTCGTTAACTCAAAGTCGTAAAATTAGCTGAAAATTTTCAGATAAGCGCGGAGTTTCGAGTTAAGTCAAATGCAGAAAATTTGTAGCCAGGTCCCTGAAATAACAGCTAGTGCTGCTAACAAAAGCACTATTGCACAGGGGAAATGTCGTAATAAAGGCAAAATAATTCGCAGGAAAAAGAAATTTTATTGCAGAAGAAAGAACTGCGTTGTGCTCGGCTGTTTCGCGTTCGCATCTGCATCCCAGAAAAGCGTACCCGAGAATTCTCAACGCATCGCATGAATTGGTGGTCGCCACCGCTACATTCTACCTTGTTACAAAGCAGACGCAGCATGTATGTTGTTTCTGCCGTTGTAGGCACCTCTGGAGGCTCTTCCTCGTCCGCATGATCAGCTGCGTCGTCCACAGCTATCTTCATGATGTACGCGCCAGACAGCATTAATTCCGGTAACGGGGACGCGTAGTCCGCGTAAACTTGCACTTCACGATCGCGTTCGGTGAGTAGTGGGAGTAATCATTCGAACGGGGACCTTATCAGCTGCCTGCAGCGGACTTTGCCCTGTGTCCTCTCTGCCAGTATTTAGAGACATCCGTGGTCCTCCGAAAAAACGTTTGGAGATAAAGCGGGCAAATGCGTAGCGCCTATGGGAGGTAAACACACGGCGAGAAAAAGTTTCGAGAAGATGTTTTGAGATATAGCAGAGTTCGAGTTAAAGAGGGATTAATTTGACGGACAGGCACCAGCAATGTTCTTCCCTTCCCCTTCTTGACTCTGCGAATGAAGCAAAAGCGGCGGGGCGCACAATGTATGTTGCAAAAAGTTTACTGTTTTTTTACGTTCCTATTTGGAACGAAAATACCAAAAGCCTTCTTCTGGGATACCCCTACCGTTGATGCTTGTAATGTTGTTAGTGGGCTTTCTTATTTTATTAACCTGCTATGTCGCATGCAGGCACTTGGTAAGGAAGTGTGCACTGAAAACGAAGTGCCAAGACTGCAGGACCAATCCTACATGCCAGGGGACAACGCCGCTGTGTTTACTACCTCTTGTAATTTGGGGTACTTCTGAATCCTTCCGCGCATATTTTAAAGTTTATTAGCGATCTCTAGGACGTTTTTATCAGTTGCTTCAGCGACAAGGAGCTCCACCATGACAGCGTTATGGATGTGCTGCAGCCCTTATTCACAACAAACACCTTAAGCGTTGGTTGCGACCAGCACGTGAGACCTTGACAGCAAATTTGGTTTGGTTCTGTATACATTGTGACACGGATTCATTTCTACATCAAATGTTTAAAAGTTCCGTGATTACATGCTAAGGTGGGAGCAACACCTTAAACTTAGCCGTTGCTAATGATCGAGGGCGAGTTATGAAAATGCGATGGCCGAAAATGTGAATTTAAATCTCCATGTTAGCGTTATTCCTAAACCTTTACATGTGTAGACTTTGTGCATGATTTCCCGCGTTACATTTCATTTGATGGGCTATTGAAAATGAAAACAAAATGTGTATTGTTTCCGTTTTATTTGAACCTCCATGTTCGCGTTCTTGAACCTTTACCCCTATAGTAGACGTGTTATATTTCATTTGTGTCGCGGGCAATATATTTTCTGATCTATGTTTTGCATTTTTTTTATGTGCGTGTAATTGTACCCTCAGCATACTTGTGAAATAAATTTGTGTTAATTTGATTCAACTCCTTTCTTGATCGAATCAGGTGAAAAGTGATGCGATTAATAGAACTTTGCGGGAATAGTTCTATGAAAGACGGTCATTGGGACAACTGAGCTAACCATTGGGCTAACCCCTTTTTAGTTAAAAAGATATCTCGCTTGCGCGTGTCATTTTCTGTTCGGCCACCACGGTGACCCGTAATTATCCCAAGCGGGCCACTGCTTAAATACTGCTATAAGAACAACTCACGCAATAAAAAACAAATGCAACTTATGATATTAACCCACATAACTGCAGTCCGAGCGTAAATTGCAAGACAATAACTA
The DNA here is from genome assembly GCF_048455015.1 of Haemaphysalis longicornis. Lineage (NCBI taxonomy): Eukaryota > Metazoa > Arthropoda > Arachnida > Ixodida > Ixodidae > Haemaphysalis > Haemaphysalis longicornis. Next base: position 43,784,252 of record NW_027526385.1, on the reverse strand, counting down.
AGAAATTCTTCTGAGAAGCTATCATCCCAGTCCTCATATTTTTCCGTGTCATGTCCATCATGCAGCACAATAAGGACACAATCATAAAGCAATCATGAACTCGTTCATAATACGCAATTCAACGCAAAATACATTTTTATGGGAAATTGGAATAGCGAAAATGTCGCCGCAATTACTTTATTTACAATCCGTTACGAATGCTGCACCGAAGCAAAATCCGTAATTTTCCTTGTCGAGCGGGGAAGGCAAAACTAACGCAAAATGAGCTGCAGCGTTTATTTTTCATTTCTTTACCCACAGTCCACTGTACAGCCGGTAAAAGGCTTGTCTATAACACAGCGTTCGTACTCTCAGCCCTATCCTGACTCGCCGGAGCGGGATTTGAATAAAACTACTGCGGAATTCTGAAGTCTTAGACCTTCGCTTTTGCCTCCGACATGTTTGGAACGAGTATGTTTCGGCAGTTTTCGAATGTAGCTGGTTGAAGTTGAAATCGCTGTTATAGACAAGCGTTTTACCGGCTGTACCTACAGTACATTTCAGCAATTGGGCGACCCGCAGAACAAATTTCCAGCGCTCCGCGCGTAAAGCGTTTCCTGGCCCGGCCGGCCACGCGGCCGTGCGCGCGGCCAGCCGCCGCTTTCGCTTTCAATGGCCGTTGACTACAGCGCCGCCGCTATTTTCTGCGCGAAACGAGCACCTCTCCGGGCGGCCGGTCGGGCCACTCTAAAACTTCAAAACTTCTAGTACACTCTACTAGAGATGGGCAAAACGGCTCACTTCAGTGAGCGGCTCAGAACGGCTCAGTTCACTGAAGTGAACCGGTTCATTTGAACGGTTCAGCGGTTCATTTAGGTTTGTAACCTGTGTTAACAGGGTGTCTAGCAAATTGCCTAATTCAATTTCCCTGACTTTTCCATGTTTTCCATGACCATTTTAAACGAAATTCCCTGACCTGTACAACAGGCGCCATTTTGTGTAAATGGTCCGTGAAGCATATAAAAAGCATATACAAAACACATTAACTTCAGTTTGTTCAGTTTGAGGTTTGCTTGCCTTCTGTTACGGCTTCAGAGAGTTTATTTCATCTTGCGGGATAGAAGCTTCAAGTGCGCTTCAGCAAGCACCTTTTTTTTTTTTATTGTCCTGGCTCGACATGCAACGTGAACCGCATGGTGCGTTTTTGCACGCGATTCGGGCGCGTCGGCGTTGCGCGTGCGATTTTTTGACGCCCGCGTCGACGATTCGCGCGCGCGGCAGCTTCTGCCTCGCTCAGAAAATGACGCGCGTCGCGCGAGGCAGTGGGAGGAGCCTGCCGACTTGCGCCAATGGAGAGCCGCACGCCTCATGGCGGCAGTTTCGAAGCTCTCGAAATGTTTAGGCTTACCACCCTGGCAGGTATTGCATGGGCGCTTTCACTAGCGGCGCGGATTATGTTTTCCGCCCACATTTAAAGCTTCTTTACCTCACAAGCAACTTCGTGCGTGCCTTGTGTGGCATTTTAGAGAGCGCTAGAAGTGGTCGTTCGAGCTCCCGTCACCAGTTCGCGGTCGAAGCCGCCGCCATGTTTCCGCTGCCGGCAGCACCGCGCGCAGCGTGCAGGCGGTTCTGCGGCAGCGTCAGAGCGTCTGGGACATGCGCGGCGCATTTTCGCGAGCAGAAAACGCCCCACGCGGTTCACGCTAAACCATGTCATGTTCCTTTTTTGATTAGGTAATTCTGGCTCCTGATGTCATAAGAAAGAAGTTCTATCAAGATTAGCTCCAAAAAAGCGCCTACTTTTAAAATTCGCTGAAAAAAAAAAAAAGCGCGTTGTGCGTGCGATTTGGGCACCACCTACATCGATCCTCTGCGCAAGTGCAACCAGCAACCTAAGCCAGCTGCGAGCTGCGTGAGCCGCACGGCGAGTTTCGGCACGCGATTCGTGCGCGGTATTTTCACGGCCGCGTCGACGATTTCGTGCCTGCGGTGGCTCCTTACCTGCACAAGAAAGTGGGTTTGTGCCTTGAGTAGCATTTTAAAGAGCGGTTAGAAGCGGTCGTTGGAGCTACCGCACTACTCCGCGGCCGGTGCAGCCGCCATGTTGCCGGCGCCTGCCGCTCGGCACGCACCGTGCAGGTGGTTTTCGCGGCGGCGTCAGCGCGCCCCGTGCGCGGCGCGTTTTTGCTTGCAGAAAAACCAGAAAACGTTTCATGCGGTTCACGCTTTCGTCGCGCGCGAACGTGTTGCGTTCGGTAACTTCTTGGGGGCCCCCCCAACACTGGTTTCCCCTATTCTGAAAGTGTGGGCAGGCCCCGAAGTGGTTTTCCCTGACTGGTACTACTTGATTGAAAAATTCCCTGACAATTTCCTGACTTTTCCCGGTGGCGCAAAATTCCCTGACTTTTCCCGGTTCTCCCGGTTTTCCCGGTCGCTAGACACCCTGGTTAAGCATGCATAATCTAAATTATTACTCAATTGTTATTGAGTCATTTATTTTGTAAGAACATCCGCTGTATTTGTGCTGAAAAGAATTGGCCTCACCATCATTACAAAAGTTTTTATGTGTCAGTGGTATTTCAGAATCATTCTCGGTCGATATATAAAGAAGAAAATGCAACTTTTTGTCAACTTTGTAACCTCACAAATATGATCTCTATACTAGTGAGCTGTGACGCCAGAAAAAATGATTCTGGAAAACATGATACAAGAAACTAATTTTAATATTGTGGTGGTGAACAACACTTTGTTCAATTTATTCGAAGCGAGACGGGTCCGCTTTTTGGCAGCGATAATAGATGACTCGAAAGTTGCACACAAGACCCAGCTGGGTCGGCCGATACGCCTCTAATAACTCTACCGGAACGTGCCGACACGACTCCTTCAGAGCCATGCTCAGCACGATTCTCTAATCGAGCGAGCAGACGCTGAACGTCGGTTCTTAGGAGAGCCGCTCTGCCAAAGAACCGCCGGGAGCCGAGAATCGCCGCGGAACTGAGCGGTTGAGAAGATGCGGCTCGTTCCTGACTCGGACAACAGCTGCACGCACAAATGTAACTGTAATGATTCTAGTGAATTATATGGTCACAGGAGTTTATTTTCCTATTACTTTGAAAATACAGACGCAGTTCGTTCACTGCTGCCATTGCGGCCTCCCGATCTGTCATTCACCGCCGCCGCCAAAGCGGTTCCCAAATGGCGCCTCAGAAGATCCGCTTCGCGAAGAGCGGCTCTCGAAAAGAGCGGGAGCCGTTCTGCGGTTCTTCGGAAGAGCCGAAGAACGGGTCAAAACTGCACTCGGTTCTTCCGACTCGAATTGTCTGCTCCCACGACAGGAGGCGCGCTGGAGGAGTTTGAAAAATTAGCCCCAGCCGGCCCGGCCAAATAAGCTCAGTTTCGGAGCTCCGCATCCCCGCCAGCGGAGGAGGGTGGGCCAAACGGCGGTCGCGAGAACTAGCGGCACTGCAGTCAAGTCTTGCGTAAGGTCCCTGAAAGAACTAAGGTAGCGCCAACTGCTCCCTCCTTCTCCGCTGCCCTCCTCTTTTTTCTCTCCCCTCACCCGCGGCGCCGCCGTCCCTTTAACTCCGCGGTGGGGCCGCCATATTTGTTGGCCACTTGAGAGCAGACGCCCCTCGCTACGCTTCAGGGCGCTCGCTGCAGTTTGCTCTTGTTTTCGCGCCGAAATCGCTCTTTGGTCGCATTTATAGGATTTCTAGAGCCCCGGTTATTTCTAGAGGATTTCTAGAGCCCCGTCTAGAGTTAATTAATCATGCAATACGTTTTTTCACCGGGCGCGATCGTTTACAGCCGTTATTAATGGAGGCGCCTGGACAGAATTGTTTTGTGCTGGGATATATTCTGGCATATTTGCACATTGCACTAACACAGGGATACACCCGAAAGAAATTCGAAAGAGGACCAATGTCACGATGATTATCAAGAGAAAACAATAAATCACAAAAATGAACTGGTGCCAGCAAATAGATATTTTATTGGAACAAACGTCCGTAATGACGTCGTGCAGGTGGCTTGTGCTGCTGACGTGGCTTCCCGTGAGAAAAAATGTTGGGAGTGGCATATGGGTTTAGTTTTTTTAACGCCAAGCTTCTCCAATATCCGTTGCCCAAATTGATCTGTGAAATAATCCTATTGAGAAGGGAAAAAAAATGTGGCCACCGAGTTTGAGATGCGCCACAAACAGTCCGCAAATATAGGCAATAATGCATTGCAGAAGGGAGTTAGTGACTGTTCTACCGTAGCATGGTCAAATTCGTGTTCGCGCATCTGCTCAGTGCCGCGTCCGCTCAACTCGCTACACTAAACCCGTTTAGCAAGCGCTTTGCTTGGACAAAAATACGTCTGCTGAAAATAATATAGTCGCCCAGTGTGTTTTGGTTCAAATCGCAATGACTGAATACGCTGCGCCATTGACTACTAAGATGAAGTAAGCGCGCACACTGCAAATGTACGGCATCGCGTGTAATGCAAACGTAAGTCGTAATTGAAGTTCCTCTGTGCATACACGGAAGAAAGGGCGTACAGCCGTTACGGTGCGAATATGCATTTGAAGTGCTCATTCAAACGTGCGCGATTTAATAAAGCGATAACAGAAATTGCGCATCAAACGTACGTCAACGGCGCGGTCACTATATTAGCTGACCTTAAATTGTTTTACCTAGCCGCAATTTTTTTTTCTCGCAACAGCCTCAATTTGCGCCGCACCGACCAAGCCCATATTACGCAGCAAATCACTCCGATGTCATAACAACGGGATTATAATACCACTCGGGTAGCTAACACACAAAACATGACTTCACGCCAAAAAGAGCGTACACGCACTCGGAACGCACACGATACATGGTCAGACGCAAGCTGCCGTCGGCCAAAACAAGCATGAATTCAGGTGAACAATTCTCGCGTCACGAAAACCTTACGACAACTGACTGAACATGCTACGCCGCTGATATTGATGCTGGAAGTTAAGCGCGCACATGACAAATACACGGCCTCTTATCCAAACCATAGCTTACGACGGGACGAACTCGGCGCTGCGCGCAATGCCTACCCAGAACAAAGCGTGGACGACGGTCGCGAAGGGAATACGCATTTCTTCGTAAGTGACCGCTCAAGCTCGCGCAGAATTTAACAGAGCAAGAACAAGCATTCAGAAACTTACCTCGCAAAAGTGTGATGGTAGCGTCGGCCTGAAGTATGCCCGTTCAAATCTATGCAACCAAACTTTTCTCCTTTCTGCGTCGCGTTTCCCGGACGGAATAACGAAGTCTTGCGCCCTGCCTGGCGATATTCGCGCTGCCTAAGGCACAACACATCGACACCGAGAAGCAACCTAAAACGACACCGGTGCGACATTTTTTCGAAACGAGCAGCTAATTCTTACTTTGCTATTAGCTGGCGCCTACGATAAAGCCGATACTGAAGCACGGTGGCGACGGTGGCTCGGAAGCCAGCAATGGCGTCGCAGCAGCGGTGTTGCGCAATGTCCCAGCCGGCGAGGCATCGGCGAGGCGACCCGGCGGCGGAGCAAAAAAAACAAAACCACGTGACTTTTCCCTTGGCCAATGGCGCGCGGCGTTCGCCGGCGAAAAAGAAAATGGCAAAAAACGAAGTAAGAGAGGAGCGCGGGCGAGGGCGAAAGGCGGCGAGATCTAAAGATGGCGCTACCTTAGTAATTTTAGGGACCTTAGTCTTGCGCTACTCCCGGGGCGTCGTCTGCTTCGGCGGCGGGCGGCCGCTGCAGCCGACCGCGGCGGGCCGCCGCGCAGACGTACCACGGCAGCTTTCTAGTACTGCTATTGATAAACTTAAACATCTATCATATTTCCAGTCGACTAGCTTAAACGCCTTCGTCCTTCTAGTCGACATTTGTGCACTGTGTAAAACAAACAGAACATTCTTAATTGTGGGACTTTTACTTCTCCTTCACTTAAATAATGATATCACATTTGTGCACTGCTTAAGTGGAAATGCGTTGGGTCGCCTGTATGCACTGACCTGGAAGCGCAGCTCATTGGCTAGCTAAGAATCGACGGTCGGCCTATATTTTAACTGTCTACATTGCGTTTAACTTGATTGATTGTGGGGTTTAACGCGCCGACGCAACGCAGGCGATGAGGCGCGCCGTAGTGGAGGGCTCCGGATTAATTTTGACCACCTGGGGTTCTTTAACGTGCGCCGAAATCTCGTACTGTTACGAATGGGCCAGCGCCGCAGTACTTCCCCGCATCACTCCTCGGCTGTGCGGCGAAGCCACTCGTGCGCCTTCGAGAAACTGGCGCAATCATGTCGGCAACAAGTTGCGACAAAGCCTCGTCAGACGCTTCGCTCTCTGCGCATTCGGCGGCTGCCTGCGGCGGCTGAACTTCGGCGGCTGCCTGCACGGCTCGTCTCCACGCTCTTCAAGGACACAGAGGCAGGCCCCGGTGATCGCAACGGAGTCCTCCTCTCTCCCCTCTCTCGGACTCAACGATGCTCAACGTGCCCGAGGCTATGAACAGCTTACGAACTCTGGAAAGAGTGTAGTGCGTGTTCCCACGTGTTGCGTTTGACCGTTACCGCTTTCGGGTATAAATAGAGCTCCCAAGCGTTGTAAACCATTCCTGTTAGAGCAGCGAATCGATGTTGTCGCTCTGCTCGAGTCCTGTATTGTAACCTCGCCCGTCGGGGCATTGTTCTTTGGCTTCGGCTCACCTCTCGCTATGAAGTAAACAGTTACGTTAGCCTACGGCTTCTGGACTTCTTCACGGCTGCAACAGCGGCTGGCCGCTCGCATCATACACGCTACCACTCGTATGTCGGAGGCCACGGAGCTCGGATCGGGTGCCCCCGCCCGGTCGCAACAACTGGTTGGCAGCGGTGGGATGGCAACTTCGTAACACCTGAAGCCAGCGGTGCGAGACCCAACACCACGGACGTCAAGGCGGCTTCGGACTTCGCAGAATTCACGGCGGTCAAGGGTGAGTGCGGGACTTTTCTTCACTGAGTTTTACCAGGCTTCTGAGGATAGCTGGTAGGGCGTGTTTTTGTCGCGTGGGTTATTCGCGCAGAATATTTTTGGAGCAGTGGGAAAGCAGTACTCTAGACCGGCCATGAATTTGAAAGCGTTGAAAAAACCGCAGTTGTTGGAGCTTGCAAAAGAGTTGCGCTTGGATGTTACGGACGCGCTGAGAAAGCCAGAGCTGATACAGGCTATACTCGCTGTCGGCGCTGACGATGAGGAGCTGTCAGAATGCATTGATCTGTTCAATGGCAGGGAGACCGCGAAACGTCAGGCGGCAGAGGCAGAGGCAGAGGCTAAACGTCTGGCTACGGAGGAGGAACTCGAGGAAAGGAAGCGAGATGAGGAACACGAGGAAAAGATGCGATGGTACGCCCTCGATATCGAGCGAATCCGAAGGGAAAGAAAGAGGCTCGAAAGAGAGAGACTCCAACGGGAGAACAAGAACCTAGAGCACAAAATTCAACTCGAGCAGGAAGAAGCGAAGCCTGAGTTGGAATTGTTGCTCGAAAAAGACCTCGTTGTCGAGGAAAGCACCGTGCCAGCGCTGTCAGTAGCAGACGCTCGGGAGCGCGAGTCGGAGGCGACGGTTGCGGCCCAGCAGCGAGTCAGGGTTGCTGAGAGAGATAACGAAGGCGCATTAGCTCAGACTGTCGGCAGAGGCGGCAGGGGGCAGTGCGTGTCCACTGAGTGCGATAATGTGTCGGCGTTTGTTTTGGAGATCTCGGCGGAGTGTTCGGACGGTTCGAATTCGCGGGAGGCCTTGGAAGCGGCTACCGGTCTGAACATGAACATTTCGCGAAATAGCGAGGTTTCGCTGGAGTGCGCAAACCATGAGGCTACCGAAAGGCAACACGAGTCCGCTGAAACGGATGTTCTTTCTTCGGACGGCGGCAGTTCAGAAGAGACCTACGTTGTGGCAAAGCCTGCTGCCGAGGCAGCGAATGGTTTGCACGGCTCAGTTGGGAGTAATCACGATCTCGCCACTAAGCCAGCCGATTCTGTTCTTTCACCAGCTCAGGTAACCGAATTCGAGCGAAGACCAGCCGAGTTCGTAGAGATTCCGGCGACGCGGGCAACTGAGCCGTCTTTTGAGACAGGGCAGCCTGGTTGTAGCGTAGTTCTGGCAGTGAGGAAGCAGAACGGGAACACGCTTCGGTCTTCGCGTGCCGAGGCTGTCGCTGAAAGCGCGAGGGACGACGAGGTAGTGGCTGTTGGGAACTACAAGGTGTCTAAAGAGCTCGTCGTGCCCGTTTCACTCCCAGCTGATGCTCCCGATGATAGGCCAACATCGGCTGAGCTAGTTGAGGTTCCAGTTTCTCTTGTGGCTGAGCCGAAGTCGGGAACCGACCAGCCAAGAGGAATGAACGCAAACGCGTTCCGGCGTTTGCTTGCCGAACGCGTTCGTAAAATGGCGAGCAACGAGGGGATAGCAAAAACTTCCGCGGGTACTTGCGGCGCGTGTTTCAGTGCGGGCACGCCAAGGGGCAAAGCCGTGAGCTCGCATCGCGCCGAGGAAACGCCGCCTCCGAAAAAGAGTGCGCGCCTCTCGTTTGAACGTTGGAAAGTCTCGTTCGCTCCTCCGCGCGCTCGACCTTTGTCGAACAAGACGACCGGTGTGTTTTCACGCGGTCGCAGCACTCTCTTTCAGAGAACGGGCGCACCTAATGTGCGATACAAGGGGAAAACTCGAAGCAATGATGAGAGCTCGAATCGCAGCTCTCAGCGCGAGAAGTGGCTTGTAGACGCCCGACTTTCTCAAGTTCATTGTTTTTCCTGAAGCAGGTTTCGCCCTTTACGATTACATTTTTTTCTGTGTGTGGGACATTTCCAATCACGCGAAATGTCACCTTTCAAGTTTGTCCCTTGTCTAAAGTACTGCTGGGCAAAAATATAACTAGAGTAGTTAGTTATTCGCGTACTTTTTCGCAACTAAAAGCCTGGTACAGCTTCAGTGTGAATTTGTCTTCGCACTTGCCGGCGATGCGGTTGTGTCTTCCTGTGTTGTTCTGTTGCTTGCCTGACCAAGCCAGAGACGTTCTTGGGGAGCCACTACTCGTCCAGTGACCCGCCGGTGAAGCTCCAGCACGGTGTCGTACAGCCAAGGCCTGGAGTCGAGCGTCTGCCGAACACTTCACTTCGATAGCATCCCTCCGGACAACGGTTGCAGACCCTTGTCCATCGGGATCTCGGACCCCCGGCGGAGAAGCTGTTACGAATGGGCCAGCGCCGCAGTACTTCCCCGCATCACTCCTCGGCTGTGCGGCGAAGCCACTCGTGCGCCTTCGAGAAACAGGCGCAATCATGTCGGCAACAAGTTGCGACAAAGCCTCGTCAGACGCTTCGCTCTCTGCGCATTCGGCGGCTGCCTGCGGCGGCTGAACTTCGGCGGCTGCCTGCACGGCTCGTCTCCACGCTCTTCAAAGACACAGAGGCAGGCCCCGGTGATCGCAACGGAGTCCTCCTCTCTCCCCTCTCTCGGACTCAACGATGCTCAACGTGCCCGAGGCTATGAACAGCTTACGAACTCTGGAAAGAGTGTAGTGCGTGTTCCCACGTGTTGCGTTTGACCGTTACCGCTTTCGGGTATAAATAGAGCTCCCAAGCGTTGTAAACCATTCCTGTTAGAGCAGCGAATCGATGTTGTCGCTCTGCTCTAGTCCTGTATTGTAACCTCGCCCGTCGGGGCATTGTTCTTTGGCTTCGGCTCACCTCTCGCTATGAAGTAAACAGTTACGTTGGCCTATCAGCTCTGGACCTCTTCCCGGCTGCAGTCGGCCTTCACGGTCGCAACAGTACACACGTGCGTTTTTGCTTTTCGCCTCCATCAGAAAAGCGGCCGCCGCGGCCTGCGTTTAACTTCATGTACGGTAGTTTCTAATCCAATTACCCTTTTCAGCGTAGTTTTTATAACTACTGCGCCGTCTTACCTCGACCAAAAACGACCCCACAAGTTTGTGAAAGCAGTAGTGCTTTTATCTCCACGCGGCAATAGGTCAGTTTTTCTGAATCTCGTCGGTGCAAGGTCCTGTTAACCAGCTTCCGATGTAGAGTTCCTATGCTCAACTTTTATATTCTGCCAGGCTGGTCCCACCTCATCTCGCCTTTGTGCACTCTGTGGTGCATACGAACATTAGATCACCAAAGATAAATTTCGCTTTACAGTTCTTAGGCTCAGTTCATCTATGACAAACGCACTCGAATTTTGCGAGTTCACATTAAAGCTTGAATCCGCAATTTAAAGGAGGTGCTCATGGTACGCCTGAATTCACAAGGATCTTTGACCGCCATTTTGATGTCTTGATATCAAGAAATCCGTTCAGCTTGTCATACAAGACACCTCTCCGAAAGGCGAATCAGTCTTCAATGAGGACTTTAAAAAAAAAAGGCTGAATTGTACATAACATGACACAAGCTTGATGCACAAGAAAAAACCAGTGTTTGAGGGCCTCAAGAACACTGTATTTGCAGGACAACTTATATGTATGCATGGTGTCAGCACCTTTTGATGTGTTTGTGGCGACGGGGAGCTGCCGAAATCGCTCACTCTCAAGACGACTTAATGCCACATCGAAAATATTTTGGTTGCGTAAAAATAAAAGGGTGGCTAAAACAACAGATTACTGCCTCCCAAAGCAGCTGTTTACAGAATAACAAATGTGCCGTACGCGATTACATATGAGCGCATACTCATTCAGCCGTTCACGGTGTAAGGCATATTTGCTCGAAACGTTTCAGAAGAGAGGCACACGGAGGAAGCAACAAACGGTACACAAATTTTATTCACCCCAGGGTTTACACAATTTCGAAAGAAAAAAGTTACACGCGATAAAAGAGTAACCAATTAAAAAAAAACTGCCTGGTTTATCACAACGTAGGCTATTAGGCGACTTATACAAAACGCACGCACTTAAAAACCGCAAAAAATACGAAGGCATACTAGCTAGCCAGCTTCCTTCAATTCTGGTTCTTATCTGTCATTTGCAGATTTTACGAAATAATAGACTGTCTGCTGTGTTCATACACCGTTGTGCGTGCAAGTTTTTCCGGTTGATTTCAGTCGGAATGGGCAGAACCTGATTATTGAATACACGTTGGCAATCTTCGACAAAACTTAAATGCGATTGTCGAATGCATCGCAGTTCAACAGATGAGGCTCCAATTCAGCAAGTAATATTTGTTCAAACAATACTGTCAACACCTCCACTATTGGCGCTCACTATTTGCATATAACGGCTGCATTAAACGTGTAGAACATTAACCCTTGCATTCAACCTGTAAACACTAAACCCTTTTTCCACGAAGCGGCGCAATTTCAAGAAGTATTTCGATGGTGCCGCGAGACCACCGTTTGTTTTCGCAGAAACGACTTCTGGAAGCTCAGTGGACGCAGTATTCATTGGGGGATGTGCCTCGGCCTCCATATACTTTCCGTGCCCCAAATACTGCTGTATAAAGCACTACTGCACTGAGAACAAGCGAAAGGCTTGTGTGGAAGTCGACCCGCTGGATGTTATAGTTATCATCATTAAGTACCTGCAACAGCGGTGATCTTCTCAACGAGGCGAAAGCTGTTGGCGTTTCAACGAGGTTTTCATCACCTGAGGGGCAGAGATAAGTCACAATATCGCGAGAGGAGTTTCCAGTATCTGATGGTGCAACTTCTGTTCTAATAAAAAGACGCTTGTAGGCAGCTGTAAATTGACAGGCAGTAGGGCTGTTGTTTTAGCCACCCTTTTATTTTTACGCAACCAAAAAATTTTCGATGTGGCATTGAGTCGTCTTGAGCGTGAGCGATTTCGGCAGCTTCCCGTCGCCACAAACACATCAAAAGGTGCTGACACCGTGCATACATATAAGTTGTCCTGCAAATAGTGTTCTTGAGGCCCTCAAACACTGGTTTTTCTTGTGCATCCTTGCGTCATGTTTTGTACAATTCAGCCTTTTTTTTTTAAAGTCCTCATTGAAGACTGATTCGCCTTTCGAAGAGGTGTCTTGTATGACCAGCTGAACGGATTTCTTGAGTTCAAGACATCAAAATGGCGGTCAAAGATTCTTGTGAATTCAGGCGTACCATGAGCACCTCCTTTAAAGGAGCCATGAAGAGAAAACAAAAGTTTGTTTTATTCGAAAGATTAGGTGTTTCATAGTACCCCAAGCGCTTTCCCGGAAGCAAATGATGCTTTATTCACCGAGAAATAAGGCAATTTAAGCCAAAATTTTAAATCTCCCGCTAAAATTGCACATTTGGTGACGTGAGCAACGGCGTCACACGGGCCGGTCCATGAAACAGATACTTAGTATGTCGACTCCGTATAGCACCCACACGCGGGAGTCGACCGAGACGGCGGCCATTTTAAAAATACTTGTAAAACCTAGTGCACCCGCAGCCCTAGTCATGGAATCGCCTGATCCGGAGAACAAAACTCTCGCCGAGGAGCTAGGGCTTGCATTTAACAACCTCACACCACTTGAACGCTCAATGCTTCTAAGTGCACGAGCGGCAAGAGTTGTGGGATACGCGGTGGACGGGAAAGCGACCATTCCGTGATAGCCACAACAGACGAACGCCCTGCCGTCGGCACCGCTGCCTCGTCAGCCCCGCCGCGACGGACGAATACAGACTGGTACGTATGTGCCGTATTTTTATTACGGTTAATAATAGTTCAACTTCAGTAGCAGTATCGCTTATGGCAGTTGGCCGGTGTCGTGTATGGAAAGCCGTTCGCGCGAGCTCTCTCCTTCGACCAGAAAGATACGAGCGTCAATGCGCGGTGTTTACGGCATTTTTCCCCCAAGGTCAGAGCGCCTCGGACCCGAAAATTCGTCTGCGCGATGGCGAGATGTCGAGCTCGGCCAGGCGGTAGTTTCGTACGCATTGGCGCACACGCTTGCGTGTTCGTTCGGAACTTCAACCGTTTACTCCACCGTTCTTTGTCATAAAAAGAATGTGCAGTATGTTTCACGGGCATTTAGCTCGCTATGCAAACTGTAAGCCCTGCCTAACATGCGTTTGCTTTTGCCGGCCTCCGCCAATCGCAGAGCATTCCCCAGTGACATCATAGGTTCTGTTGCGGAAAATGAGCTGGTGGGTCGCATGATCATTTCTTTTTTTCCTAATTATGTAGCTTATTTGAGCGAAGTTTGCGTTATAAGTGGTGTCGTTATGGTTCTAACGAGGCAATCTTTCGAATGAACCAAACTTGTGTTTTCTCTTCATGGCTCCTTTAAATTGCGGATTCAAGCTTTAATGTGAACTCACAAAATTCGAGTGCATTTGTCATAGATGAACTGAGCCTAAGAACTGTAAAGCGAAATTTCATCTTTGGTGATCTAATGTTCGTATGCACCACAGAGTGCACAAAGGCGAGATGAGGTGGGACCAGCCTGGCAGAATATAAAAGTTGAGCATAGGAACTCGACATCGGAAGCTGGTTAACGGGACATTGCACCGACGAGATTCAGAAAAACTTCCTATTGCCGCGTGGAGATAAAAGCACTTATAAAGGCACTGCTTTCACAAACTCGTTGGGTCGTTTTTGGTCGAGGTAAGACGGCGCAGTAGTTATAAAAACTACGCTGAGGAAGGGTAATTGGCTTAGAAGCTACCGTACATGAAGTTAAACGCAATGTAGACAGTTCAAATATAGGCCGACCGTCCCAATGAGCTGCGCGTGCAGGTAAGTGCATACAGGCGACCTAAAGCATTTCCACTTAAGCAGTGCACAAATGTCATGCGGTAACATCGACTAGAAGGCCGAAGGCGTTTAAGCTAGTTGACTGGAACGATGATCGATGTTTAAGTTTAGCAAGAGCAGTATTAGAAAGCTGCCGCGGTACGACTGCGCGGCGGCCCGCCGCGGTCGGCTGCAGCGGCCTCCCGCCGCCGAAGCAGGCGACGCGGTCCCTGAAAGAACTGAAAGGTCCCTGAAAGAACTAAGGTAGCGCCAACTGCTCTCTCCTTCTCCGCTGCCCTCCTCTTTTTTCTCTCCCCTCACCCGCGGCGCCGCCGTTCCCACTGGCGATTTGTCTCGTCGCGCGACGGCGCGAGTCGCGCGATGAGGCCTTGAGGTGGTGTTCGCACTTGCGATGAGCGATGATGCGACTGCGTTCAGCGCAGCTACTTCCCGACTTGTACATACGACCTCGTTGGTGCGTCAACCATTCAAAGTCAAAGAATACGCGACAAAAGCAGGTAGAAATCAAGCTAAAACACATGCTACTAACCTGGAGCAATGCCGAAAGCATTTGCGGGTTGCGGGAGGAGCAGAAAATAACAAACTCACGAAGGCTCTTTTCAACATATTATTGCACGAAGAAATGCACACACTTGCTTTCACGCCACAACACCCGCATCACGGCCCACAAATGTCGCTTCTTTTCACAGGCGCAACGTTCTGACGCCTCCGAATTCTACGCGTGTTTACCAGTCGCCGATAGACGAAGAGGCTGCAAGTCAACCTACCGTCTCGCTGTCCACCTAGCTCTATTTACAGTCCATACACGCTTCTCCACACCGATGAGTTCCACGCTATTCGTTGATTAGTGCACGCGTACGCTGAAGCCACTGACCAAAGAACCGATGCACACGGGAAGTTGCTTGCCGGCCCGACCCGGGCGGGTACAGCGATAGCGGGCCAAGCGCCTGGCCGAGCGAGCCAGCGGCGGTGGCGGCGCTCGCCCGCCCGCCCACAGCGTTTGCATACCGGATGTAAAGAAACGTTTCGTTTCCGGCTACGTCAGCCTACTCCGCGGCCATGATTGGCTTACCGGTTTTGCGGGGCCGTCGCGCGACGAAGGAATTCGGACCGAGAGCGATCTGCTCCGCCGTCGCAAAACTCCGAAAAGCGACGGCCGGCTCGTCGCTTTGCGACGTCGCTTTTCGTCGCGCGACGAGGCGCATCGCCAGTGGGAATGTAACTCCGCGGCGGGGCCGCCATATTTGTTGGCCACTTGAGAGCAGACGCCCTCGCTACGCTTCAGGGCGCTCGCTGCAGTTTGCTCTTGTTTTCGCGCCGAAATCGCTCTTTGGTAGCATTTATAGGATTTCTAGAGCCCCGTTTTACCAACAGGCACTGAGTGATAGTGTTTTGTTTTATATTTTTGTCTACAAGGGGATATTTGCGGGGCGGATGCCGCTGGCGCATACGCACAGCGCGGTTTTTGTTTACGTGTGCGGCATTCTGTAACACCTCAGGATAGCTCGTGAATGCGAAAGGATCGAGCGTGGACATTTCAAACTGCTCTGTTACGGTAGTTCCGTTCTTGCATTCGCGTGACTGTGGTCGTGCAATCACTGCACAGAGGTCTTGCGCACGGTTCGCGGCAGTATACAGTGCGCTTCATTCGCAAATGCCGTAGTTCGAGCGCTGCGCTGGCGTCCTTGTACTCGCCTTTCTTGCGATAATTGTGTATCCTCAGCGGCGTTCACTCTGCGCCCGCTTTTACTAACGACCTACAGCCTACCTTAATTACGCGCAGTTTAGAGTGCTTTGCCGTTTTTGTAGAAATGTTTCCTTCACCTTCATGTCGTTATAGGCTGCTGTGAGTAGACTAAAAACATACACATGCTGTTGTGCGTGTGTGCACGTACAGCGACGTGAAAAGCCCCTGCTTCCCCGACTTCGCAGCCGGATACACTAAACTACACTCGCGGCCGTACGTTCATGTGCGAACCTAGTGAAAAACGCAGACTTGTAATTCTGGGAATACGCGCCAGAGAAGACTGCGATCAATCGATCGGGTAAACTGAAATTACAGTCCCTCTAGGTACAAATTATGTAACTAGTTACTGCAGTTAATTAATCATGCAATACGTTTTTTCACCGGGCGCGGTCGTTTACAGCCGTTATTAATGGAGGCGCCTGGACAGAATTGTTTTGTGCTGGGATATATTCTGGCAGATTTGTACATTGCACTAACACAGGGATACACCCGAAAGAAATTCGAAAGAGGACCAATGTCACGATGATTATCAAGAGAAAACAATAAATCACAAAAATGAATTGGTGCCAGCAAATAGATATTTTATTGGAACAAACGTCCGTAATGACGTCGTGCAGGTGGCTTGTGCTGCTGACGTGGCTTCCCGTGAGAAAAAATGTTGGGAGTGGCATTGGGGTTTAGTTTTTTTAACGCCAAGCTTCTCCAATATCCGCTGCTCAAATTGATCCGTGAAATAATCCTATTGAGAAGGGAAAAGAAATGTCGCCACCGAGTTTGAGATGCGCCACAAACACTCCGCAAATATAGGTAATAATGCATTGCAGAAGGGAGTTAGTGACTGTTCTACCGTAGCATGGTCAAATTCGTGTTCGCGCATCTGCTCAGTGCCGCGTCCGCTCAACTCGCTACACTAAACCCGTTTAGCAAGCGCTTTGCGGGACAAAAATACGTCTGCTGAAAATAATATCGTCGCCCAGTGTGTTTTGGTTCAAATCGCAATGACTGCCCAGTAAACGCAAAACGTCCTGAGGACGTCCTCAAATGGTCTAAACATCCTGGATCCTTTACTGGGCGTCCAGGGGACATCCACAGGGTTAGATATTGTAAATGATCCCTCAATGGTCCATCCTATAACTTATTTCGGACCACAATGGATTGCGAATGATCCCTAAATGATCCGTTGTATTACTTCTTTTGGATCACAGTCCGTATGGACGTCTGACGCTGCCGTTACCATGGAGGAAAGGCGATTACACTCGTATCCCTAGCAAAAATTCTGATAGAAACTTGTATTAGTCTTATACATTTTTTATTGTATATATATAACGTGCATTAGTCTTATACACACTTGTATCAGTTTTATAAGTTTTACGTATAAGATGTATTAGTCAAATACAAATGCACCAATAAGGTTGTATTAGTTTGCAAATACAAATATGAGTCTAATACGTAGAGACGTATTTGGTTTAAATAAAAACTAATACAAATGGACCCACAAAGTGCGATTTACTGAATTTTATTTTTTCCCGAAAATCACGCGACATAAGCACCACAAGGTTGAAATGAAGGCCCTTAAGCAATAAAATTTATTTGGTATGACATTATGAAGCCTATTGTTCAGTTTTAAATCTCCGTAAATCTCCTACCAAATTATTATGCAAAATAGGTCAACATTTTTTTTTTCACTTTCGCTCCTAAAAAATGCGCTGCTATCAGACATGAAGAAAGCTGATGGGAGCTAAGAGCGCTAAAAGTTCTGCGCCTGTGAGGCCGCAAGAAGAGCAAGAAATCTAACCCGGAAAGACTGCAACGAAGTCAAGCCAAGCCATGCCATGATCTTCGTTGGGTAGCCAATATGGCGACAAACATAAAAGTGCGGTTGGCGTGTGTGAACGTTCAGGAAGAAGACGGCTAGAAGAAAACAGCTTGTAGCGTTATTTCACAACAGACGCGTGTGCATCGCATCATCGAGAAGTGTTGGAGATGTGTCTAACGCTCGCATAACTTTGGCAAGTATGAACCAGGCCACCGCGCAACCCATCTTGGACCCGTCACCTCGCCGCTTCGAACATCTTTGCTCCTTCTGCTATGCTGTGTAACGAACGCCTGACATGGAAGAAAGCGTGCGCATCACGTCATCGAGAAGCGTTGGAGATGTGTAGCGCCCGCCTAACATTTACAAATACAATCCAGGCCGCCGCCCGACCCATCTTTCACCCATCACCTCGCCGCTGCGGACATTTGTGTTGATTCTCAAGGGAATGCCTCACGACGAAGAGATTCCATTCTAATCGCGTGTTGCGGAAGGGTGAATGCCGTTTTGAAGTTGCATCACAATGGGAATGGTGTTCAATCGGCCATTAATGCGCTCGATCTGTGCCTATGACTGGACCGTGCAGGTTTGACTTGAGCTTTTTTGATTGCATGCTGCAGCTATTTTGTGGATTCGCATTGCAATTTATTCGTTCGTTCTTAATCAGGTTACGAAAGTATGCATCGTTAAATTATCCAGCCAGAGGAATTTGCCTGTGTACAGGGGGGATTAATAGAAATACGAACGGAGCACACAGCCTCCGACGCATGCCACACCGTCTGGCTGCGCTGTCAGTAAACGGCGCGCATGCGTAATTCTTTCAGAGTGTTTGAGAGTGTGGCCTACTGTTAGTGGAAATGCTTGATAAAGAAGGGACGGCGGCCATTTATTTTGGGGCGTCTTATGCTCTGTCGCCACTGAGCATATTGTTATCTACTACATTCGGGAGCCAAGCCCGCAGCAGGCTGATTGCAGCTAGCATGATGCCCTTGAATGATCACCCTGCTCAGTGGCGACGCAGCGTGAAAAGACGCCTCTCAATAAACGATCGGGGTCGCGTCTTGATCAAGCATTTCCCATAAATATAGGCCACACTCTCAAACGCTCCCAAAAAAATGCGCATGCGCGCAGTTTACTGACTTTGCAGCCAGACGGGGCAGCATGCGTCGGAAGCTGTGTGCTCCGCTGTTCCCATTTCTTTCAATCCCCCCTGTACCCTGATAATAAAACGTGTTGCCATGCTTCATTGCTTTGTTCGAACTTGCCACTGGTTCTGATAGAACTAGTACACTCTGGTAGACCTACCAGACTAATACACACTGATAGATCTAATAGACGAATACAGACTGATGGACCTAATAGACTAATACAGACTGATAGGTCTATTAGCGGCAATAAGTATGTACGTGTATTAGAATTTGTATCAGAATTTCGCCAATAAAAGAAAAACAGTTAAAAAGTTTATCAGGAGTTTTTTTTTTTTTTTTTTTTCATAATTAGCCAAGTCCACTTTGGGTGGAATCGAGAAAAACGTCGTTTTTTGCTCCCAAAATAACGGTCGCAACTGCTGAAGTAATTTTTTGCTTTGGTATAGAAGCAAGGAAAGGATGAAGTTTAACAGCGCAGGGACGGGACTAAGGGCAGAGGCAACAAACACGGGCGCCTCTGCTCTTATTACGGTTAATAATACGGTTAAGCGCTAACCACATGGAGCGATTTTTCCAGCGACGCGACGAGCGACGCGACTAGGATCCGCAGTCGCCGAACCGAAGTCGCTCGCCGAGGCAGCCACATGACAGCGACGGCTCGAGCGACTGAGCATGCGACTGCAGATGAGGATGGCGATTTCAATGTTTCCGCACTGCGCATAGTAACGCGCTTGGTACGCTGGATGTTTGCAAACATTTTTTTTTGTTCATTTGTCATAAAAAGCATGACTAAAAAGTATTACGCCTTTCTACCTTGCTTTTTGCACTTCATTGCATCTCCAAAACTGGTTTGCCATGGGTTATAGCGCACGCTTTTCCTTCTGCGCCTCGTTTCTCGGCTCCAACATGAACACCGTGAAGAATTCGCTTTCTTGACGTCGTTTTTTCCACACGGGTCTCACCCAGTGTGAGCGGGAGCCTTCTTGCTTCTGCTTCAGCGTGTACACAAGCTTTGCCACGCAAAGCTTTCTTTGCCGCTGCACCGCAAACGTCGTCAGCGTGGATTTGCAAAATCTTCCCCCCCCGTTCTCTTTCAAAACCGGAGGTTGCGTGCTTACGTAGGGGCTCTCCTATTGGCTAGTCGCTGAGGCCACTTCCGGGAGGCGAGCGACTGTTTCTGGCGACCCAGAACCGAGCGATTCGATGAGCGACTTGGTGCGCGGCGAAAAGTAGTTCGTCGCTAGTCGCGTCGCGCCCCAAGTCGCTCGCAAAATCGCTCCATGTGGTTGGGGCTTTAATAATAATTACGGTTAATAATAGTTCAACTTCAGTAGCAGTATCGCTTATGGCAGTTGGCCGGTGTCGTGTATGGAAAGCCGTTCGCGCGAGCTCTCTCCTTCGACCAGAAAGATACGAGCGTCAATGCGCGGTGTTTACGGCATTTTTCCCCCAAGGTCAGAGCGCCTCGGACCCGAAAATTCGTCTGCGCGATGGCGAGATGTCGAGCTCGGCCAGGCGGTAGTTTCGTACGCATTGGCGCACACGCTTGCGTGTTCGTTCGGAACTTCAACCGTTTACTCCACCGTTCTTTGTCATAAAAAGAATGTGCAGTATGTTTCACGGGCATTTAGCTCGCTATGCAAACTGTAAGCCCTGCCTAACATGCGTTTGCTTTTGCCGGCCTCCGCCAATCGCAGAGCATTCCCCAGTGACATCATAGGTTCTGTTGCGGAAAATGAGCTGGTGGGTCGCATGGTCATTTCTTTTTTTCCTAATTATGTAGCTTATTTGAGCGAAGTTTGCGTTATAAGTGGTGTCGTTATGGTTCTAACGAGGCAATCTTTCGAATGAACCAAACTTGTGTTTTCTCTTCATGGCTCCTTTAAATTGCGGATTCAAGCTTTAATGTGAACTCACAAAATTCGAGTGCATTTGTCATAGATGAACTGAGCCTAAGAACTGTAAAGCGAAATTTCATCTTTGGTGATCTAATGTTCGTATGCACCACAGAGTGCACAAAGGCGAGATGAGGTGGGACCAGCCTGGCAGAATATAAAAGTTGAGCATAGGAACTCGACATCGGAAGCTGGTTAACGGGACATTGCACCGACGAGATTCAGAAAAACTTCCTATTGCCGCGTGGAGATAAAAGCACTTATAAAGGCACTGCTTTCACAAACTCGTTGGGTCGTTTTTGGTCGAGGTAAGACGGCGCAGTAGTTATAAAAACTACGCTGAGGAAGGGTAATTGGCTTAGAAGCTACCGTACATGAAGTTAAACGCAATGTAGACAGTTCAAATATAGGCCGACCGTCCCAATGAGCTGCGCGTGCAGGTAAGTGCATACAGGCGACCTAAAGCATTTCCACTTAAGCAGTGCACAAATGTCATGCGGTAACATCGACTAGAAGGCCGAAGGCGTTTAAAGGGACCCTGCAACACTCTTCGTGCAGTGCAAGTAAACCTGCGCGACGTTTAGATTACACTGCCAGGAACACCCGAGCCAAATATTACACGTGCACGTGAAGCGGTAAGCACGCAAATCGCCGTGAAAGACACGGAAAAACCAACCGCTCTCTCTTCAATTCTCCTCATTATGCACCCCTGACTGGGCCTCTGCGACGTCAATCGGGCCATGGCTGTCCTGGCTGTCCTATTGGCTGTCGCTGGTCAACTTCGCGGCTAAATTCTGGCATTTCCTGTGATGATCAGCCGTCTGCGGCGCTGTGTGTGGACCTCTTGTATGTCTGAACCTGTCCGCATGCTTTTGGTGTTTCTTTTGTTTTGAGTGCGCGCGAAGTTTGAGTGACGAACTAAATATTCCACTTTCAACGAGCCCACTCGACAACAAACGTTTATTGCTTCAACAACGTCCTACCAGCCTGAGCGCTTGCTTGCAAGCAGGCCGCCATGCCTGCTTTTTTGTGGCACCAGACCGGAAATAGACCCGTGCACATTGCGGGGAAAAGGACAGAACTTCCCGGCCTGTGACATATCGAAGGCCGCCGAACAGACTGCGCGCGCCGCCCCTCTCTACGGGAGAGAGCACGCAGCTTTGGTCGCGTTGTCCGCGGTTGAGTTGAGAGGGAACATTTATGCGCGATTTTTCAACGCGCGTAGTTTCGGTGATAGTGAACGGATTTTCATAATTCTTGCGGGGGAGATTGCTGGGACAATAGACTTTACCCCAAAATACATTCCGAGTAGTCGATGGTAAGTGTTGCAGGGTCCCTTTAAGCTAGTTGACTGGAACGATGATCGATGTTTAAGTTTAGCAAGAGCAGTATTAGAAAGCTGCCGCGGTACGACTGCGCGGCGGCCCGCCGCGGTCGGCTGCAGCGGCCTCCCGCCGCCGAAGCAGGCGACGCGGTCCCTGAAAGAACTGAAAGGTCCCTGAAAGAACTAAGGTAGCGCCAACTGCTCTCTCCTTCTCCGCTGCCCTCCTCTTTTTTTCTCTCCCCTCACCCGCGGCGCCGCCGTTCCCACTGGCGATTTGTCTCGTCGCGCGACGGCGCGAGTCGCGCGATGAGGCCTTGAGGTGGTGTTCGCACTTGCGATGAGCGATGATGCGACTGCGTTCAGCGCAGCTACTTCCCGACTTGTACATACGACCTCGTTGGTGCGTCAACCATTCAAAGTCAAAGAATACGCGACAAAAGCAGGTAGAAATCAAGCTAAAACACATGCTACTAACCTGGAGCAATGCCGAAAGCATTTGCGGGTTGCGGGAGGAGCAGAAAATAACAAACTCACGAAGGCTCTTTTCAACATATTATTGCACGAAGAAATGCACACACTTGCTTTCACGCCACAACACCCGCATCACGGCCCACAAATGTCGCTTCTTTTCACAGGCGCAACGTTCTGACGCCTCCGAATTCTACGCGTGTTTACCAGTCGCCGATAGACGAAGAGGCTGCAAGTCAACCTACCGTCTCGCTGTCCACCTAGCTCTATTTACAATCCATACACGCTTCTCCACACCGATGAGTTCCACGCTATTCGTTGATTAGTGCACGCGTACGCTGAAGCCACTGACCAAAGAACCGATGCACACGGGAAGTTGCTTGCCGGCCCGACCCGGGCGGGTACAGCGATAGCGGGCCAAGCGCCTGGCCGAGCGAGCCAGCGGCGGTGGCGGCGCTCGGGTGAGCCTCATTTCACAGACGATCGCCCCTACACCCCCTCTTGCTCCTGTCACGTGATCGCAGAGGTCGTGACGTCGACAAAAAGTCACGTGACAGTTTGTCAGGTGACTAACTGTCCAGAGCGAGCGAGGGAGTGAGAAAAAGAGAGAGAGAGAGAGAGTTTTTTTTTTCTTTTTTTTTCTTGTTTCCGTTGTTTCGTGGTTTCGGGCGTAGCGTTCGTGCGTGGCGGTCGATCGTTCCGAGCGCGCGGCTGGCCTTGCGCGCCGGGAAGGTGACGCCCACATGTGGTAGTTATTAACCTTACCTGTTCCTGCATCTGGCTCTCCATGCTCCTTCGAGGCTCACATGTGGTGTTGGTTATGTTTCTCCCGTCCTGTTCATAGCTAAAAGCGCTCGGCACAACGCACGCGCATGGAGCTTTCACATGTGGTGATGGTTTACTTTCTGGAAAGGAATCCCTCAAAATAAAGTGAACACAAAAATGTTTTTGCTCTTGTGTGGTCCTTCCGTATACCGGAGCACAGAACGCGCACGTTCAGTCCACCGCAAGAACTCGCATTTGCACGCTGGTCTTCGACGACATGCAACGATGAGCGACTCTGCTGATCGGCAGAAAATTGTTTTGGAGAAGTACTTGCAAGGGCTGCATCAAGAAGACGGCTACTGGCATGGCTACTTGAAGTCAAATGATGAGGTTCAGCATTTTGAAAGGTCCTTGGCTGCTGTGAACGTTAAGTACTCCGTGCGAACGTCAAAAGAAGTCAGCAACTCGCGCAAAAGTAAGCATAATTCATGGACTTGCCTCTGGCCTAGTACAATTGCCGCAGTTTAAAGTAGGTCCGACGAAACCCAAAATGCAAAGTAGAGTTTCACGCGACGGAGCTTTTACCATTGAATGTTTTGGGTTACGTAAAGCCGGCGAGTGGTTCGATCAGCGCCAAGGTATACGTAAGCGGCTGAACGATCACAGTTCGCATCCGCAGACCGCTCCCGCCAGTGCAACTGCATGTCGTAGCTGCTAGGCTGTTCGCACAATCACGACACAACCCCTTCCCGCTGGTAATCAAGCGGCTGTCTTCATTGCCGGGTGCTGACAGCGATTTATCGTGCACGTTAATTGTTCACGCCAATACAGATAGGCGGCTGATTACACAAGCGGGAAGGGGTTGTGCCGCACTTGCGGGAACGTACGGACACCCTAGCAGACAACTGCACTTGCAGGTCCGTTAAGCGCATGCGAACTGCATCTATATTCTCGCTCATTTCGCAGCCTTCTACCCTGATAAAGCGCTGATCGACCCGCCGGTCGATGCTCGCGCGACGTTATTAAAAAATCGGCGGCTGTGCGTGTATCAGACGCGTAATTCACAGTGAATGCATCCCCGACCAGCGGAACCCGAAACTGAAATTAAATTGACGTTCTAAATTAGTAGAGTCGACGCCCTTTGTAATCTAAACTAACTAAACATCCACAGCTGGTCAAAAATAATCCCGAGCCCTCCACTAATCCACGCCTCATAGTCCAGCTGTAACTTCAGCACGTTAAACCCTTGGTTAAACTGCACAATCAATCAATCAATCTCGGCAAGAGCTGCCCGCCAAAAGAACTATGCTTTTCTTTTGTGTTCAATATAGCAAGAAGTACATGTGCATTCATATAAACAAATGTTCCAAACTTCGATTAAAAAAATTACATATATATGTATGTATGTATATAAAATTAGAACGCACATACTGCAGAAAATTTTTCTTTAATTGCCAACTGACGTGAAACGCACGGAAGGGT
This sequence comes from Haemaphysalis longicornis, assembly GCF_048455015.1. NCBI lineage: Eukaryota > Metazoa > Arthropoda > Arachnida > Ixodida > Ixodidae > Haemaphysalis > Haemaphysalis longicornis. Next base: position 43,759,918 of record NW_027526385.1, on the reverse strand, counting down.
CAGGTTTCAACAATAATTTGTTGATGATGCACAGACATAAAGCAGCAACATACGCATTTTTTTTTAATTGTAGCATAGCACGTAACTGTACTTTGGCTCCGTCAGCCGTTAACTTTTTTGTTTTCACTTGACCACATCGTCACTTTAATTTCCGTTTCTGGTTCCCTGCCATGGCTCTAAAATTTTTACAGTGGAACATGTTGGACGCAACTCCAATTTCATTTTCAGGTTACGTCTGCAGACGTAACTCAAAATATTGGGTTAAAGTTCCCTCAGATGTAACAATTTAATTTTCATTATGGGTCCCGTCAAAACTCCATAGACACTAGCTACGTTTAAATGAAGGGTCTTTCATAAACTTTTCATAAATAGTCTAGGGTAAGACTGTTTGAAGGGTAAGAATGAGCAAACTGTTTGGCTAATACCATGCACAATTTTCAACGTTAACGTGTCCCCTTTTAGAGACTACACATTATTTAACATATCGGCACTTACTTTTACATAGCTTTTTTACTTTTAGAGAGCTTAAAATATAATTTATTAGCCTTATCGAAGTACTCGCTCGTTACTTCAAAGTGAGAGGTTGTTTTCTCATAAACACAAAATGAGGCTTTTAAAAACTATTTTGCTCTTTCTTTTCAGGCAACGTGGTTTTCTCTACGATTCACTGTGGCCGTCGAATATCAGTTGACAACATACCATTCCGTGTGGTCAAGCAAACTTCTAAAGTATGCATCTTTGGAGTGGAATACTACAAGAAAACTGAGCAGCAAAAGGACAAGGCATATGTATATTACATACTAATGAATGTGAAAATTTCCTGCACCCTCATTTGTGCCGGTTCCACTCAAAGCCTAATTCATACATGGTGAAACAAAACAAGTGAACTCAGTGGCATGACTTTTCGAGTAACAAGTAGTCACAACAAGCCATACCCACGACTGCCTACCACCTCGCCACCAGTCTAAGGCTTTCATGTTCAACTTGGCATAAATGCTTTGCTACTCCAGCGTTGTTCCCACATTCACCCTTTTGTGTGTAAGCTTGGTTTACCGAGGCAGCAAAACGGCAAAACCATGTACAAAATCGGTTCTCTTGTCGCTTGTTGCCGCATGAACAAGGTAGCAGGCTGCTTTTAAAAGTCAGAGGGGTTTCAACAGGGAAGACGGAGAGCAGTCGCGTTGGTTTGGACATTTCGGTTCTTTGCATTGGGCTAGTGTAGCAGCAGTTGGCACAAACGCAAAAAGAAAAAAGGACGATATGAATGAGAGTATGTGATTTCACCAAGCTTACCCACTGGTGCACAGGTCACCAGTGATCCACCACACAATGGCAGTGCCCACAATACTGGCATATTTATTGGGAAGCAACTGAGCACTAATGCTTTCACATTCACTAAATCGTAGAGTGCTTACGTGTCCAAGTTGCGCTAACGAAAAAGTAAAAAAAAAAAAAAATCTTGGGTGCATTGAAGCCTTTGCTCCCTTTTTTTTTGTGCACTAGGTCACAGGATGCCACACTGAACATATTTGGGTACTGGTTCTTTGCCACATTAGTGCATCACGAATAAAAACATCTCTCTCTCTTGAATTTACAGGGCTCAACAGCTACAGACTGGCCTAAAGAAGTCTTCCAGAAGAAGAGAATCCTGCTCCAAGGGACAAAGAAAAAAGGGTGCACAGCAACCCTACATTTCAAGCATGTAGAACTTTATCCCGACTTCAAGGTAATTGTGTGCAATTGTTGGTGTAAAAATTTCAGCTGAGGTGTTTCGATCTTTCACACACAACTATCTTTTTTCTCTTTCAATGTTTGCTTTCATAAGTTCGACTTGTAACGGTTACTTGCCCATTGTTTGGATCTGAACAAGGAAAGTTAGATGCAAGCATTTTTATATAACTAATCTCTCAGAATGAGATGTAAAAGCTTGGTTAAGAGCTGCACATACACAGCCTACAAGTAAGTAAATGTCACAGTTTTTTATAAATTATGAGGTGCCTAAAATGTTCACTTCCAAATAATTGTGCATAGTGCAATCATTTGTTCCTTGCTCAATGAATTTTATAGCTTCCTTAAGATGCTAGTTATCAAAGTTTCTTTATGATGCAATTCTCCTAATTGGATCCAGCTGCACAAGAGCTAAAATTTCTCAGCATCTGTTGCATTACATTTCATCACTTGCAAATTGTTCCAGATAACATGTATTATACCCATTTCATACATAACTGTGTTTCATAGCATGTCGTCATAACTGTTTTAAACACCATTTTTTTACTGTTATTGCAGTCTAGTTTACACCTTCTATTTGAATGATATGTTGATTTCACTTATTAGTTTTGTTGGTCAGCACGGCTACCTTTACCTCTGCAATAATGTAAATGGCTCTTACAAGTTCTCTGAAAAAAAAAAAACATTTTGCTGCAGGCTTCTATAGTAATCTGAGAAACTTAACTTCTACTGACTGAATAGTGCTAGCACATTATGTAATCTTTTTTGCATTCATAGCCCAGTGCCCATGAGATGAAAGCCATTGTGATTGAGGTATACGTTATAATCCATAATGCCTAATTTTCAGGCGGACATACCACAGCCATGCGGCCGAAATAAGAAAGAGAGGCTCAAGTCGGACAAGGCCAGACAGCTGAACGAGGCACTGCAAGCAAAGCAGGCAGTAAGCACTGAATGCAGGGTATACGTTGCAGTTGCTGACTTGGACTCTCATTGCAATCATGGTTTCGATGAAATTGAAGCCTTCAGCCAGGGTGTAAACAAGGACATTGCGGAGAGGACTGAAATGCTTGTGAGGGAAGGAATTACATCTGTGCCAGATGTGAAAAAGTGCCTTCTTTACTATGTGCGTGATGTGCTTTTCTCAGGAAAAGAAAAGCCTGATACCAGTAGCAGGGCATTCTACCCTACAAACAGAGATGTGAGCAACCACATTCAGGCAGTCCTGAGGAAAGACCGCTTCAGCACGATAGACCAAGAGAATGCTGGCGACTTAGTTAAAAAAATCAGCAGCGAGCAACCAGACAGCTTTGTCCTCTACCGCCCATACAGGGCACGCAGCTGCGTAACCAGTACTGAATCGGAGAATGTGGAAGAAGTTGTCGCCAGTGAGTGTGAGGAAACGCTGCTTTTCTGTTTTCAGTCCAAGTTTATGAACACCATGCTCTTAAAGTACGGCAGTGCAGTTGTATGTTTAGATGCAACGCACAAAACGAGTGATTATGCGTTGCCTTTGTTTCTTCTGGTTGTCAAGACACCATCAGGGTACGCAGCTGCTGGCACTTTTATAGTGCAGTTTGAAACATCTTTCTGCATTGCTGAAGCCCTGAACATTTTCAAACAGTGGGGCAACAACTTTTCCCCACAGTACTGGATGGTGGACTATAGCAATGCAGAAATCAGTGCCATCCGGCAGGTGTTTGTGAACAGCAGGGTAACGATCTGTGATTTTCACAGAATACAGGCATGGCAAAGGTGGCTCCGAAGAAAAGAAAATAACATTTCTCATCCAGAGCATGCCCTGCAGCTAATGAAACGCCTGGGCAGTGCTTTAAATGAGGGCGAGTTTGAGAAGGCACTTAAAGACCTAGTTAGCTCAGAGTACTGGAACAACGAAAAATTTCGCAGCTACTTTGAAACGGTGTGGCTAGGTGTGAAGGAGCTGTGGGTAATGTTTCATAGACTTGAATTTGACGTTGTTCTAACGACAAATAACGGCATTGAAGCCCAAAACAGGGTGCTCAAGGCCCACTATGTCAAAAGTGCGAGTGGAAAGCGGTCACTGACGTCTCTGATCGCAGCAGTTGTTTGTGGCTACCTTCCTGACAACGAGAAAAAGTTCCACGAGTCGACAATGAGGCAGTCATCACTGTACAGACAGTACAAAGACGCTGTCCCCGCATTTCTTCACAACCGGCCCCACAGCTTTATTAGGCACATGCTCAGGCGGCTTGTAAATGCAGAGGAGTATACACGCTCTGACATTAGGGAACTGCCTACTGAAGGTGCGTTTGCTGTTCAGTCGGAAAGAGACGACGATGAAGCGCACACAGTTGAGTTCTGCAAGCCTCTGTGCACTTGCCCTGACTTTGCCAAGCACAAATACCCATGCAAGCACTTCTGTGCTGTTTTTAAGCACATTAGTGGGTGGTCGTTTGCATCTCTCCCAGATAGTTACCGTAATCGGCCCGAAATTACTTTGGGCAGCTGTCCACCATCAGATACATCCTCTGATGTTCTTGATCTCGTAGAGCTGCCTGTTTTTGAGGCCCCTCAGCAGGCTCTGCATTCCGAGAGAGAAGCTCTAGGAAATCCGGCAGCATCAGTGCTGCGAAAAGCCATAGCTGAAGAATGGGAAAAGTGCAGCTCCCTTCTTCATTACTGTCATGACGTTGATGCACTGTTGGACACCAAGAAAATGGTTGAATCAGCGTTTCGTAGGTTAGCTGAATGTGTGCCACACAGTTCAGGTCTTCAAATTCGAGGCTCACCAACCAAAGGATGCTCATCTTTGAAACCCCTTCCAAAGCGGAAACGCCTATAGTGCACTATCCTTAGCTGACTTGCGAGTGGTATATGAACTCTTTCCAAGTTGTCCACAAAATGCTTTGCACTCAAAAGGCCATGAAAGCAAAATACAAGTTGTGAAAGATTTGGTGTTTTACAGTGCCTCCAGCACTTGTCAGGCAGCAAACAATGCCTTATTCACTGAGAAATTAAACAATTTAAGTCTAAATTTTCTCCCGGTGCATTGCATGTTTCGCGACATCAGCGATGCATATGTAGGGTAGGTTCCTAAAACAAAAGTGTGTGTTGACTAAGCTTGCTGCAAACGGCGAGACGTGTCATTTGTTGTCTTTATTTACCGTCCACGTTCCTATGTGGCACAATGATACCGCGCAAAGACAGCTGTCCACACTCGCTTTGTTTTTGACCGGATGTGTACCTGGCTTATTTTTGTACAGTTCATCGTTTCGTGAAACACTGGTTATGCTCGACAAACAGAGTTACGTAAGTGGCAATGTAGCTTATGCCAGTTAACAGTGTCGTGTCAGACAAGCCCATTGTGCTCGACGGCTCCGCAGCTTCGGCCAGCATTGTGCGTCCCGTTAGCACTGGTGCTTTTAAGTTTATGTTTGTAGCTTTCATTGTTTATTTTATCATTCTTACCGCTATAAAAGGAATAGGCACCAAACTTAGATGCAAATATCTCATTTTACACGCTTACGACCCCTGTTGAATTTGTGTTGCACTTTGTCGGCATCAGCCAATCGGAACAAGCTGCTCATAATGCATCATACAGTGCGAAAAAGTAGCTAGGGTGTCGCATGCCTTTTCTGTTTTGCTTATTAATAGCTTATTTGAGTGAAGCTTGCGCCTAAAGTGGTTATTGTAATGAGGCACTTTTTCAAATAAACCAAACATGCATCTTGTCTTCATGGCTTCTTTAATGTTACATTTACACTGAAATTTTGACACAGATATCCCGGGAGTGTGTTTTTTGCTGAACTGAACTCCCTGTTCTAAGGACAGTGGCTTGCATGATATGTTCGTGCTCACTTGAGTTCAAAAATGTTCCATCGGCAGGCTGTGTCATCAACTGATATGTATGTAGTTTTGGCGTCATTACTGTATCTATGCCACATGCTAGTTTTTCAACTGCTATAACATTAAAAGGGTCACTTGAGAGAAATTAAATTCATCAACAAAGTACTGGTCTGTAGTATATGCTTAGCAGTCCTCAAATAATAGATATTTGTGTAATGTACATGCTTTGTTCAAGTTTATCAGAGGGGTGTTGCCTCCACGTGTGGCATACATGTAAGCTATACATGCTAATGTATTGGAATTTACCTGACTTCGTGCCTTTTGTATTTTGAGAACCAACTCTTCTCTTTACTGTGTTTTTCTAACTGACCATGGAACAATTTTTGTGGAGGCTTTGTGCAATGCCCGCGAGTTTTAATTTCACAGAGGTGCAGTGTCCTAGTATCTGTACAGCGAAGTGCAAGTGGTCTTGTGTTCTTTGATTTTTATTTTATTACTCCACATAGGATTGTTTACCTGTGTATATATTAGTCTGTCTTTCGGTGTTATTTAACTTTGAATATGTTTGTACACCCACATGTACCTGAGGCCTGCTCTCAAATAAATTGGTGTCTGCTCAACTATCCTGTCTCACAGATCTGTAGCATTGCTGAGTGCAGTTAAGTGGCTTATAAGCTACAGCTTAGACAGTCATTACCATTTGAATGCTTTCCACTGTTAAGGCAGAATTACAGGTACAAACAAGCAGTCAGTCACATCACCAATAAACTACCTACCTGCAAGATATTGCACTTTTTAAAGTAAAATATTCTTTGGTTTTTCTCGTGTTTGAAGTGTACTTATTGAATTCTAATTTTACTTTCGCAGTTAATGGCCTTTTTGCACATGTGCTGATTTTATATTTTATATATTTTGTTTTACCAGCAGTTTCTCTAAAGCATGTGGGAAATGCTTGCTGTCATTTTAACTCTGCCTGATTAACGTAAAGTTGTGATGTACAGCAGCGGCAATTAAACATCGCAACTGTATCCGCCATAATGCAAGCATAATGTTTGGTACAAAATTTCTTTACAGCAAGGCTCTTTCAGTTGTTGCTGACACGCAAAAAATGTAAAGTTCCTTTCAGGCTTCGGTAATGGTTGCAACTAACGTTAGTGCAGTAGAAGTATGGCGGTTTCACAATTAATATGTAAAATTGGTTGCGAACTAGGAATACTCTTACTAACACTGCGAAACTATGCAGGTCATTACATTAACTTTGTTTTAGTGCGGCTTGAAATAAAATTGGAGAACAAAGAGCAGAATGCATATGGACACTTCAATACCCAGAGGAGGATATATATCAAAAGGCGGGGGTAAGCGCAAAAGAGTTTAAGCGGAGGTTGTTCAGTTAACATGCCTGAATTATAGCAGCCCTAAAAGGGCACTTGTAAAGTGGCCATTTAGTGCAGTGTAATTGCTGTATTTTTGTAAATCTGAAATTCGAAGCTGTTACTAGCTACAGAACCTACTTTTTGTCGTTCATAAAGCTAGGTTATGACGTCCTAGTAATTGGCAGAAGTCTAGCCTTTATGCTGGAATAGAATAAGTGCACGGGAGAGGGATGAAGTAAACAAGCGTCCTGCTGTCAACATGGTCTCCGTACCCTTTCACCACCTCCGGTGCCATCTTTCGTCCCCGCAACGCGCAGCATGTTACGCGCGTACCAGCTCCGTTGAGCGAAACAACCTCCCTCGGGCGCTAACCGAACGCCAAAGCGATCGTAACTGCCAGCGCAACCGCGCGTTGCTTGCAGCGGCTGCCTGCAACAATCGCTGCCATGCAAGCATCGCACTTCACCGCCGAGTGCGCTGACATGAAGGGCGACAGCACAAATTAATCGGTACATATGACACAACACACCCTCCACTCGACCACATCTCAATTGCACATTTACCGCAAAAGCCGAGTCTGCTAAGACGTCGAGCTCTACGCTCCGATGCACACAATCGAACCTCACGTCGCCACATCACAGCACGGCGTTGGTTCGTGTGGTGATCTCTGGCACGTTGTTGCATGTCATTACTGATGGCAACGTGACTTGTAGGATAGGTAGTGCAGAACTAGTGGTGGCAAACTTCGTCCTCGATTCTTCACGAGACGGATCGGTGTCGTCGAGGTCACCGTTTCGCCAACGAGGGCTCAGCACGCCGGCTTCACCCGTGAGCTCCCAGCACAGCACACAACGAGAATAGACCTTTCCGGAAAGTTGCGCGCGCCCCCAAACGGCGGCCGCAAAGCAGCCTGGGAACTGTGAGCGCCGCAGCAGCCGCCGCGGGAGGTTCCCGTTTGAACCCATTCCCATTTCACCCTTCCCGCTTGTTCCCTCCCGTTTCAACCCGGCGCAAAACGACCTTCCCGTTTCGCCCTTTCCCACTTGGCCCGTTCCCGTTTGAACCCGTTCCCATTTGAACCTTCCCGTTTGTTCCTTCCCATTTCAACCCGGGGCGAAAGAACCTTGCCGTTTCGTATTTTCCTATTTATTTAGCCCGTTCCCGGAATAACGTACCCAGTTTATGAAACGTTATAAAAAACATTTTCATATTATTTTTCATTTGTTCCCGTTTGTCGCTGCGATAGCATGCTCAGTACATCCAGAGTCCTTGACTGCTTTTCATACCTGGGCTTCACTTTTTGAATATACAGACGATGAAATTTGGTTACACTTCAACTCATACCAATTAACAATTTTTTTAAATTAACAAAGCCTAACAAACAAATTAACAATTAACAAATTAATAAACAAATCTTTTAAATGAACTAACAAGTCTTTTAAATTAACAAACCAAAAAATCATAAAACCAAAAAGCCTAGAAAAGCGCCGCGGAAGCACAAATAAACAATAAGAAATCGTATTTGGCGGACTAACACATTTAATCGTTATATTAGCGCAAGTGTACATCAATGTCGAAAAGAAACAGATGAAAACTATAAAAGATAAAAATATGTATAAAAATAAAGTAACCCTATGTATCTGGATACATACGCCACATCTGGCTATAAAAAAATAGCAGTCATGAGAACCAGCGAAAATTATAAACTTAGCTTTGCGTTTTATTGATTCTGTTTATTCCGGTCACTCTAGCGTACTCAATTTGCATAATAGGGCAAACCTTCAAAAACTGAAGCAGTGCAGGGTCGTCTCTATAGCCTAAATTTTCTTTACTACAGAAATTTAAAATTGTCGCGGGAATACTACCTCCAAGGACCTTTCAGACGTTCAGCCAGAAGACATCATAGTAAGACTATTAGGCAGCCAATCAGCTCAATTACTATTCGAAAGTTCTCTTTGTTTCCTCGTGCAATTTCTTACTGGAATACGTTAACTGAACGAACAGTGAACTCGGTATCGTTAGAAGAATTTTCCCCACGTATTGTAAATATGTGTTCTGATTGAATCGTCGTATTTTAAAATTGGAATACATTACGAATGCATATCCTTGTTCGGACCCCTTTGCTCTTTTACATATTTATGTATTTTACTTATTTGTGCGGGGCGTTTTTAAACTACGCTAACCAATACTGATGTGCTTTTATGTTCACTCCTTCATGAGCCCGACGAGGCCGTAAAGTATCAGTAAATAAATAAAAATTTCTGCCATATTACTCACGTAGGAAAGGCATTTGTAGCCAATTATCAGATTTCTGCACATGTTTTTGCCTTTTTTAAAAGTCTCTCCTGTGGACATCTTTGATCTATAGATCTCTCGAACCCGAAGACAAAGCTACGCTCCAAACAATGAGCATAAGAGGGGCTGATAAATAAATTTCAGCTGCACGTACGAACACCAACTGCAGAAAAATCCAATGCGTGCATTCCTCAAGATATTGGGTATCTTTATAGTACACTTTCGTTGCTACAAATTTTGTGTCAAGAGGGCAGTATCGACCTAAGGCATTCGGAAACTTTTATCGGCCGGAAATACCGGTCGATTCCGCAAAATTTGGTGCATACAAGTTTTTAGTGCATGACCCGTTGCTTGTAAGCACATTTTGGGGAACAGTTTCGAAGACGGTAACGCATATTTTCAGAAATTCAAATGGTTTGCAACAATGCGGGTTCAAATGAGAAGGGCGCTTTGGGAGCGGGTTGTAACGGGAAGGGCGTTTTGGGAACGGGCTGAAACAGGAAGGGCCCAAACGGGAAGGTCGTTTCGGGAACGGGCGCACACGGGACGGGTCAAGCGGGAAGGGCGTTTCGGGAATGGGTTCAAACGGGAAGGGGTCGAATGGGAATGGGTTCTTTCGGGCTACACCCGCCGCCGCCGCTGCCGCCCGGGCCGCTCTTCATGTAGCTCTACCGTGTCAAACCGTGCCGTGCGCGACAGCGCCTGTGGAGGGAGCATTTGTTGACGGTGCAGCTTCGGCGTTTAACATTGTGTGATGCATGCAGAACATCTGCTGTCCTGGACAGCTGACCCGCCGCGGTGGCTCAGTGGCTAAGGCTTTGCGCTGCTGAGCACGAGGTCGCGGGTTTGATTCCCGGCCGCAGCGGCCGCTTTTCTGATGGAGGCGAAAAGCAAAAACACCCATGTGTACGAGATTTCGGCGCACGTTAAAGATCCCCAGGTGGTCAAAATTAATCCGGAGCCCTCCACTACGGCGCGCCTCATCGCCTGCGTTGCGTCGGCGCGTTAAACCCCACAATCAATCAATCAAGTCCTGGACAGCTGTTTTCTTCACTGGCTTCTTTTTCAAACTTCAGCATTCTTACCACCGTCCGCATTTCTTCAACAAACTGCTGCATTTTGGGGAGTTGCAGTGTGTATACCGTCCATTCATGCTACACTATGTCTGCATTTGTTTCAAGTACTGGTGCCCAAGAGGTGGCGAGTCTTATTGTGCAATCCTAAGCTCTTTTGATGTTTTCGGCTGTGTGTAAATATGAAAATAGAAATGTTTATTTCAGTCGAAAAAAAAAGACACGTACACTTTTAATTACTCCGTTAGAAAAACTAACCAATACCGACTAAAAGGTAAAACTGTTCAGAGGGCGCTAATGCAAAACACGCATAGTTGACATTTTGCTTAATTATCAATTGAGAAGTGGTTCATGTGTGAAGTTGCTCAGGTAGCAACAAATTTTCCGTATCCGGTTTGGCTTGTCAGCCATGGCATTTGGGAAAACATACCACGGTATTCTCAAGTTCTTCACTTCTCGAATAACTCGCTCAACGTGTCTCCTTAGGTTGGCGATTTGCCGTGTGCGTGTTTCCTCCGTTATAGTGTCAGTTGACGCCGACCATTTAACATGGGGGATCTGTTCAATTTAACGCCAAGTTCACAGAGCTCATCTTCGATCAAGAATCCTGGGTCAGCTATGACGAGCTGTCTCCTTTGTTTTCTCACAGGAAGTACACCACACCTTAAAAGTGGGAAATAATAATTCCACAATGAGCGACCGAAAAGAAATAGTCGAAATGCTGAACTCACTACAGCAGAAACCCCGTTACTCCAATGCCGCAGGAAATGGGCTGCAGGCAGTCGCTGTCGTTGGAGAAACCGCATCGTTGCCTGCTGGAGTGAAAATATTGCTTTATGCCCTGTTACGCCGTTTGTGCTAAAAATCATTACAAAACGGGCGTTGATTACTCTGAGCTGACAGGGGTATCTCGACAGTGCTGCATATCACTAGTTCGTCTTGGATGCCTGGAAGCGGATGCCTGGAATTTACGTTATAATGCTGGGCGTACCTGTCTTTACCGTAGGACACCTCTCGGAGAAGACCCGGTGTGGAAAAATGGTCGCATACGGTTCATGTAACATTTGCGTCTGCTCGCGTTGAAATGGGCTCCACATATCCTGTGATGTTCGGACGGCTCCCACAAAGCAAATCAGCCATCACGACCCTGGCGATTTATCTGGCGAACTTATTTCTTTTGAAGTTTCTTGTCCTTCGGAAACTTGTGCAATGAAACATGCCGGTCTCGTAGCGTATTGTTGTCCCATCCGATCATACAGGACGTTTTTCCGCCTCCTGCAGCTTCCTTGGCGCCATATCGTCAGTATCGCGTGAACTACAAACGCTAAGGCAGGTCGTAAACGAGTGTAGCTTTACACACGCGGAAATGCATCACGAATAACGTGTGCACACGATATGAGCTTCTTCGTTTTCCCACACAGCTCCCCGCGGGCTGCCGGAGGCAAGAGCTGGTTATTTGTATTTTTCTTTGGGAGCTCAAGTGCACATTTGTTTTTTATTTCCTCGTGTCGAGGAATTTCTATTTTCCCGCGGGCAGCAAGAAGCACGAAGACGCTTGCAACTGCCAGCAGCTAGCAGACGACGTTGCTAGCAGGCGACAAAAGGTTCTCATGCGGTGCAGGCAGCTTCAGAAGGATGCGGAGTTTATTTCTTATTTTGGGTTCTATGGTTTAAAGATGATTTAATTGATGCGCAGCATAACTTTGCAAGCCCATCCTTTCGCTCCTTTGACGGACGCCGCGAACGCGGCGCGACCACCCCGTCGGCGCTCGCCCCGCGCGCGCACGCAGTTCCCATGACGCCTTGCGCGCGCCCGCCAGGGGAAGGAGCGGCGCTGCAGTTTCTGGAAAGGTCTATTGCCGTTTTTTCATCAACTTACACAAGTAGTTTGTCCCCCCAGTACACAGAAGTATTTTTTGTACCAGACTTTGCAATGGTTTTCGATGGGAAGACTAAAAACTAACGGAATGTAACATGTACAACCCGACATTGTGACTTCCGAAAAAACTATTTCGGGAACAATTTTAAGCGGGTTAATTTTTATTGAATGGTCAATTGATGAAACCTCTACAAAGAGCACCCCCTTGCAGGTGCTGTTAAATTTCGCCGTTGACGGGAGCGTTGGCGCTGAAAATCCTTGGCTCTCAGAGGGTTTTGGAGCCGTTTGGCTGAATTTTTGCAATTTTCAAGCTTTTGGAGCAGCCTGGCGTAGGAAAACAAATTTTTATCGAAAATGCGCAACATGCGCAGCTGTCTCACCCCTGATCATTTTCATAAATAAGGGAGCTTTGGCATGGTAGGGGAATTCGGGAGTGAATGCAAATCAAACCCAGGGCCTTTGGAACGAGGGTTGACCGCGCATCCTTCACACCACTTCAGTTGCACAAGTCCAACCTCCGACATATAAAAAGAAATCCGTACACGCACCTCCACGTAGAATGAGGTAGCACTTCCTAGTGCGTCATTAGGCTCAACGTTAAGGTAACCACCCATTAAGGGGGACCCACCTGTTAACATTCCTATTCGACCCACAGACTAATAAACCATCGTGTACCTATACGAAAAGTTTTGTCTACCCATGAAGATGCTCCATGCGGCCTAGTTTGCTTATATCAAAAATATGTCACTTCTGTACTGAAACTAAGAAATAAAACTTTGTTTTGCTTGACAGCCTAGTGAAAGTAAATGAACTAAAATGCATTTCACATTTGTTTTTTATTTCAGTAAAAAACATTTCTAAACGAAGCAAACTAGGCCATCAGTACCATTTTCATGTATTTGTACAACTTTTTGTACAGGTACACGATGCTTTTTAAGCCAGTGGGTCAATGAATTTGTAGGTCCCTTAGGAATGTGATCAGGTCAATTTTCCTAAGGCCTGCCAACATACTTGCTCGTGTAGATTGGCCAGTGACGATGACAGCAGCTCACGGGAGCAAACGGCCGTTCCGTTAATTCCCATTTGGCTGCGACTTCAACATGCCCGCCCACAATTCTCACACACCCACCCAGTGGGACTGACTAGAAATGACAACAGCTGCTGCCAGAGGCTCACGGCCGGTTTATTATTTGGCTGCAGCGTGAATGTACCCACTTGAAGGACAACTCTACGGTGTTCACACTCTCGGAGTCACAACACGTAAGTGCTTAGGTGTCATCAGACTTTATTATCCCTTGTCCACTAAAGGTCCCTGTCTGCTTTGGTATTCAAAGCTTGGCACACTCAAAAACAGGATAGCCTCTCAAATGATGTACTCAAGGCCACACAACCTTTGTGACCACAAACATGACTTTATACAGTCGAAACCCGCAATAACGAAATCGCCGGGGAAACCGGAAAAATTCGTTTTCGCGAGGATTTCGTTGCCGCGAGTACGAGACATAAAAACAGTGATATGGCCAGCAGAACGAAAATTTATTGCCAGAAGTCAGTCAACTTACTTTGCCGACCCTTGCCATGCAACAACTTCAAAGCTCTCCCTTCGCACTGAAAAAAGTGGTCCATTGCCACGTCGTCGTCATGTGCGGCGAAGAAGGACCGAAGAGTGTCGAGGGCATCCAAAACAACCCGCGGGTTGGGTTTCTCCGCGTGCTTGTCTTCTTGGTCCTCGGTGTCGTTAGCTTCGCGCACGCTTTCGATAATGGCCTCGTCGGTCACTTCTTCATGCACGATGACATCGTCATCGGCGCGAACGAACGCATCAACCGTGAGCCCATCTGGGATGTCGATGTCGATGGCTCGAAGTGCCCCCCAGGCGTTGGTCAGCGATAGCGGCACTGCTGGCACTGCGCTGCCAGCACTCTCGCCGTCAAGTGCACCTTCGTCGAAATCTTCGTCTGGTGAAGCTGAAGCGCAATCCGTGCGTGATGCTTGCACGGTGGTGGTGAAGCCCGCGTGCCTGAAGCAGTTCTCAATCAGGGAAGGGGATGTCGCAACCCATGCGGCGGCCACCATCTCGAAGGCCATGCACAAATTCACGTCGGTGGGACGCTTGTGGTGGAGGTTCAGTAGCAGACGCTGGATCAACCTCTCCCTGTAGGCGCACTTCACGCTGCGAATTACGCCTTGATCGAGCGGCTGCAGAACGGAAGTGCAGTTTGGTGGAAAAAAAACCAAGCGCACGTTCGTGAGCTCCGTCTCGTCCATGTGGTGGGCGCTGCAGTTATCTAAAAAAAGGGCCACCGACCTGCCCGCCTTGCGCATGTCGGCATCGAACGCCTCAACCCAGCTGGAGAAAAGAGCGCGAGACATCCACGCCTTCTTATTAGCGGCGTACTGAACGGGCAGCGAGCGGCGGTTTCCTTTGAAGCAGCGGGGCTTCTCGCTCCGGCCGATGACTAGAAGTGGCCGCTTGTCTGTGCCGTCCATATTGCAGCACAACAAAATGGTAACGCGTTGCTTGCTGTGCTTGCCTCCATGGCATTTCTGGCCTTTCAATTCCAGGGTCTTCGACGGGAGCATTTGAAAGAACAACGCCGTCTCGTCCGCGTTGTACACGTCGCAGGGCTGGTACTGGTCGAGTACTTCTCTGTTGGTCAGCAGCCATGACGACGTTGTTACAGGGTCAACGCTTGCTGCTTCTCCCGAAATCGCCTTGGCCACGATGTCGTGCCGGGCTTTAAAGCGACCCAACCATCCAACGCTTGCTCGGAACTGGTCGTGCCCGAGGATGCAGGCAAAGTCCAGTGCCTTCTGCTGTAGTATTTTTCCCGTAAGTGGCACTCTGTTGGCACGCTGTTCGCAAAACCACGCGAACACCGCCTTATCGACGTCCGGAAAGGCCGCCGCGGTCACCGTCTTGTTCTGCGCACGTGCGCCATTATCAAGCGCAGCGAGAATGGCATCTTTGCCCTTCAATATGGTCGAAAGCGAGCTGCACGCAATTCCATACTCGTCGGCGATGTCTTTCTTTTTTCTGCCCTTATCAACTTCTGCAATGATGGCAGCTTTATCGTGAAGCGTCAGAAACTTCCGCTTTTTGGCTGGTATCGGCATCTTAGCAAGATCCGATGGGCCGGTCGCCACACACACAACGAACTCACGAACTCGCGTGTGCGATGCTACGGAAGTGACGGAATGACGGAAGCAACGCAGGATAGGATTGTGTCGCCCCCTAAGGGTGTCGCTCCAAGGCTGCTTAACATGATGATGATATTGTTGCCGTTCTTTTCTTTCTCCGCGATAACGGAGAATCCGCTCCCGGCGTCAAGCTTTTCTCAGGCACAATTGTAACTTCGTCTCGATTTCGCCACCAGTCCCAGTCTTCTCTTCGTCGTTTTGATTGATTCGAACTGTTGGTGTTGCTTTGGCCTGTTGAGCTCGTCCGATGGCGCCGTCTGGTGGCACCGCTGACCGTATCAGCATGATTGTTTGCCATCGCCTGCTGCAGTGTGGCCAGGCATGTTGCCTGACACAGACCCCATCGCCGATTTATGTAAACAAAAATGGCGGTACCCACGCTAGCACGCCAAAAGCAGACGTTTACGAATTTTGAGTGCGCACAACACGCGTACTAGCATATTTTTGACAGTTAACCTTTGACGGGCGGATAAAATAAGGCCCGCACCGCAGTAGAAAATTCGTTAATGCGGGATCGCTGTTGAAAAACATTTCGTTGCCGCGAGATATGAAATACATGGGCTTCTATGGACGTTCGCCGGGGATCCGGAAATATTTCGTTGCCGCGGGGATTTCGTACTTGCGGGATTTCGTTATTGCGGGTTTCGACTGTATAACATTTTAAAAATGAAAAATAACACTTTCACATTGCTGTGAAGGTGCGTAAAACACACGGACAACACGTGAGTCCAAGTCCGCAAGACTGTCAATTATTGCAGAATTATAAGTTAGCAAAACTCGTCAATTACAAATTGCAAATTGTACATTTATACAAAAGTGCACGGGCGCAGGGGCCAGTGGCAATTAAAATGCACTGCCGGCAATGTCATAGTGATAAAACAAATAAAAAAGGGCCATGCAAATATTGTGAAAACGACCATAAAAAAAATTGTAACACATCATCCAAGCTCTCAAGACTGAAGAGATGGTTAAAGTGAACAAGGCAAACTGTAATGACATGAAGGAGATGATATGTAGTATACATGCTACCACTTGTAAATGCTTCCGTCAATCATGTCACAACTCGTGACACTATACAAAGCCAGGATGAAGCAGGGTGGAAGAGTTTTCATCAGACCATGCCAGCACTGATGCTCTGAATCATCTCTTGCATCTTCTTCAGCTTGTCCAAGTCGGCGGCCATCTTTGCAGCCTGCTTGGTCTTGCTCTGGAGTGCTTCTTCCTTTTTCTGGTACTTGATTTCGAGAGTTTGCAGCTGCGTTGAGAGAAAAAGAGAAAGAATGTTTCTATCAGACAATGAAATATTTCAAGGAAGCGGGCTGGCATGGTATCATAGATCCTTGAGTGGGGCAAACAAAAGGATAATAGTTGCAAATGTCTGCTTAGATTCAGGGTGTAGCTATATAGTATCCTGGACAATGAGTAGTGCTGTTTCCAGTAAGGGGATGGTTTGATGGCTTAGGTAAGCACTGCACATTAAAAATCTGAAATTTTTTTAACATAGTTTTGCCTGCCACAGTAGAACCTCCTTACAAGAGACGCTGTTACAAGAGTTGGTTATAAGAGACATTTTAAAATGGTTTGGTTGGTTTTCTTATGTTCACCATGTTAGCAACATTGCATACAAGATACACGGTTACAAGAAACACTCTGTTACTGAAGACAACTTTTTGGGGTCCCAAGAGTGAATTCTACACCAATTAGAAGACACTTTATAGGGGGGGCCTTATATGAAGGACCTTGTGGAAAACTGCCCTGAACAGGAAGCTTGGGCCTGCATCCAAGAGACCGCAGAGGTTCCAGAGACTTTTGAGGAGCTTGTCTGCAGATGTGGACTTGTCTGCGCGTTCGAGGAGCCTACAGATCATGCGATCTTCACGCAAGTAAATGGTGCCATAGAGGATGAACTAGAGGAGTAAGATGACGACGGTATTGTAGGACAGAAAGTGTCGGCAGTTAAGGCTGACAATTGTCCAAGAGCACTTTAATGGCATTGCGAGAACAGGAACACCTGCAAAGTGAAGGGCTTTACCTACAAAAGTTGGGAAGGAAGCTAATACAACCTGCAGTCCCTAAAACTAATACGAATGAATTTTTTAAGCCATAGCGAGAATTTTCTTGTCGGCCTGTCTGAATATGCTTTGATCCTGATTTGTAACAAAGTGATTACATTCAACTCACCACCGACGGTGTTTAGAGTTTTTGGTTACAAGAGACATTGGTTACAGAAGACATGTTTCCCGGATCCCCTGAGTGGCTATTGTAACGAGGTATTACTGTATATACAAACTGAAGTCACATAAAAAATACCTTACACTAAAAAAATTCAGCAGAAGTTGACGTTGCATCTACCTTTTTCTAGTAATGGTTTACGCATGCGCACACTGCCGATCTGCCTTTTGGGGGGTGCCTCGGGTGATATAAGCAAACGTGTGCATCCTCAGATTTCTGCTGGGGCAGCAGCTATTGCTTTCTGGCGCTGCATCTTTTTTTAACACGAAAGTGTTTTATTCCCGGATGCACGAAGATTTCACTGACGTCATATCCGTCACGGAAGTGACGCCTGTACAACAAAGCAAGCGGCCTGTAAAGGGTGCACCCCTGCACAGAGGGTCTTGTTGCGGGAAGCAACCTTTAATACTACAGAGTATGTCATGCTTAGGGTTGTTCGTTTGCGGGTTTTATATTTCATAACGAAAGTGTTTTATGCCGCGATACGCCAAGATTTCACTGACGTCATATCAGTCACGGAAACGACGCCAGTGCACCTTTGCTGAAGCGACCCGCCAGCAGGACGTCGCTCGCCAAGCACACCCACAAGACAGCCGCCGACCCGCAAATCATGCTCAGCTGCAGATTTCGCTGCACATTTCACTTTCGCATTTGACCGATTCCTATCACAGAGGAATCAACCACAGTTTTTTCCCCAATTTTTCAACCAGAAAGCTTGTACAGGGGTTGAAGCAAGCTTGAGCCTTGTGGGGCTGCTCAAGGAGCAGGAATAACACTGTTTTTGGGAAGCATTGGAGCAGTAACAGAGGAGTTTGGGAGCAGCCCTGGAGCACCAAAAGACGAATTTTGGAGCAGGTTTCTATCAAACATCACTTATTTGCAATTTTTCATTTCTGGCAAGCATAAAAAACAAAAATTCAAATGGCTTTTATTCAACATTTAATCAATGCTGAGCAACCTTTTAAGAAAAATATGCCCCCAGAATTAAAGCATCATAGCTGACAAAGAAACAACTGCAGATATAATTGAACAAATTATATCGTACAATAGGAACATTCCTTGAGGTATAACAGCAACATTTTGAACAAAGAAATGTTCCTGTTATTACAACACCATTACAGCCATGAGAACTAGCAAAAAAAAAACAAAAAAAAAACAGAGATGAACCCTGCAACTCAAGGTTATTAACTGGGAAAAGAATTTTGGCTGCTATTAGCTCTATCAAGCCATCACACTTCATCTCACTGAAATTGGTAGAGAAAGCTTGCCTCACACAGCGACAGAAAACTTCCCTCTTGTTCCGAGTTGCTTACCGACAGCAAGTGACCCAACCATGTCCAGGCGTAAAAACCTTCCTTTTTAAGTGTGAATACACTTTATAAGCGACCCCAAACCATCCACCGCCGGCGTCGGCGGCGGCGGCGTCCGCAGCGCTCTTTAAAGAAGAAACAGCGTCCGGCGCCAGGTTTCGATCCGAGGACTTTGCGGGCCGCAGCCCGACGCTCTACCGAATAAGCTACGGACGCGACGCTGATATTGTCAGTAACGCGCCTTATATCTTTAACGCATTCAAACTACGTCGTCAGCGGCGTGCGTTGGCGACTCAGCGATGTCGCAGTTGCGCACATCGCAACATGCATTCAGCACACACAAACCTGCGTGACGAGAAGAACGAGCTTGATGCTCGAATGAGCCATCTGCAGGGAGTTCCCCAGGGGCTCCACTGCTCCGTTGAGGAGGGAGAGGAGGGGCTGAAGGGGGCTGGGCGTACGGGCGGCGAACTCCTGTCGGAACTCGGGCACCGATAATATGGTGGTCAGGACGTTGATGGTCTTGAGAGAAAGAAAAGGGGGAGAGAAAAAAAAAAAAGCACATTACCCATAAACATTTATTCAATGATGATGATGATGTTTAAATGTTAAAGGAGCCATGAAGACAAAATACAAGTTGGGTTTATTAGAAAGACTGCTTAGTCCCGATAACAATGATACCAATACCATCGCAATCTTCGAACAAATAACGGAGATATTAAAGAAAACGTGTGAAGCAGTCGCGGCCCCCTAGCCAAGTTCCCGCAACTTTTCTACGACGTCACGGAACCTTGGTTGTGCGATTGGCGGCCGCCCAACTGACCGTCGCGACGACACATGACTGGACGTCTGTAATGGGGCCTCTGGTTCCATTTGACCGCATCACTTGAATGCTAACGTGCAGTTAACGCACTGAAAATTATGTTTTATTGTTGGCCCGTATGACGTCATTCTTGCTCATAACACATCACTGTTGTGCGAAATTTGAAAGCTTTTAAATACTTCTTGCGTTTTTTTTCGTTAAAAAACATCTCTTGCGGCTGTAATGGAGCTGAGTGAGATACTCAATCCTAGTTCTTTCAAATTACACGAAGTTGTATTTTCTCTTCATGGCTCCTTTAATGGTGCAAGGCCAGCTAGGGCAAAGAGCGCCAAGAAAGTGTTTTAAGTGCGAATGCACTTTATAAGCGACCCTGAATTCCGTTGACCGCCGTCCGTCCACATAGCAACAGCTGCGGGTGCGCGCGCTCCTCGTCTTCCTTGGCAACGGGGGGAGATGGGCGCGCGCTGCCTGGCCGCTGACATGGCACATACCCACGTGGGGGATTGGCCAGGAATCGGGCGTGAGAAGGGCTAGTGCACCCGCTTAAAGGAGTACTGACACGAAATTTCAAAGCTGAGATCCGCTCTAGCAATCAAGTACAACGACAACACAAATAGGTGTCTGTGAATAAATGCATCTTTCTTTCTTTGTAGTTGTGTGTGTGTGTGTGTGATCTCTCTTTCGCGAACATTACCGAACCGCGCAAATTCAACTCATGCATTCGCACTTTCACATTCTTCCCCTCGGGGAAATGCGGGGAATTTTTGGTGAATAGGTGACAACTAAGTTTGGTTAGGGGGAACACAAATGAAATCAATTAAGTCTATGAGCACGGCTAGTGTAAAGGGCCAGGATGAAGACCAAGAGTGGTTAAAAGATAAACAAGGTGGCTGGTGTATGGGACCAGGGCTACAACTACGGGTGGTTTGAAATGAGCTTTAAGAAGTGAACCTCTGACAGAAACTTAAAGGCGCACTGAACAGAAAACATGGCATCGTCTCCTAGAAAGTATGACAGATGTAATGGAATATGCTGTCGGTAGAGTTCTCTGAAGTGTTTGCATCATGTAATGTCAAGTGCCCTGCATTGAATGAGGATGTGTATCACGGATAGGCCCTCCCCACACCTGCTACACAGGGGTCTTGGAGATCCTGTGAGCAGGTGTGAGTATGTTACATGTGTATGGAGGTATCCGCAACCTAGCTAAGGTAACTTCAATGTGTCTGTTGTGTGAGTAACTAGCGTATGATCCCAAGTGTGGTTTTATTAAGTGTAGTTTGTTGTCTGTCTGTTCGATCCAGTCTGTTTGCCAAGTTTTACGGAGTTGCTGTCTAATGTGTGGCTCGAGGTCTGTGTAAGATAGTGTTGCCATGTGTACTGTATTTCGGAGTGCAGCACTGGCGGCCATTTCATCCGCCAGTTTATTTCCGCCAATGCCAGAGTGGCCTGGCACACAACACACAGTCACCCCAAGGTTTGAAGAATACGCTAGCATAACTGATTTGAAGACAAGATTAATGACATGGTTTTTCGATGACTTTCCGGATGACAACGTACGGACAATGCTCAGCGAATCTGTATAGATGATGGATTTAGGAATATGATGTTCAACTATGTGACTTACAACTAGACAGATGCCATATGCTTCTGCCGTAAATGTACTTGTCTTTACATTCATGGTTCTATCTGCTTAAAAATTGGGTCCATGCGCAGCACAAGACACAGCAGTGAACGTTTTAGACGCATCACTGAAAAACTCTGCAGCCCTGTATTTATCCTGCAGATACTTGAAATGCTGCGAAATCCCACTTCTTGGTGTCCTGTTCTTATTGCATTGTAAGAAAGACAAGTCACATGACACAGGACGAAGATGCCACGGTGCTATAAGATCAGAGAGAGATGATTTGAATGTGTCTAAAAAGGAGACCTCATGAATAGTCACCTCGTCCCTCACACTCTGCGAGAAGGGAACAGAAATTGATTGGTGGTCTAAAAAGAGTTGCGGATGTATCGTTAAAAACCAGTTTAAAGGGATGGTTATTCATTGATATTTTGGAGGCATATACAGTGTAGACCATTTATAACGTAACCGCTTATAGTGCGGGGCCGGATATAACGCGGTTTTTGTGAACACCGGTTCACCTCCCATAGAACTCAATGCATAAGCATACCGCTTAGAATGCGGCTGGCCGAAGCACAATACCATTTATAGTGCAGTTTTCTGGTGGGACTGCTGATCGACCGGCGTAGCTGGGGCATCGTTTTAGGGTAGCAACAGAAAAAAGACAGGATGAAATCGGCCATCTGACACAGCGCGCACCCCTTGCTCTCCTCTAACTTCGACACACAAGAAAAGAATAGGCACCCTTTAGTTCACGCGTATGTGATGACCACAACTGAACCTGCTTGACGCACCTCGGAAGATAGCGACTCCCGTCCCCGTCCGCGATCGGCGTGAACTGTATGACCCGTTTTTGCACACGATTCGTGCACGTCGGCGTTGCGCGTCCGTTTTTTTCACGCTTGTGTCAACGATTTTAGCGCTCGCGGTGGCTTCTTCGCGTGGCAGTGGGAGGAGCCTGACGACTTGCACCAATGGCGAGATGCGCACCTTATGGCAGGAGATCCGAAACGCCCCGACCAGCTGGCTGCCGGCGCCAGAGATGTTTAGGCCTACCACCGCGGTGTTTTTTGATGGCACTTTAACAAGGAACGTGGGTGGCAGTTTATATTCCTCGTTTCGCCCATATATACCAGCCCTTTTCTTGAGTGAGCATCCTCGCTTGCGCCTCGTGCGGCATTTCAGCGAGCAACTAGACGAGGTCACTCCCTTAGAGAACGTTTTGCTGATAAGCCACCGCTCTTTCACTTTCCGGACAAGCGAGCCGCGCGAAGCCGCAAGATTTCCAGCAGCAGTACGCTGGGCTGATAAACAGCCGCCTTCGGCATCGTGGACACAAGGTGCAATTAAAAAAAAAAAAAACTGTTGGCGAAGCTATCACGCTTCGCGGCATCTGTTCATAGACGCTAAAAATGCAACTACGATCCTCCAAAACACGAACACAACGGAAGTTAAAGCCGTGCTCACTGTTTGTATGACCGCACTTGCAATGTGTAAGACCCTGCAGCAGCGGCTGATGTGAAAAAACAAGAAAAAAAAAAAAAACCATGATAAAAACCAGGCTTTTGCTTTTAAGTGCCGCGCGTTTGAGTGATGATAAATAAAGGATGACTTGAGAGGTAGGGTACGATGTGGTTGGATTCGCGCATGTTTTGGTTATAGTGCGGTACCGCTTATACTGCAGATTTCTGTGGCTCCCGCAACATACGTTATAAGCGGTCTATACTGTAGAAGGTTCACTCATTAAAAGATTACGGTAATGGTCCGTAACCTGAGGGTACACAGATCATAATTTAGGTGACTATCACAGTGGCCAGAGATGGCTGAGAAGCAGCTGCTGTTGAAACCAAAGTAAGTCTGAAAATCGCAAAGCTGCAGTAAAGACACGCGAGCCTCACTTTTTAAACTGCAGGATTTGTTTGCCTCACATTAATTTCCTGATTTGTGTTTGCGCATGCACTTTCTGTCAAGGCAGACAAAAAAAAAAAAAAAAAAAAGGCACAAGTGCAGACAAAGAGAAACAAACACAAAAATGGGAAACTAGTGCACGACTTCAATTGAATTCACAACTATGCATTGAGAGAGATAATTGTACAGCACATTTCTTTCAGTAACGCAGAAAATTTAAAGAAATGCATTTTTTTCCCTGTAGTACAGCAGCAGCTGGTGTTGCAATGTGTCTGACCTGCACTGTACCATCAATCGTGAAGAATCAAAAAGTAGAAACTATTTAAATTTGAGGGTTTAAAGGGCTGGTGAAGAGCTTTTCAAAAAAATTATGTTGGGGGCATTACTTTATGGTTTTCTTGACGCTGAATTCGAAAAACGCGTTTATTTTATGTGTAAATACACCCAAACCTTCTTTTTTCGTCAAAATAAACGACGCCTGCCCGGCGGCGCGGTCAGAGCGCTGGCTGCCTTTCAGGATTGGCCGGCTGCAGATGACGTCATATTCGGAAGTGCCGGCCCTGCCGCGACCGCTCCACCTGAAGATCTCATCGATCTCATTCTGTTCCCGTTCAGATATGGGCCAGAAGGACCTCTGGTGAATGGAGGGTTCACACAATCTTTCCTTAGAATATGAGAGTCTGAGGGAAGTATAAGCGCAACAAGTTCGCTCGCGGCGAGCTTGAGAAAGAGGTTCTCCCCCGACGTCTCATGGCCGACTTATGCTTCTCGGGTGCAGGGAAGTTGTGCAGATATTGGTTCGCCGCTTTTACCACCAGCGCTAGTCACAACTCCTGGCACATTTTTTCGACACACCATCATCCCCTTCTTCGCATGTGCGACTTTGTTTTTGCATTCGGGCAGGCGGTACAACAAGCTGTGTGCAGCGGCCTGCGATGCGTACAAGCAGCAGCTAGCGAGCGGCCGGTCGCTGCGTCGCGCGGAGGTGCTGGTGCCGGGTCGCTGCGCGGCCGGTCAGCGGAACGTGTCAGTGCTGCACAAACGCAGTTTTAGAATAGGAGAACCGAACTGTTGTGGTTACCCGAAAGGTAGCGGAATCAAAACGCAGCACACTTGTCGCCGACGAACTTTAGAAAAACACCTTCCCGAACAGCTCCAGCCAGCTTCGGTTGCACGGATCGCCTCGGAGGTTGGGAACTTTATGCTTAGCACCGAGACCGATATTTGGTCACTGCTACCTCTACAATCGCGAATGACTATCCTTAAAACAGTTTTTCACCGCACTATCATCCCATTTCTCGCGTGCGCACCTTATTTTCACGTTGATAGTCATTCTAGCCATCGGTGCTATGTTCATTCTTGCGCGCAGGTAACGCCATCCGTCGGCCTCTCGCCGCATCTCGTGCTCGGGCAGGTTGCTGCCGACGACGCGCCGCGCGACCGGTCGGCGCTCCGCATCGCGATACAAATTCGATCACCTCTTTCAAAATCACCTTGGATGACAATCCCTAGCACAATTTTTCACCACACTATTCATCCACTCTCTCGCACGTTCACTTGCTTTTGTCGACGGCCTTGATACTGGCCGGCAGCGAAGAGCGGTCGCTGCCGCGGCATGCGTGGTGCGTGCGAGCCGTTTCGTGCGCCGTACGGGAATGCACGACCGGCGAGTGTGCGGAGCGCTTCTGCGCGCAGAAAACGCTTCATGCTTTCAGCTTGCTTGATTTCTTCTTAAAATCTAGCTACTCAGCTCAGTTTCCGTCACAGCCAACAACATCGATCGGCAAAACGAGCAAGAAGTTCGCGAAGCCCTGAGCGCTGCGGTCCCACGAATTTTTAATCCCCTTATAATAATGGGTCAGGAACTAGGGGTACCTGCATATTTGTTCGAGCCAGTCTCTTCGCGTATGAAGCACAGAGCACCCGACGACACGGCCGGCCCTGCGACTACTCGTGAAGGCAATGTAGTAGCCACGGGCGCTCGGGTAGGAAATCTCTGGTATCTAGGAGTCGCTTTAGGGAAGCACACAGTAGCATTACGGTTGAAAATCGACGCGGTAGCAACTCTACACAATTGAGATTATTAAAGGGCACATTGCACGTCTGCTTAATTCGGAACTTCGCTGAGAAAACTGGGACACAGCGAAGCGGCGGCGCACGCCGCTGGCCGTCTTCCGAATACGACGCTAGTTCCGGTCGCTGCCTCTCGGTTTCTCGCTCTTCCGGCGGCACAGCCGCGAGCGGTGGGCGGGGCGTCGGGTCAACTTTATCGACGAATATCTCAGTCCCCAAGTGAGATATGACGAAAATTTTTTTACAGTCATAAACTGTATGTATGTGTATGTATGTTTGTGTTTATTGGCGCAAGGGTAACTAGGACCAAAGAGCGCCAAAACTATGTTAAGTGGTCCGTCAATAGTCAGGTTTGAGCTTAAAATATGTATGAAATGAGTATGATATATCCTAAAATACTGTATATATGGGTGTAGAGGGCCTGTAGACTAAAAAATGGAGATGTTCATAATGGCGGATGAAAGGGATTGTGAATGGAACGCGACTGTAGCTCGAGCCGAAGAGCACGCTACGGCAGCGGGCCCCTCGTGCGAACAATGAAAACATGAAGGCTTTGCTCAATGCTTGTAGGCTCTGAGGTCACGCACTGTACGAAATGAGCTTTAAAAACTTGACATCTGCAAGATAACTTAAAAGGGACTTGTTTGTGAACATAGGTTCATCTCCTAAGAACAGTGACGGGTGTAGCGGAATGTTGTAAGTATAGATTTTAGGGAAATGCCGTTTTCTGGCCTCATTGCAGGATGCGCACTCAATTAACACATGAAGGACGGAGAGCCGGTCCCCACACTTATCACAAACCGGTAGGGGTGTGCTATTTAAAAGATATGCGTGCGTAGCGTAAGTGTGGCCGATGCGTAGTCTGCAAATCGATACTTCAATGAACTGTTTTGTTTTTCTGTTGTGTATCTTCCTAGGTGGGGTTTTATTGAGTGGAGCTTGTTTTCTGTGTGTGTGTCCCACGTGTCCTGCCAGCGTTTACGGATTCCCCTTCGGATCACTGGCTTCAGATCGAGGTAAGGGATTTCCGCGACGTCAACACCACTATGGAGGGCCGCCAAAGTGGCGTTCTGGTCGGCAATTTCATTGCCTAGAATGCCACTGTGTCCAGGGATCCAGCAAACAAGTATTTTTAGTTGTAATTTATGAGCAGTCACGAGAGCTTTAAAAAGGTGATTGAGGACAACATTTTTTGTAGGTTTAAAGGAACCTAGTGCCGTAACGACACTTAAGGAGTCTGTGTAGATAACTGATTCTTGTATTTTGTTCTGTGTAATGTGCTCCACTGTGATTAAAATACCATAAGCTTCTGCTGTAAAGATACTGGTATTTTTGTTCAAGGTCCTCGTGCTGGCGAAATCCGGGCCATGTGCAGCACACGACACAGCGGAAGCACACTTCGAGGCATCCGTGTAAAATGAGGTGTATGGATATGTGTGTTGTAGTTGTAAAAAATGCTGGAAGATCAGCTCACGAGGTGCACGGCGCTTATCAATGCGTTTAAAGGATGTGTCACAACGAATCGTTGACATTTCCCAAGGTGGGACTTCGTTGGCGATGGAAGTCTTCATTCCCTCATCGAAAGACACCCCTATTTCCTCTGCAAGGCCTTTGACACGTAAGGATAAAGGGGCAAGGATCGAAGGGCGCGCTAAATACAAATGGGCAGATGAGACGTCATTCAGAAATGAACTGCACGGGTGATGCTTCACAGACATTGTCCTAGTAGCATAGAGCAGTGCTGTATAAGCACGCTGGTGCTCTAGGCACCAGTGGTCACATTCTACATAGAGACTTTGAATTGGACTTGTCCTGAAGGCTCCCGAGGCAAGGCGAAGGCCCAAATGTAGCACTGGGTCCAACATTTTTAGGGCAGTTTTAGATGCAGATCCGTATGTTACGCTTCCGTAGTCTATACGGGACCTAACTAAACTGATAAAGAGGCGTAAAAGGCAGTCTTTATCAGCACCGTAAGACTGATGCGACAAAACTTTTAAAATGTTTATGGTGTTTAGGCATTTCTGTTTGAGTGTTTTTATGTGCCGTATGAATGTTAGCTTTTCGTCAAGTATAACACCTAAACACTTGTGTTCTTTTTTGACGGGAATCCGTTCTCCGTTCAGCGTAATGTCAGGTTCCGGATGGATTCCACGCTGTCTTGTGAATAAAACACATGTACTTTTCTGAGGATTCAGTTTAAAACCATTTTCCTCTGTCCATTTTTGGAGCCTGTTTACACCTAACTGTATTTGCCTTTCACAAATGGACAGGTTGGAAGACCTAAAGCTAATATGAACATCATCAACATTCAGTGAGTAGGAGATTGTGGGTGGCAAGGATTTTCCAAGGGAGTTCATTTTAACTACAAATAGAGTACAGCTTAATACTCCACCTTGGGGAACACCATTTTCTTGTATGTACGTTCTGGATACAACTGTCCCTATTCTTACCCTAAACATTCGCTGTGACAAATAACTTTCAATAGTGTTTAACATACGCCCAGACACACCGAAAGCCTTGAGATCAAGCAGTATGCCGTGGCGCCAAGTTGTGTCATATGCTTTTTCTATGTCAAAGAAAACAGAAAGACAGTGCTGTTTGTGGATGAAAGCATCTTTGACATATGACTCGAAGGCTACCAGCTGGTCAGTTGTGCTTCGACCTGATCGAAAACCCGCCTGACAACTGTCCAGGATGCCGTTATATTCAAGAAAATACATTAGCCTCTTATTTACCATTTTTTCAAAAAGCTTTCCCAAGCAACTTGTTAAAGCTATTGGTCGGTAACTGGCAGGTAGTGAGGCATCTTTACCTTCTTTCAGTACGGCAACTACAACAGCTTCTCTCCAAGCTCTCGGAAAGTATCCTGCCGCCCAAATTTTATTGAAAAAGTGCAAAAGTGTTTGGAGAGTTTCTGTGTGCAGATGTTGTATCATTGCATAGGATATCCTATCTGCCCCCGGTGCTGAAGCCTTACATGTTCCTAGGGCAACCAAAAGCTCTGTTGAAGAAAAATCCGAGTTGTATGGTTCATGGGATGTTCTGTTATCTCTAATCGGTTTTTTCTCCATGGATGATTTGTGTCGTAAAAAAGTTTTCGTGTAGTGAGTAGAACTCGAAATATATTGAAAGTGTTTTGCAAGTGCGTTGGCCTGGTCCTCCAGGGTGTCGCCCGCACTGCTAACCAAGGGTAGGCTGTGTGTTTTATGTCCATTAAGCTTTTTAATTCTATTCCATACCTTGCCTGTATCTGTGTATGAATTGATAGAAGTCACAAAAGAGTGCCAGCTCTCCCTTTTGGCTTGCTGGCGAATGCGCCTTCCTTGTGCTTTCGCGCGTTTGAAGGAAATTAGGTTTTCAGAAGTGGGATACCTGCGGAGGACACCCCATGCCTTATTTTGCGCCTTCCGTGCATGCCGACACTCGTCATTCCACCACGGCCTCCTGGCGTTAGGTGTGGCACCAGATGTTTGTGGAATTGAGCACTCAGCGGCATGAAGTATATGGGCCGTAATCAGTTCACAGGCTTCATCAATGCCCAAATGGCTTAAAGATGTGTATGAAAGCTGAGATAGTTGTTTAAATTTCAGCCAATCTGCAGCAGATTCCCTAAACCTTTTATAGGAGTTGAAGCTGTTAGGGATTTTGTCAATGCTTTTCAGGATGACTGGGAAGTGGTCGCTCCCATAAGGATTATTGTCAACTCCCCATTCAACAGATGGAAAGAGGACAGAAGAGCCGATTGCCAGGTCTATGTGTGAGTATGTGTTGTGTGTAGTGTTGTAGTATGTCGGCTGTTTTTTATTTAGTAGACAAGCTCCGGAAGAAAATAAAAACTTTTCCAGCAAGCGGCCCCGGGCATCTGTCCGTTGAGACCCCCAGAGTTCACTGTGAGCATTAAAGTCGCCTACCAATAAGAAGGGTTCCGGGAGCTCATCTATGAGGGACTCGAATTCTGAGCTCGATAGACGGTAATCCGGGGGAACGTATAAAGAGCAAACTGTTATTAACCTATTAAAGAGGATTGCTCGGACTGCCACAGCTTCGAGGGCAGTGAGCAACTGAAGAGGTGAGCAGGGGACAGACTTTTGCAAGACAATCGCTACACCACCAGAGGAGTGAGTGTAGCAGTCCCTGTCTCTCCTGAATACCGAGTATTGTTTGAGAAAGTTGGTTTGTGTAGGTTTTAAGTGTGTTTCTTGTAGGCATAGGATATTTGGATGGTACTTATTAAGGATTTCGTAGACATCATCGGGGTTTCTAATTAATCCCCTACAGTTCCATTGGATAATGCTTTGAACTGCCATAAAAGGTTAGAAGAAAGGTGCTGAGCATACGTTTTGTTTAGATGGAGATCCCTATGTCACTGAGCCCGAATCAGGGCCAATGACTCGGGGAGCTTGTGATTTTTTGCCGCGGCCAAAACTACCGCGCTGGTCTTTAGATGACTGCGATGCAGGCCGGGATGGCGTGACATCCATGTCCTCATCCGGGTTTTGGGGCATTGACGGGAGGGAGGTTTTACGGCGCCCATCCCGCAACGCGTTTGATGGGATGGCAGAAGATTCAGCCACCACCTTTTTTGATGTGTTGGACATGGCTGCAGAAGAGGCGCCTCCTGTACCCACATCCATTGCCACCGCAGTTTCGGCGGTCGGGGTCTGTCGAGGAGCGACAGCAACGCCACTCCCAGAGCAATTCTGGTCAGGTGCAACGCCTGCGGGCACTGCTGGCGATGCACGAGTTGTTTGGCCTGCCAGGGGCAGCACCTCGAGGGGTGTGTGCGCCACTAAGTCAGTTTCACTATACTGAGTGGCCGCAGAAACCAGACGCCGCCCCACCCCCCGGCGGGCAGCGCTGGCGTAGCTCCCTGAAGGAAGCAGAGCATAACGCTTACGGGCTTCTGGAAATGAAAGATTTTGCGTCACTTTTAGGTTGATGATTTCTTTTTCTTTCTTAAACTCCTGGCAAGAGCGAGAGTATGCTCCATGGGGTCCTCCACAGTTGCTGCACTTTAGTTGTGTGCTTTTGCAGTCGTCAGCATAATGGTCCTGCTCAGAGCACTTTGCACACGTTTGTTTTCCTCGGCACGAATTGCTGCCGTGCCCATACCTCTGGCAGATGAAACAACGTCGCGGGTTTGGTATGTATACTCTGGTCTTACAGCGCAGAAACCCTAGGTTTACGTACTCTGGCAAAGTGCATCGATCAAAGGTCAGTATTATGTGCTTCGTCTTAATTTCGTTTCCGTCCCGTCTAATGGTGATGCGTCGCACAGCGGTTACCCCCTGCTCGCGCAAACCTTCGAGCAGGTCAAAGTCTGTTTCGTTGATCAGTTCTGATTCGGAGATGACACCCTGGCAGCTGTTAAGGGTACGGTGGGGAGTTACTGTGATCTCAAGGTCGGCTAGCTTGGTTTGCTTCAAAAGAGTGTTGGACTGCTCTCTACTCTTGACTTCGATCATCAGGTCTCCAGAACTGAGCTTTTTCGCTTCATAGTTTTTTCCTATCAAACCTTCAATAAATTTTGCAACCAAAAATACAGATTTGCTGGTAACGGGAGTTTCTTTATCAGCTGACTGCATCACTAGGAAGCGTGGGAAGTTGTCAGGGTTGTTGAAGGCGAGGTTAGAAATCGGTTTGAAAATTTCTTCGGTGCGGCCTCGTTTCGGAGGCCGATCAGTTCGTTTGGATGGAATGGAGAAGGAAGCCATAAACTATGGAATGAATTCAGTGGCAAGGCCAGTCACCCACCACGGAGCCCAACAAGGGAACGTGGCTTTGCAGCGCACGCTAACTGTGCGTTGCCACTATAACCCTATGCTCGGGATCTAGGTTGAAGCCTTCGCACAGGGTTAACCCTCGCCGCCTGGGGAAAACGGAGAAATGAAGAAAAGAGAAAATGACAGGACAGGGTTAGGCAGGACAATAGGAAAGCAAAAGAATGGAGAGGAGGACAGGAAAAGGCGACTGGCTGATTCTCCCCAGGTCGGGTCAGACTGGGGGCACCGTCTACGGGAAGCGGGGGCCGAAGTGGTGTGTTGCCTCTGCCAGGGGGCCATAAAGGTCCAAAACAACCCTGGCTTTGGCTCAACCACCAGGATGCCCTTTTCCCCGGACACGGCAAAGCCACGCACAGCCAAGGGCGTGGGTGGGTCCAACCCACATGGGCTCGGGGTCCGCGGTGTCGCCACTACCGTCACCTTGAATAGACAAGGCGCCCCTGCGGGCACAGTCATAAACTATCCAACATACTAATTGTAAAAAACAAACATTTACCCACTTTCAAAACCACTTCACCAGCCCTTTAATGCCCCGAGGCTACACTTTGGCTATAAGGTGCGCTGTAGTGGAGCCCTCCCGATTAATTTTTACCCACTGGGGATCTTTAATGTGCGCCAAAATCTCAACGCATGACTATTTTCACTTTTAGCGCCCATCCGAAAACCAGCTGCCATGGTTAGATTGAACTCACGTCCTTGGGCTCAGCAGCACAACAATGCCTTAACCACTGAGCCACTGCAGCGGGTATCGGCGAAAATTGTCACAAACGTCAACGATCCCAACCCAGTTGACAAACCAGCTGCTAAAGCAACACTACCCACCAAGTCTCTGCCCGTAGCCGGTGAAAATTATCACTGCTGTCCCAACTCGATCGACGCACGAAATCGGCCAAGCTAAATAGAATACCTTTGTCGCTGCCCTTGTAAATGCAGATAAGCAGCGGATGGCAACCAGATGTGCAAAGACAACAAACATGCCGGGGGTGCACAAAAAGCAATTGGCACTAAACCTAAAGAGTTCATACAGGCTTCAAAAGCAAAAATTCAAGGGTTTTCAAGGACTTTCAAGGACCAGGAAACACATTTTCAAGGTCCCCATCTTATGTTTTATCTGGGATTATTTATAACTTTTTCAACAAAATGCAAAATTTCATTATTGCTCAATACCTAAGAACATTATTGCACATTTAGATAGGCGCTATGGGTTCACGAATGCTCCCCAAGCTCTATTTTTTATTTCATAGTTTGTATTTAGAGGTTTTTCTTTTTCCTTTGTGTTTAGCTGAGGCTGTTTGATTTAAAAACTTGGTTAATGTCGCCTGCATCTCCTGCTTTGTCAGCAATACTATCAGCTGAAATTAAATCGAGCAAGAGTTGCATCAAGGCAGGATGAACTATGTACACGTCCACCATTTGCACGTAAAAGCAAATGCAGATGGAGCGTATGAGGCACAGCAAACAAACATGCAATGAGCAAGCATCCACAGACTAGGTGGAAGATGCAAGATAGAGAACAGAAGCTGGCTTTCACTGGATTGTAGTGTGATATGGATTGGATTGCGAAAAGCCTGCTCCCAATGTTGCCTCGTAATAATGAAAATCCACAAAACTTTTTGAAATTTCAAGCAATACACTGAAACTTGATTCTTACAATGTTTCTATACATTTTTAACACCTAAAATCCACAACAAACACTTTAAATTCTTGTGAAAAGACAGGGCCATTGGTTCTCTCCAAAACAATCACAGGTTTTCAAGGACCATTTAAAAATTCCAGGACTTTCCAGGCCTTGAAATTGACACTTCTAAATTCAAGGTTTTCAAGGTTTTCAAGGACCTGTGTGAACCCTGCTAACTTTACTCCACCAACTATCTTTTTGAAAAGTGAAGGTAAAGTCGCCGCGACTTCTTGCGCAACGTGGCGAAAAGAAGAAAAAGAGGCCCCGAAATATTTCAGTGTTGATCCCTCTGCAAATATTTTTTCGCACAAAAGAGCTGAGCAAGTGTTGGTGCTAATTAAAGGGGCTGTCAAACCAAAATACAAGTTTGTTAATAATCAAAGAACTCACCACTCAGCTCTAACCCATCACGAAATATGCTGTTTAGGTGGGGAAAAAAAAAAAGTGTTCAAATATTTTCAAATTTCTTGCCACAGTGATATTATTATGGGCAGGAGTGACATAACTTCCAGGCATTCATGTTTTGTTCGGCGATTTTCAGTTTGCGCGAGTTGCAACTCTGGACGACGCAACACCTTACACTATTGGTGCAAGTAAAAATAGGCAAACCAGACTCACGGTTTGGAGATCGTCCGGCTCTCTCTGCACCTGCTTTTCGGCTATCTTGGCAGCGCAGGAAACGACCACGTAGTGGGACCTGCAGGAAATGCGACACGCAGTAGCTTTTGTCAGCGGAAACACTTGGGTACAATGCAGCTATTCAAGCACAACTCAACCAAAGGGGAGCTTCCCATTTCATTTAAACAAGAAAGTTGGGGCTAGAGCAAGCAGGGAGCAAAATGGCAGCAAAAGTTTAAGGGGGGACACTGCTCTTAAAGGGTCCATGAAGAGAAAATACAACTTTGTTTAACTTTAAAGAGTTGGGCTTCAGTACCTCTCTCCGCTCCATTCCGGCCACGAAAGACGTTTTTTAACCAATAAAAATGCAAGAAATGCTTAAGCACTTCTTGTGTGCTTCTCTCAAGTGCAGTGCCACCTATAACGAAGCCAGCTAGTTTCCTGTACCAAGGACTCCGTTATAATGGCGGTTTATTGGATGTGTTTACGTGTACATATCTACAATGGGTCTACAGCTACCATCATCCTCCATAGGGAGAGCAGCAAAATACCTATAAGGAAGGGTGTCAGACAAGGAGACACAATCTCTCCAATGCTATTCACAGCATGTTTACAAGAAGTATTCACAACGTTGGATTGGGAACAGGTGGGAGTAAGGGTTAATGGAGAATACCTCAGTAACCTCAGATTTGCTGATGACGTTGCCTTGCTAAGTAACTTGGGGGACGAATTGCAAAGCATGCTTTCCGCACTGGGCGAACAGAGTAGAACCGTGGGCCTGAAAATTAATATGCAGAAAACTAAAGTAATGATCAATAACCTCGGGACAGCACAGCAGTTTGAGATAGGTGGCGAGGCAGTGGAAGTGGTAAGCTATTATATATATACTTAGGCCAAGTCGTGACCCCAGATCCCAACCATGAGGCAGAGATAATTAGAAGGATCAGAATGGGGTGGGGTGCATATGGCAGACATTCTCAGATAATGAATAGCAGCCTACCATTGTCGCTGAAGAAGAAAGTATATGACAGCTGCATCTTACCGGTACTCACCTACGGGGCAGAAACTTGGAGGCTCACTAAGAGGGTTCAACTTAAATTGAGAACAACTCAGCGGGCAATGGAGCGGAAAATGATAGGTGTAACATTAAGGGACAAGAAGAGAGCGGAGTGGGTCAGGGAGCAAACTGGTGTTAAAGACAGATTAGTAGAAATTAAGAAGAGGAAATGGACGTGGGCAGGGCATGTAATGCGAAGGCAAGATAACCGCTGGTCATTAAGGGTAACAGAGTGGATCCCTAGAGAAGGCAAGCGTTGCAGGGGGCGGCAGAAAGTTAGATGGGCAGATGAGATCAAGAAGTTTGCGGGGATAAATTGGTCACAGTTGGCACAGGACCGAGGCAATTGGAGAATAATGGGAGAGGCCTTTGCCCTGCAGTGGGCGTAGATAGGCTGGTGATGATGATGATGACGTGTACATATGAGCACCACACAAAAAGAAAAAGCCACCGCTGGAATACGGCCGAAGTCGCCTTATTTTAGCATCTCTGGGCTCAGCGTGTGATCTGACGACACTTCTACAAGAGGCTTTGAGTCTTTCTTCTTTTTGATGCCACTAGTACGCCAGTTGTTGAAATTTATAAAATTAAGACCGATCCGATGCAGGCATTCACTCAGAAAATGCTGCAATCTTCGTTTATGCGTTTATCTCTGCCTCAAATATGACCTAGATTTGCTTTTGTGTTACACAATGCTGACAAGTCTAGGCCTTGCCAATAGTGCCAGCAGTTCAAAGAGCTCTTGCTTATATACACTTTCCGCTTTCAGTTTCGGTTGCAAAAAGCATTTCTACCGTAACAGCTTCAAAGAAAAAATGAAGCGTAAAAAAAAAAAAAAAAAAAGAGAGCCCGGGTAAGCAAAGATATGCTTCAACAATAAAAATGTCATACTTGAGAATGAAGGCCCTCCTCTCCTGGTTGTTTAGAAGGTCTTCGAGGATATCGGCAGCAATTTTTTTGGCCTCACGAACGTTGGATACCACTGTGCACAGGACAAGCTGAACGGCCTTTTTCATGGACTGGCTGAATATCTGCAATAGAGTGAAGCAATCAGACAGATATCCAAGACTGGTGGATTCGTCCACACTTCTAACCCTTTAGGGACAGAGCACACACGGCCAAGCATTTAAAAAAAAAACAAGGCAGCTTATTGCAGCCACAAGACAGAGCGAGTGTTTGCGATGATATGCGATTGCTTATGACAGAACATGATAATAAAGATAACGCGCGCTTGCTGTCACACGTTACTCCCACAACAGCTCTTGAAGATTATTTCACGAAACAATCTGCTCACTGGTAGTCAAACCTTGTTGAAAATTCTGCATTTCCTGTCTGATCTTTTATCGAAGGAATCCGATAAAATGCCTGGTCCTTTGGAAGTCCCTAAAATTCATCATTAACTTCCCAACGACCCTCGATTCCACGCACAAAAAAAGAACCAAAGTTACGCAGCCTATTCTTGAAAAACCGGGGTTGTTTAGAATGAATCAAATGAATATGACTATTCAAAGCCAGAGGAACAAAGGATTGTAAAGTGCAACGTTACCTTAATGTGTCAGTGTAAGCAGAAAGACAGTCAAAGAAAGCTCTTAAAAATGTTTAAAAATACAGACACGATGTTAAAAAAATTAACAGTGTTGCAAAAAAACCAAGTGACTGGAAAAGATAATGTTTGACAGGCTAAAGTAGAGCTCACAGAGGTAATGGCAAACCAACGTACAAACCAAGCAGCATGTTACTGCTGCCTTTGAGCTGGTACCATGTCCTGGAAAATACCACTCTTACAATAGTGCCCTCAAACCAATAAAGAAATTCAACGCATGTAAACTGCTGCTTAAACAACACTGTCAGGTAAATCAAACTCGAAATAGACATTAACTACGATTCAAAATGGTGTAAACTATTTTAAGAGGACGGCCACAATTCAACGTACTGAGCATTGAACCAAAACATCCCAGTTAAACGGCACACACAAATGGCTAATGCAATCCTCGAATGGGACATTTCGCTTTTACAAATGACAAGAAGAGAGAAGGGTTGGCGCAGGTACGGCAAAGACTACTCGAGATGGCGCAAGATGTGCCCTTTGATGCAGCAATCACATCACTGCGAGCAGCGCTAAGGAAGACGCTACACAGAGAGAGGTACACAAAGACAGGCGCAGAGAGAGGTACACAAAGTCTGCGCCTGTCTTTGTGTACCTCTCTCTGTGTAGCGCAGTTTACCCCTTCTGAGAAAATGCATGAACTCGCCCAACAACAAGTCCTTCTACAATGCGAGCAGGCCAAAGCCATGCACCCACAAAAATGATCCGTTTAAGAATGTTCGAGAGCATCGAAGCTTGCTCAGGGCAAAAGACCGTCCACGCTCCCCCACCTTGTCGCTGATGAACTTGTCGAGCGACAGGTTGACGAAGATGGCGAAGGTGTGCATGACGACGCCGCTGTTGTCATGCACCAGCTTGGGCACCAGCGACTTGCACAGCTGTCCCAACCGGGCCTGCGTGCGAGGGGGCACAGAAAAAAAATCACTTCACCATCCCTTCCAAAAAAAGACAGCGAGGGAAACTGCGTCAAAGCCTTTGCCGAAAGTGCGCCCAATCGACCATCAAACCTTTTTCAAAGACCCAAATCGCACAAACAAAAATCAAAATCAAAACCCATGTGCGCATTTTTTTGCGCACAAAGTAGTAAACGCATCAACGAAAAATCTTCATGTATATTAAAGGAGCACTGACACGAAACTTTTATGTTACAGTTTTCTTGCTTTTATCGATGCTTAATGGTCTGGCAAACCTGAAACAGCACTTCAAATACTTCAGCGCGCGATAGTTAATTACCAGGGTGTCTAGCAAATTGCCTAATTCAATTTCCCTGACTTTTCCATGTTTTCCATGACCATTTTAAACGAAATTCCCTGACTTATACAACAGGCGCCATCCTGTGGAAATGGTCTATGAAGCATATAAAAAGCATATACAAAACACATTAACTTCAGTTTGAGGTTTGCTTGCCTTCTGTTACGGCTTCAGAGAGTTTATTTCATCTTGCGGGATAGAAGCTTCAAGTTGCGCTTCAGCGAGCACCTTTTGCTTTTTTTTTTTTATTGTCCTGGCTCGACATGCAACGTGAACCGCATGGTACGTTTTAGCACGCGACTCGGGCGCGTCGGCGTTGCGCGTGCGATTTTTTCACAACCGCGTCGACGATTCGCGCG
Source organism: Haemaphysalis longicornis (assembly GCF_048455015.1). Classification (NCBI taxonomy): domain Eukaryota; kingdom Metazoa; phylum Arthropoda; class Arachnida; order Ixodida; family Ixodidae; genus Haemaphysalis; species Haemaphysalis longicornis. The sequence continues at coordinate 43,722,222 of NW_027526385.1, read as the reverse complement.
CGCGGCAGCTTCTGCCTCGCTCAGAAAATGACGCGCGTCGCGCGAGGAAGTGGGAGGAGCCTGCCGACTTCCGCCAATGGAGAGCCGCACGCCTCATGGTGGCAGTTTTGAAGCTCTCAAGACAGCCGGATGGCCCCGCAAGAGATGTTTAGGCTTACGTAACCCTGGCAGGTATTGCATGGGCGCTAACACTAACGGCGCGGATGATGTTTCATAGTACCGTTTTCGCCCACATTATAAGCTCCTTTACTTCACAAGCAACTTCGTGCGTGCCTTGTGTGGCATTTTAGAGAGCGCTTAGAAGCGGTCGCTCGATCTCCCATCACCAGTTCGCGGTCGAAGGCGCCGCCATGTTTCCGCTGCCGGCGGCACCGCGCGCAGCGTGCAGGCGGTTCCGCGGCAGCGTCAGAGCGTCTGTGACGTGCGCGGCGCATTTTCGCGAGCAGAAAACCACTTCATGTTCCTTTTTGATTACGTAATTCTGGCTTCCGATGTCATAAGAATGAAGTTCTTTCAAGATTAGCTCTTCAAAAAAGCGCTGACTCTTGAAATTCGCTGGAAAAAAAAGCGCGTTGTGCGTGCGATTTGGGCACCACCTACATCGCCCCTCTGCACAAGTGCAACCAGCAACCTAAGCCAGCTGTGAGCTGCGTGAACCGCACGGCGAGTTTCTGCGCGCGATTCGTGCGGGGTATTTTCACGGTCGCGTCGACGATTTCGTGCGTGGCTCCTTTCCTGCACAAGCAAGTGCGTTTGTGCCTTGAGTAGCATTTTAAAGAGCAGTTAGAAGCAGTCGTTGGAGCTACCGCACTACTCCGCGGCCGGTGCAGGGTGCAGCCGCCATGTTGCCGGCGCCTGCCGCTCGGCGCGCACCGCGCAGGTGGTTTTCGCGGCGCCGTCAGCACGCCTCAGGCGTGCGCGGCGCGTTTTAAGTGCGAATGCATTTTATAAGCGACCCCAAACCATCCACCGCCGGCGGCGGCGGTGGCGGCGGCGGCGTCGGCGTCCGCAGTGCTCCTCTATATTTAAAAAACAAACAGCATCCGGCGCCAGGTTTCGATCCGAGGACTTTGCGGCCGCAGCGCGACGCGCTACCGACTAAGCCACGGACGCCACGCTGATATCAGTGTGAGTAACGCGCCTTATATCTTTAACGCATTCAAACTACGTCGTCAGCGGCGTGCGTTGGCGACTCAGCGGCGTTATAGCGGCTTGATAACTGCGTGGTGTACACGTGATACTACAAACCCGATGGAAGAGATGGAAGAGAAGGCGGCGAGGCGGTGGGCTGCGGGGGCCGAGCGCAAGCGCCGCAAGCGGGCCGACAACCGTGCATTCGCACTTTCACATTCTCCCCCTCGGGGAAATGCGGGGGAATTTTTTTGCTTGCAGAAAAACCAGAAAACGTTTCATGCGGTTTACGTTTTCGTCGCGCGAACGTGTTGCGTTCGGTAACTTCTTGGGGGCCCCCAACACTGGTTTCCCCTATTCTGAAACTGTGGGCAGGCCCCGACGTGGTTTTCCCTGACTGGTACTACTTGATTGAAAAATTCCCTGACAATTCCCTGACTTTTCCCGGTGGCGCAAAATTCCCTGACTTTTCCCGGTTTTCCCGGTCGCTAGACACCCTGATTACATTGAACGGCCTGAAAATCGTTTGTTTCAAATTCCCGCGCTTTCATCCCGAACGGCGCATATGACAGACTCCCTGCCTGACCGCACCGCTTTGTGCGGACATCACTGGCGCCCGCTTGAGAGGGTGTTGCGCCCGCTCGCTGCTCGGTGGGCCGCGCGCGTGAAGTGACGTCACGAGTTTTTGACGAGCGCTGTCGCGTCACTTGTTTTTCCTCTCCTGGAGTGATGTCACGCTGATGTCCATGTGCCGAGTGCCGCTCCGCGCGCTGCTCCGTCGGCGCGATAAATGAGATCCAATTGAACTATGTTCTTTGCATCGCAGGCCGCTCATATTTCAGCCAGGGTATTCTGTCGAGTGAAGGAAGCGAACTGTGCAATAATATTAAAGGGACAGACAACCGATTTTTGTCGAGTATATATTCTCTATCCCAAATGAAAGGGCATCACTTAAAGCACCTTGACAAGAAACGGTTTTGCTGATAACGCTCTAGAACTTTTTAAATCGAATTTTCTGATCTACGAGCCGTATGTGTCCCTCCCAAAACTAATGCTGGCAACCATGATATAAAGTAGCTCGGCAACATACTTTTGTCTGTATGCGAAATAAAAAACGATATTTAAAAACGTGTTACCAGCTAAAAAAAGTGTGAATCGCAGGCTTTTCTGTTCCATTATGTGTTTTTTTAATGCAAGGGTCTATTTTGCATGAATGCGCCACCTGTTGGGGTAGACGATAGGTAGAATCTGGCTTCACCGCTTCACACTGTGGAGGCGGGAAGTTCGGTTCTCCCCGGGCGCGACTTTTTTTTTTTTTTTTAAGCTGCCGTTGGCGTATTTGGAGACTGAAATCAAATATTTTGGCAGAACAAATGCCCCTGACTTAGACAGAATCATCAAAGCTCCTTCGCTGGGTCTGTTTACTGAACGCTGCGTTGATTCTGGGCATGGTGGCTCAGTTAGCCACACTGAGAGCAACCCAGTGGCGGCGGGCGGCATGTCTTTAGAATTTTCAAAGTAATGTTTAGAAATACATATACTATTTAAGCTTGTACAAATATGTGTGTTAAAAGGTTTTCAATACGTAAATAAACGTTTCAGCAGTTGCAGTAGCTGCTAGGTTTGCAGGCCACGTGACAGGGACACATATTGTAGTGTCAAGTTTCGACACTACGAACGGCCACCCTTCCGATTTCAGGAAGTTTGCTGCCAAATTAAAATTATTTCCGCCAGTTTGTTTAAAAATTGCTTGTTGTTACCGGGCTATATAAAACGCTGGCTTTCATATGAGCTAGAGAACATATGCGCGACAAAAATCGGTTGTCTGTCCCTTTAAAGCCGAAAATTGGTGTCAGTGCTCCTTTTATACGTCGTTTATGAGATAAAGGTATGCTATTGTACTCCATGATCAAAGCGTGTACTGTTTCGTCTAGAACCATTCCTTTTTCACGACTTTCAAGTAACTGTTTTGACGCAACGGGTTTCACAAACGCGCTGTGCGTCCAGGAATCTTTTCAGAGCTTTCCAGTCGACCAGCCAGTCTATGGGGAAATAAATGCATCAGTATTTTTCTGACGGGACGCCATTGGTCCCGCGAAGACAGCTTTCAGTTTTAAAAAGCAAGGAGCTGCTCGTGCTTCTGCAAACAGTGCTTCGTTTGCATGCCTTGTTTCCAGCACTGTGGAGGCTAACAAGTTTCCCCAGTAAGGACAATGCAAAGCTAGAACTTATGCAATGGTCTCACCAGGAAGGGGGGGGGAGTCCTTTGTTCAGAAATCAGAAATAGCTGTTGGTAACTTGCCCAGCCTTCCTCCCGCAATGAAAGACGTTTTTGGAAAACACACACCAAAAAAATGTAACTAATAATAATAAAAAGAAAACTTCAGATTTAGCGCTACTGTCATGTAGTATACACAAGTGCTAAAAACATGGTTACCAGTGCGTTAACTACATGTTACCATACAAGTGATGTGATCAAGTGGGACCAGGGGCCCCATACAGTCACCCAGTCATATTGCTGGGTGGTGGATTTGGCCGGCAGCCGCCAATCGCAAAAACAAGTTTTTCACGACGCCATAGAGGAATCGCCGCAAAGTAGCTGGGGTGCCGCCGTTGCTCCGTTGGTTTTTCTTAATGTCTAGATTATTTGCTTTAAACTTGCAATTTGGTATCCTTATTATTATGACAATGGGGAGTCTTTTCAATGGACCAAAATTGTGTTTCCGTCTTGGTGGCACCTTTAATGCAACAGTCAGCCATAAAAAAACGTCAGGCCCACTGAAGCACTGGTACTGCTGAGGCCTTTTCACTGGCCATGGGGAAAAGCTGCAGAAGTGTTTTTTTTTCTCTTCCAGTCTTCCATATGGTTAAGCGACAACATCTGTTCCACAGCTTGCGGGCTTGAGTGCACTCTTGATTGACAATAGCTTCTGCTGTAGTGCTCCCTCTCTCCTCTCTCTTTAACAGCGGATTGACTAAGGACACATTCCCGCTATTACCCCATTTAGAAGAGACAGAGGTGGACAACCAAGGGAAAAATTTAGCAGCACTGACATTACCTTTCTGTTCAGCTATAATTCAGGTTTTGGTGCTTTTGATTTCAGCAAGAGATCCTCCTAAGTTGAGCTTGTTTATTCTAGTACTCCAGAGCCTAACTTAATAAAGGGACCCTGAAGACAACCAGAGCAAGTTGGTTTCAAACAAAAGACTGACCTTCCGAGAGGCAGTTTAGCACTGACTCGGTGCCAGAAAATGTCTTATTGCTGAGAAATCATCAAAACTGATGCAAGCAGCGACTGCTGCCACTGTTTGCATCACGATGAACCAAAAGCAAGTGAGGCAGTCGTCATGTACAGTGGTATAGAAGGAACCAAATACAACGCTACCACGTATCGAGTGGTGTGGTCAGCTTTAGTGGAATCAGTCGTGCTTTCTTGAACTCCCATCATGTCCTTCGCAGCTTCGCCCCATTAAGGAAAAGGTTCCTTCATAAAACCCGTGATCAGTACTGACGCTTTGTTGAAGAAAAACATATTGCCCTTTTGTAGCCCCACGAAAGTTGGCGTCAAAAGAAACACTTGTGCACATCTTGCACGCTTCCTCGAAAAGCACACGCAAACAATTTATCCACTTGCGCAAGTTGTGTGGTATAGCCAGTGACGATCGCACCGGTCTTCACACTTCCACTATTTTCAACCTTACTTAAAAAAATAAAAAAAATAAAAGCTACGCGTAAGAGTGGCCTATTCGCGTTCTCAGTGAGTTAATCTATCGATTTTAGAGCAACTTGTATTTTGACGTCAGTGTCCCTTTGAGTTTTCGGTGCTTTTGATATTACCAAGAAATCTTATGAAGTTGTTTCGCTTGTTTATTCTAGGACTCCAGAGCCTAGCTTGAGGCCTGTACAGAATTACCACCAAGCTTTCCGCTACACACCGCAATCTGAATACCTCATGTTGAAATGTAAATGTGACAGAGTAGGAGTGGAGTTAAAAAGAACACGCAAACAAATGGCAAGTGCTTACCATCATGCACATGTACCGCTGGACAACAGGGCTCCAAGAGATGTAGTTGAGAAGCTCCAGACAGGGCAGAAAGAGTTCACTGTCTTCCGATTCGCTGAAAGTGTACACACAAAAAATGCTTGCCGTTAAGTTCTAACCCTTAACGAACAACACCACACGGGCCGTCTGTCTACAAGTGCACACTTTTGCCTGCAACCACACTCAGCACATTAAAAGAAGTTTTGTGAATTCTTTGGCCATGGCTAAAATACTTAGTCACTGACAGGTCCTGGCTAGCTGAAACAAGCAGTATGGTCACCTCTTGGTTGTTAAACACTGGAAAGGGTTCCTGACTATCAACCATAGGTCTGCGTACTCACTCGTGAGTACACTCATTTGTACTCAAACTCACGAGTGAGTACGATGATGAGTGATCACACACTAAGAAAAAAAACAGTGAGTACGATGACGAGTGAGTATAGAGGTAAGTCCACTACTCGTGAGTATGAGTACTCATGAGTACAGTATTCATGAGTATGAGTACTCATGAGTACAGTATTCATGAGTATGAGTACTCATGAGTACAGTATTCATGAGTATGAGTACTCATGAGTTTGAGTACTAATGAGTACACAGTACTCATGAGTACACAGCACTCATGAGTACAATATTCATGAATACTGTTTTTGCGAGTGCTTGCACTCTTGAGTATATGCACTCCTGAGTACAGTAGTGCAAACAAGAAAACGGACGACAAAAGCTGCCACAAGAAGACACGCAGAAAAACGCAGTTTACGGCCACGGCTGCACCGACAACCCCCGAGCTCCCCTGAGCCCGACCCGGCCTGAGAACAGGAGGAGACACCAGACGCAACGCGAGTGCTTACCTTCCGTTTCGCTTTCTCACATGTACTTGCCTTCGCGCAGTAAGTCGCCCAACGACAGTGAACCGCGTCAGACGTTTTCTTCCTCTGTCCTGATTTATATGTAACCTGTGTTTTTCTAATCAATTAAACAATTTATTTTTTTCTACTTTGTCTTTCATTCGAGCTACGACCTAGCTAACAGTGCAGATAAGTTGATTATTCGTGAGTAATACAAATTGAGTACTCATGAGTACAGATTGAGTACTCACGAGTGCAGAATGAGTAGTACTCATGAGTGAAAAATGAGTAGTACTCATGAGTAGTACTCATGAGCAGTAGTACTCATTGAGTACTCATGAGTACAGATTCAGTACTCATGAGTACAGATTGAGTACGAATACTCGTGAGGACAAATGAGTTTGAGTACAAGTGAGTACGATTACAAATGATATTTGATGAGTGAGTACGAGTGATTTTGTGAACAGACGAACTTTTTGAGTCTGAGTTTGATTGAGTACAGCGTGAATGAAAAAAATTGTGATTGAGTTTGAGTGAGTTCTTTCTGTTTCGCCGACCTATGCTATCAACGGACTAGGTGCATATCAGGTAGTGAACTTACGCTCTTACATAAAAAAAAAAAAAACACAGAGCCAACTTGAAGCGCATATGCACGTCTCGGCCCCTTAGCGGGCGTTTTGGAGTGCGTGGACACATTGGCTCGGAGTGTAGGTAGGCCTAGGGTGCACAGGCACATTAGGCCTGCTGTTGATTTTTTCGCGTCAAATGGTCTGCGCGTCATGGCGTCGAAAAAGGAGGGATACTTTGTACTTCTTCCTGTAGGCATGTTCGTGAAAAAAAGTGCCAAAGCTATGAATAAGAATTTCGTGCCCTTGTGAGACAAATCGTCAAAAGTGAAGGAGAGGGCATTGGCCCTCTTAAACGAGCTAAGTTTGGAACGATTGGTATCTGAAGTTAAGTCCACTAAGAAAGGGCACCTCGATGTCTTCTCCGCAAAAACTCATAAACTAGACCTTCCCTTCAGGGCCCTTGTTTCTGAACGAGGTTCTTGGCAGCGGGTAGTGTCAGGGTTCCTACAGCGGAACCTGTCTAGGCTAACCATTATTGACCCCTTTCGGGTTCCCAATTCAGGCAGAATTGTGGAATTCTTGAAGCTAGACAATCCAAGGGACTGCCGAGCGCTCAGTGTTGACATAGACCTTTTTTATCCCCTGCCCCATGTTCAGCCAATGAAAAGCGTGAAGATGTGCATCGTCAAAGATAATGATCAACAGGTCTTCATGAGCCGCTGTGGCATTTCTGTAGAGTCCTTTTTTGAACTTCTTACTTTTTACCCGCAGTCCACCTTTGTAGACTAGGGAGGGCCGCTGTTTATGCAAAGATCCGGTGTTTTTATTGGATCGTGTGCTGCCCCAGTACTCAGCGATATTTTTCTTAGCAGGGTTGACCGTGCCATCGAGCGAAACCTGTGTGGTCTGGCAAGTAACATCTGTAGATATGTGGATGAATGCCTTGCCTTTGTGAACTCCGATAAATTACCACGCATTGCCATTGATCTTCTGAAAGTGTTCCATGAAAGTGGTTTTGGTTTGAAGTTTACTTTTGAGCTTCCAAAAAAACCAAGAGCTGCAGTTCCTGGACCTCCGTTTAAGATTAAGATTTGAGGTAGGCCATGCCTGTTGGATGTACTTGCCTCACTCTGAGAAACCCCTCCTAAGTTATGGCTCAGGACATTCAAAATTAGGGAAGAATGGAGTGGGTTTTATGTGTTGCGCTCAGCCTTAACCCACCCACTCCTGCCACCATACTGTGGACGAGAGCTTTGAAGGTCAGTTAAAGAGGCTAGAGGCAGCAGGTTACCCTAGGGCAGTGCTCCGGAGTTGTGGTAACAAGTTGATCAGGCATGTCAAGTCTCATGGGGGCCCCGATAAGGAAAGGAAAGCAAAAAACCGGATGGAAATAAACTGGCTGTGATTCTCTATGTGCACCGTACGTCGCACGGTTTGAAGAATGTTGCTGGTTGGTATGGTGTCACCGAGGTTTTTTCCGTCCCGCGTAAACTGGAGGGAATGTGCGCTGCCGTACGAAGAAAAGCTTCGTTAGCAGAAAGGGCCGCAAAATCAGGGCGTGGTAAAAAAGCACGAGCACAGATATGTGGAGTGCCAAACCAGCGTGTACCCAGTCCCTCTTTCGTGTGGTGCGTCATGCATAGGGCAGACTGGCAGGTGTGCGAATGTTAGACTGTGAGAGCATGCGCTCTCTTTCGACAAACGCCCACGACCACATTTGCCCTCACACTGCCACACGTGTGGCTGCCACCCGGTGTTTGAGGAAACTGATATTGTTACCAAGCACCCGAAGCAGTTACACCGAGAGATACCGTATTTACTCGCATATTGAACCCACTTTTTTTTTCAGATAATTCGGCATGAATTTGGGGGGAGGGTTCATTATGCGGGAAAAAATTGCAATAGATTTTTTAAAAGTTGAAATTCCACACGATAAAGTTGCTAAATGAAGTGCGCCAGAGCCTTACCATTTCCGTAAAAACACCTGGGTGATTATGTAATGGAATTTCCTTTTTATTCTGACCATGCCAGAGGACCCCTACTCGCCATGGAGCTGTCCTGCTTACTGAAGTCACTTGCGGCTTCACATTCGTAGTCAGCCGACAGCGCACCGTCTTCCGTGGCGTCAAGGCACTCCAAAACTTTTCTCACACCCGGAAACTTCCCTTTTTTTGGGCCCACGAAACACACGGCGATCCTTGTTCACCGACCAAAAACCTTGTTTTCGCCCGTAGTGTACACGCAGTGGGTCAACACTGAAATGCCACTCAGCCATGTGCATCAACGCATGCTGTGCATCATGCACATCATGATGCACAGCGCATGCTCCTCCCATGTGCATCAACGCATGCTGTGCATCATGCGCATCATGATGCACAGCGCATGCTCCCATGTGCATCAACGCATGCTCCACCACATTCAGTTTAAAACTGCCTGTGCAGCTCATGTACTGGCCCATCGTACGGCGCGCACCAGGAGCACACAAAAAAAAAAAAAAAGGTCGGAACACAGCTGAACAACAACACCACAGATCGTCATGGCGGAGTCGCGGAACGGCGAGAGCAGGGGAGTGTGGAGTACGTTTGGTGCTTTGTTTGCACGCCACCAAAACCAGCCGGAACGGCAAAGAGCAGAGAAGGAGTGCGGAGTGCGTGTTGCGCTTTGTTCGCATGCCGCAATGTTTTTATGGTGCAAGCTTTGTTTTGTGTTCAGCAGGTGGCGCACTGCAAGCGCGCAATTTTTAAATTGTGAGCCACAGCATTCCTGCTTGCGTTTCTGGCTACTGTTGAGATTTCTTTTTTTGGAATGCGTTTTTAGCATACCTGCGTGTACTGTCGCGTGATATCAAGTTACTGTGATGGCCTAAGGGATCAGCAAACATGCTGAGATAAAAACATATCCCCGCTGCATTTTTTATTCAAAGTGACAAAAAAGTAAATTCTCAAGAAGAAAAGTGGAGGGAGGGTTCATGACACGAGTAAATACGGTAGTTGAAGCTTGTCACATTAGCAAGAGGGGCGAAAAGTGCATGAGCCACGCTTTAGTGGTGCTTACTGATAGAGGTCCAGTTCATGGATAACGACAAATAAGCCATGCTGCCCTTTTTCTTTGTTTTTCTTTCTGTTTTTGTATGCAACTTTGACACGTACGGCGTTGTCTGCCCTCGGTATAAATGTTTGTGGCGTGTTTTCAATAAATTCAGTTAGAGTCAGCGCCTGTCCTGTGGTTATTCTTCCGTCTGTCCCGTCTTTCGCGCTGTGATTAAGTATGAACTTTTTCTCTACGTAAAAAACTTCTAAAATATGAGCGCATGTCTCTTTTTGGTCATCATCACCATCATGCCTAACACATTTAATGCCTTCGCGTTTTCGCGTGCAGCCCGCCCCGCCCAAATAATGTAATTCGGTATCTCAAGGGTTTAAACACTTAGTCGTTTTTCGTGCACGTGTGGCACGTATATAACACGAAAATGAACTCACACGTGCTTGAAGAGGAAGTCACTGAGGTAGCCAATCTTGGACTCTGTCATTGTGACCTGGTACCTGTAGCACACGTCTCGAAGGAGCTCGATTATCTGCAGTTTTGAACACAGACACACACAAAAAAAAAGAAACAACAAGAGGAATACGTTCATCATACAACTTTGACGGCAAGGATTCAGGCACATACAAGGGTTGCTTAAGCTCACAACGAATGGTGTTTTTTTAAAAATCACAAGAAAACAAACAACAAAGACCAAAACTGCGAGAAATGGAGCGCAATTTTGCAACCAAGTATTGCTCGAACATTAGCGAAAGCCTTTAAAGCTTAGATAATTCGAGGCAAACATATGTGGTGGTGTGCGTATGAGGATAAGTCCTTGAAAAAGGATGCTTACCCACTATCTTACACTTCCCACTTGTGAGCTTGGAAAATTTTGGTAAATCCAAGGTTATCAATCCAGGTCAAACCCAGAAAAGCGTCAGCCTGACCTTCAAGGTCAGCCAAGGTAAAGACAGCGCCAAACGCGGCTTTGGCTGCATACCAGTTCTCTGCGTGTTCCCGGTGTGCTTCTGGTGCAAAAACCGTGCTGTTGCTCAACAAACTTTCTTTGACAGGGCCATGCAGACAAAATACAAGTTTGTTTTATTCGAAAGACTAAGTGTTTTATATGGCCATAAGTGCTCGTTCGGCAGCAAATGATGCTTTATTCACAGAGAAAGGAAATATTTTAAGTAAAAATTTCCATGCTCCCGCTAAATCGTGTGTTTTCGTGACGTCTACAATGACGTATTAACAGCAAAGCCTTAAAGGAGCCATGAAGAGAAAATACAACTTCGTTTAATTTGAAAGAACTAGGATTCAGTATCTCACTCAGCTCCATTACAGCCACAAAAGGTGTTTTTCAACGACAAAAAAAAAAGCAAGAATTATTTAATAAATTTCAAATTTTGCGCCACAGTGCAAGAGTGACGTCATACGGGCCAACAATAAAACATAATTTTCAGTGCGTCCACTGCGCGTTAGCGTTCAAGTGATGCGGTCAAATGGAACTAGAGACCCCATTACAGACGTCCAGTCATGTGTCGTCGCGACAGGTCAGTTGGGCGGCCGCCAATCGCGCAAACAAGGTTCCGTGAAGTCATAGAAAAGTTGCGGGAAATTGGCTAGGGGGTCGCGACTGCTTCACACGTTTTCTTTCATATCTCCGTTATTTGTTCGAAGATTGCGATGATATTGGTATCATTGTTATCGGGACTAAGAAGTCTTTCTAATAAACCCAACTTGTATTTTGTCTTCATGGCTCCTTTAAAACTAAATATAGCCTGCTGACCAGGGCTGCTCCTATCTCACAGGCACCCGTTTAATTACCGTTTATCGCCAACTTTCGTAGATGGTGCTGCAATACTGCTGAAGTGCCAGTGTTCGCTCTTTGCTTTTGGCCGTGCTTCTATACCTGCCGTATTTTTATTATGGTTCATAGTAATTGTTTCTTAATGACTCGACAAACATGGTGACGTAAGTGACCGTGCCGCGTTTGTCAGCTGGTCAGTGCTGTTTTAGAGAAGTCCAGCAGCGCGTCCGAAGGCTGTGTTAGCGGTCAGCTGGCAAAGTGCCGCACTAACTGATTTGGTGTTTACGTGTACTTTCACAACTTCCTTTGCTTACCCCACCATTCTTACTGCTATAAAAAGAGTATGCCCTAAATTTACGTGCAAATAGCTCGTTCGGCAAGCTCATAAGCCGTGCCTAATTTACGTTTGCTTTTGCCGGCCCAAGCCAATCGCACAGCCGGGCATATGACATCATAGGTTCTGTTGTGGGAAATGAGCTAGTGGGTCACATAGCCATATCCTTTTTTCCTAATTATGTAGCCTATTTGAGCAAAGTGAGCGGTAGAAGTGGTGTCAATATGACTCTACCGAGGCGATCTATCGAATGAACCAAACTTGTGCTTTGCCTCCATGGCTCCTATAAGGCACATTCCCACCGGTAATTCGGGCACGTCACGCGGCGGCGTTCGCACTTGCTACATATAGCAATGCGACTGCATTTAGCGGAGCTGTTACCCGACTTGTACGACATCTAGCTGCTTTTACCATTTGCACCCATACAAAAATATGCTACACTATAGTGCAAATTTAAAGCGCAAAAAATTAGACAGAAGACGAACGAGACAAGGACAAGCGCTACTTCCAACTGAAAATTTTATTCACAAAAACGACATATATATACGAAATGGTGAAAAAAATACAAAAAAAAAACAGATCATGTGTGCATTGTTCTAAACTAGAGTATGTATACATATGCTGCTTTTGTAAATAAAATTTTCAGTTGGAAGTAGCGCTTGTCCTTGTCTCGTTCGTCTTCTGTCTAATTTTTTGCACTTTAACTTTGCACTATGGATTACCAACTAGCTCGAACCCACACGTTGTTATGCTACACTAGTGCGACAAAAACAGGTAGAAATCACTCTAGACCACATGCTCCTGGAACAGTGCCGAAAGCATTGTGGGTTGTGGGAGGAGCTTTTTGATTGTAGGGTTTAACGCGCCGACGCAACGCAGGCGATGAGGCGCGCCGTAGTGGAGGGCTCCGGATTAATTTTGACCACCTGGGGATCTTTATCGTGCGCCGAAATCTCGTACACACATTGTGGGAGGAGCCAAAAAACAACAAACTCAAGCAGGCTCTTTTCAACATATTATTGCAGGAGCACAGATGCAGAAGTTCTGATGCCTTCGAACTCCACAGTTCTTACTACTTGTCAATAGACGTATGAAAAGGCCGCAGGTCTGCCTACCACTCCACTATCCATCTGGATAATACAAAGATTACTTGCATTTACAATTCAAACACGTTTCTCCCCACTGAAGAGCCCCACTCTCTCCGTTCATTTGTACACGCGTACGCTGAAGCCACTGACAAAAATTGCTTGCCACTTTTTGGAGCGCTGGATGTAAACAAACATTTAGCTTCCAGCAGCTACGTCAGCACACTCCAAGGCTATGATTGGCTATCCGGTTTTGTGATGGTATCGCGCCACGCGGGAATTCGGTCCGAGAGTGATTGGATCCGCTGTCGCAAAGCGACGAAAAGTGACGGCCAGCTCACCTTTTTACGACGTCGCAAGATGTGCCGAATCACAAGTGGGAATGTGCCTTTAACCGCATATAACCACAGCAAAATCCACGGCTCTGGTTCCTTGTATGTATACTGTGAGACGGAAAACTCTCAGGGATGACTGCTGTCAACGCTTAAGAGGAATCAAATTTGCCCGTACCTATCGCATGAATTCTGTTAGAAAGCTTCACTAGTCATCCACCTCCCCAGAGAGGGACGGCTCGAATTTTTTTTAGGGGCAAAGCCCCTGAGGGGCTGGGGCTGTTGGCGTCTCCTGCCGTCGTCATCGTTTGTCTCATGTAGTCACGATACTAAAACACTCCGACACTCGTTTATGCCTCACGATAGAGCACTTCGAAAGGCTGAGCAACGTGAAAACTTGGGCGAGTTGGTGATGCATGTTGAACCACAGCGCAAACGACGAGACAAAGGACGATAGCAAGAGGACACACGAAGCGCTGACCTGCTTCCATGTCCGAAGGAAGGTGCAACGCCTCCAAAAGAGCGCTTGAACCTCTTGCGGAAGCTGATGGTGGTGCAAACAGAAGGAGTAGGTGCGTGCGCGGCAACAGGCGATAGCGATGAGGGTGACGAGATGGAAGTGCTCTTTTGGAGGCGTTGCACCTTCCTTCAGACATGGAACCAGGTCAGCGCTTGTGTGTCCTCTTGCTATCGTCCTTTGTCTCGTCGTTTGCGGTGTGGTTCAACTTCGAAAGGTATACTAAAAAAATGATAATAAAAAACAGTGGGACACTGGTTTCTGCCTCGCGCTGGAACGCTTCGTAACGCGCACTCGTTTAGGCCTCTCACTAGAGAGCTGCATACTTCAAAGAGAAGAGACTTTTACAGCACAGCTGTATACCTCTACCCACTCCAACGGTTTCATCTCCGTTGGCGAAAACGCCAAGGTGCCAAGAATACATTCATACACTGCATGCTTTGCCCCACCCCAGGTTTCACGTTAGTGGAGATGTTTCTTCAGAAGCCACAATTTACGAACCACGACTTTCCTCCCTCATGAAGTGGAGGAAGGCGACGCTCCTGCATTGACCCACCTGAAGTTGAACCGGCGTGTTGTCCTCGACAAGCCGATTCTGGAGCAACTCCACGAGCGCAGAGTGCAGTTCGAATTCCTCGCGCAGCCAGTGCAACAGACGCGGTTCCTTCGCCAAGTGCTGCAGAAAGGTGAGAACTTTGCCGGCCAGCGGCAAGTTTGGCTGCATGTCGAACAGGATGGCGACGCAGCACGTGACGCACTCGTGGGCGGGCCGGCTGAGGCCAGTGAAGAAGCTGAGGTCTCGCGACCCCACCAAGCCATTGAGGACCTGGGCAAAGAAAGTGCGACAATTGTGAGGGCAGTGGCACCAACTGCCACGTACAGAAGTGTAAAAGGTTTGATCTAAAAACTACATTTTGGGTCACTGCCCTCACTTATTTATTTTCATTGGCTTTCAACCTGCCATCGCTTTACTGGAGCAAGTGTTGTTCCACACGCTCCACACACGCACCTATTCCACCGTGTGTATCAAACCTCCCTGGTGGGCCACGAAGGATTCGCGTCAGGGCTGCTCTTACACCAGCTGTCACCCACACCTGGCCCCCGGATCGACGGGCTCCGTTTGGCCGGACATGTCCATTTTGCAACACGTCGACATCGACCGCAGACATTCCCCATCTTCTGTGGACTTGCCGTGGCCTCCAACGTTCCCAACAGCAAGTACTACATAGTGTGGGACTCAACCCAGGCCGGCCTCCCGACTACAGACGCTGGCTCTTTAGGCCGTATCACCGGAGCCTTATAGACTTTCTTAGTGAAAACTCCCTGTTTACGTACATTTAAACACACTCGCCTGCACCGTTTTATGCTGCACAGGAAACTTTCGCAATTAAAAAAAAAAGTGTTGTTCCCAACTTTGTTATTTTTTGGGGAGAGGGGAACACGGAAAAATAAAAGCCGTTCTACTCAATGTGAAAGCTGTCGGAAGTGCAGAGCAGTGATTCGCCATGATGAGCTGTAGAGCCGTTATCCGCTCACTGCTACCACCCAACGCATTTCGAATTTCCCACTTTCGCAGTGCTCGCTGTTCCTCCCGCACGTGCCGGCGTTGCACTGCCACTTTTTCGCTTACTATCGTAAAAACCAACCCAACGAGCGTTCCTAACTAAATGAACGCGGGCGCTGCTGGTTCATTACGTATACTTCGCCTCAAATGTACCTGCAGTTTTCTTTGCGCTAAACAACGGGGAGATGTATGACAAGCGCCAGCGGTCCACGAGGTTCAAACGTTTATGACTATATAAACCGCTTGGCTTTAGAAGCCTCTGTGGGACGCCATTACAACAGCTACTTTGACGGAACGCCACGTGGCTCTACTTGGGCCCAACGAGCGAGCAACGGTGACAAAGTGAGCCCCTAAAGTGCTCTGCCCTTAAAAGGAAAAGGGCAGTACCACGAACTGCTGTGTACAGAACAGTGTACGGGGGGAGCAGGGCCTGTTGGGCATGGAGCAAGAATAAGGCAGTTGCCATGTACTCGCTGTTACACTGGGTTGTCAGCTTCACTTTCTTTGGCCACGTATGTGGCAGAAAAGGTGAATAGTGTGCACCTTTGAATGTACCTTGAGGTCGCAAAATAAAATATTCCTCGAAGTGCCTGACCCTACTCGTGTGCTTTCAAGCCTGGCGGTACTTATTAAAGACTCCTTGACTGCTACATGTTTGCATTTCCTTCTTTGCCTACGTTTGTTCATATTTCGGAGCATAATACTTCAACGGGCAGACTCGCGTCACTTCAGCGCACAGCTTCCAAAGAATCCAAGATCTTGGTAGGTGGTGTACACCTTTTCCATTCATGTTTTACCACTGACACTGTGCTTTGTATCATGGTGGTAATGCAGCTATTTTCTATGCTGGTTAAAGGCAATGCCAGTTTTTTTGCACGGACACAAAATTTGTTCATCATTGAAAATCAGCGCGGAAAAAACACTGCACAAAAAAGGAACGAGAAGTAGACAGGACAGCACTGCACTGTCCTGTCTACTTCTCGTTCCTTTTTTGTGCTGTGTTTTTTCTGCGCTGATTTTCAATGATGAACGTTCACCAACTCACCCAAATCACAGCCCTTTTTAACAAAATTTGTGTTACTTCTTTTTCACGGCTATGGGTGGCTACGAGCCCAGAAATCATAGAATGGTACTAGATGGTTGAATGCAGGGTAATTATTCACAGCCTCGTTTATTCGTGTTAGTGTTGGTTTTGACAAAACAAACACTGAGGTATCCACCATGACCAGACAGCACTGTTCTCGTTGCACCTTGCCCCGGTCTTCACTTGCACGTTGAGACCGGCTGGCGTGTTTCCAAACGCTTCGCTGCACAGAGCACCCATGTGACGCGTGTGATGTCAATGCGCGCGCTATTCTTTTCAGCGTCTGCTAAAACGCGCCCACCGTTTGGGCTCTGTGGCCTCTGTGAAGAGTACCGAATACTGGCGCTGACTGCTTGGGTTCGAGTCCCAGAACGTTTATCTCTTAGGTTTTTTTTTATCATAGCTTAGTTTTTTGTGACTTTAATTTTTAAAAATCGAATCTACGCGTTTTTTTTTGTTAGTAATGGTGATTTGGTATGTTTTAGGTCGCTTTAGGTTTGGGGAGCAGCCAATGACGTTTAATTACCATTCTGCATCGCGCCTACAGACATGTCACGTGGGTGCTCCGTGCAGCGAAGCGTTTGGAAATACGCGACCGACTGTGGTCGCAAGCGCCAGGGCAGCATGACGTCAGACGTGGTACACAAGATGAAGCAGAGTGCGCCAACAGCAGCCAGCGCTTTGGCTACACCACAGGAGCCTTCGTGTCAACAGTTTGGGGCGAGACGCATGCCAAGGCACTTACCGTCACGCTGATGCCATTGTCGAAAGGGTATCCGTTCTGAGCTTTCTGGTGCATGCAAAGATTAACAACGCTTTAAAAATATCTTATACTCAACAGTTGCCGTTGAAACTTCCTGGGAGATAAAAAAAAAAAAAAAGAACGTTTTCAGGAGGTTAAAATTTTGATTGCAGTTGGCCTTTGTGTAAAGTGACCAGACGTCCCGGTTTTGCGGCTGTGGTCCCGCTGTCCCACAGCCTGCTTGTGGGACGGTGTTTTGTCCCGCTTTCAGCCGGAAATGTGGAAAACAGGTATCAAGCTCAGTGTCACTAATGAAAACGTGGAGGAATGAAAGGGCCGAAAGAAACCGCTTGAGGAACTTCAAGAAAAGAGTGCACACGATGGAACTAAGCAAGCAAGGGTTGTGTGTTCCTTGCTTAGCCCGAATGTCTGAGATGCTTTGTTGCAGTGTACCAACAACACGTTACGCTGGGTAGGCATGCTTCAGCACTTTCTTATTCAGCAAATAACGCATCATTGCTCGTCGAAGAAAGACCGAGAGAACTACGAAACGTATTATCTTCCAGTTAAAACAAAATTTCACTGAGCCTTAGTCTCCCTTCAACCTATTCTCACACCTCCCCTCCCCTAGCTCCCGTCCCGCTTTGCGGTCCGAGGAATATGGTCCCTTTACCTTTGTGAAGAGGCGTTACATTCCGTTGACGAAATAGGAGAGATTCGGCGACGCTTACTCGACGCTTGCCCAAACGTAAAACTGCCACGACTAAATGATGGAGCTGCAAGCTGTGTTTTGGAACTGATTGAGACTCAGCGCATGACTTTTTTAGATAAATTAGAAAGATAAATTTCGTGGCATTTTTGAGCATCTGTTCGCCAGTCGGTAGACATGTCACCTAGTGTCACAGAGTAGCTTATTAGTGGCTCTAATGTCAACTGTCAATGCTGCGAGCATTGCGCTCAGGATAATGTCGCGATTACGCGAGGTTAACGGCGAAATACAGGGCATTGACACTGAAAAGTGGACGATATTCGAAGGCACGACGCCGACAACAAAAGCAACGCCGAAGCACTCACGTCTAGTTGCCGCTGGGCGCCGCCGCACGAAACCGTCGACTCGTCGTGCGATGGCTGGACGTTGCAAGATTGCACGAACGACTTGACGACGTCAGAAATCTCCATTGCATTGCACGAGGAACAACCTAAAAACAGCTTAAACAACTTAAAAACAACTAAAAACAACTAAAAACAACTTAAAAACAGTCACAGGACACCAACAACGCACCACGCCAGCCGTTGAGAGATTCAAAAAACGCTCATTGAGTGAAAGAGAGCAGAAAAACAGGCGTTCCGGTGTCCGCCCCCTAGGCGAGACAAACTACCACAGAACAGGGACACTACGCCTGTTGGTGGCTTTTCCTTTTCCTAAGTACAATAAATACATACATAAAACATGTCAAACTCTACTATTGGCGCTGCAAGCAGGTTCAAAATTTTATTAATTTTATAAATAAGTTAAACAACAAACAATCGTTAAATTATTAAAGTTGCAAAGTAAATTTTATTTGTAGTTGTAAAAATTGTGGTAATTTGTAGCGTAACGTTGAGAAGTAGATAGACGCGGCCAAGCCTTACAGTTGCGGAAGGGCCACGGCTCGGCTGCGGCGGCTGCTGCTGTGTGGTTAGAGAAGGTCAAATTTTCCGATTTCGCCAAAATGTTCGGCGGTTTAGTTAGAACAGCCGTCAAAGCTCGCAGAGCCATCGTCCCAGTCACCCGGGCAAGCGTAAGGCACAGTGGAGGGTAAGTTGTCGCTTCCTCACGCCTTGTAATTTCCTGTACTTCATAACCTCTAGTCGGTTCTTGCAACACGGACACATGCCTGGTTGCTTGTAAAAATAATCTCGTTTGGCGCTTTTAACTTTTGTAATTAACTCTACTTTAGAGCTACTGATATTACAGAATAGGTAGCGGTTATCTGAGCTGCAGATCGATATGATTAGATCCGAACATGAACGCAAAAAGATTGCGGCAGCAACGAAACTAGTTTTCAAATTTAGTGGCTCTGGTTTGCAACGCTTTCTGCAGTGTGTTGCTGACTGGTGAAAAAAATACTTATGTGCTTTAATGCAAGCTAAAACTACAAAGCAGCTTAACAGAGATGCGTAGTGTGCAAATGAGTATTATGGGACCAAAACCGCAGTTTGCGTATTGATTTTGTAATGTTTTTTTTTTTATGTTGCTAGTTTGTGGCAGCAATATCGATGCAAATAAGACAATGCACCGGGCTTAAAATATACTTAAGTAGCTTTACGCAGGGAATGAAAGGAGCATCATTTGTACTAACGTTTGGAATGTCGACAGCACTGAGCCAGCCTGAAAGGCGTGAGTGAAAATATTTTTCCGGTCAGCTTCTGTGCCAGTGGCAGACACTGGTTTTTGATCGATTGCTGGAAAACTGGTGTGCTGGCGTCCGGGGTGTTATTTTTAATTAAATTAGGCCATAAATTTAGAACTTCGTGTAGTATTTCACTGCAAAAGGGTCATTGTGTTGTAAATTAAGGTAGTTTAAAAATGCTCATGTATTATTGTAGCACCCTGTGTATGCTGATGTTCATTGTGTTGTAAATTAAGGTAGTTTAAAAATGCTCATATATTATTGTAGCACCCTGCGTATGCTGATGTTCTCAGGTTACGAAGACGAAATACAAATTTGTTCACTTTGAAATAAACTAATTCTTGCTAACTAATTCAGCTCTATTCCAGCCACAAAATACGGTTTTTTCTTAGTGAAAAAAATTCCAGAAATATTCGACGTCAACAGTGTCGCAGTAGGGGCTGCAGTGGCACAACAGAGGCCACAACTGCAAGGTATCGTGCAAGCGACACGACCAACCGAAACTACCGGCTCCACAACAGTCGTCCAGTAATGTTTCTTGACAATGGCATTCACTGATTGCACAGACACGAATCTGTAACATCGTAGAGACCCTGCCAGAAAGTTGCTGGGCAGTTACCACTACTTTGCCTTCCTTCCCTAAGATCGCCATTATTTGGTCGAAGTTTGCGATAAGAATGGTTTCACTGTTGTCGGGACAACGTAGTCTTTTTAACGAACCAGAGTTGTGTCTTGGCTTTGTGGCCCTTTAAATAGGCTGTTGTTGTTGTTGCTGATGATGGTGATTATGATGAACGTAACCCGTCTCCCCGCAGTGGTGGTGACTGGATCTACCGGTCGGTGCCCGAAGTGGACCCCCGGGACACCAAGATGGCCGTGGGCATCATGACCCTGGCGTGGTGGTGGTTCTTCTACCACATGATGACCGAGTACGAACACGTCACTGTGAGTAGGCGCCGTTCCCATGTCATGTTGCTTTTACACTCCTAAAAGGTGACACAACGCTCAGAGGGGCTTGAGAGACTCGGGAACAACCCGTTGTTCTGGCACTGTTCTGTTGGTGCTACCTGATATCTGGCCACCTCTTGCATTGTACAACACGATAAGTTGGGTCAAATGCCTGCAGCTTTTTCCTTTCGAGCAGTTTTAGAGTCGGGCCTTAAAATGTCCGATACTCTGCAGCAATGTCAAATGGCTGTTGACTTGAGTCATAGTTTGACTTCTTTGTGGTTACTTCATGAAAAGAAAAAGCCAAGCTTGGTGCTCCCGAATACGACGTCATAAACTAGTTTTTCACTTGTATGTATATACTCTAGCAAGGTAAAGAAAGCTACAAAAATTATAAAAATTGTCTGCAAGTGCAGAAGCATTCTTGCTCTTTCTCCTTTCCACTAAGCTTATGTTTTCTTGGTGGCTTTGAAATAACATGTCAAATCAAGCAAGGTCGTTTTCTTCTTATTTGGTTTATGTGGAGGCACTAGGCTATATGGACTTTTGTGATTTCATGGCTTCAATTTAAGCTCCTTTTTAAGTTAATTGTGTGACGCCTTTGATTTGGGTAGACCTTTGCGTTCTTGGTACTTTCAGTTGTTAAAATTTTTTACTTTTTTGCGACCAACGGTGGTTGCCGGATTTGGCTATCAATAGCAAAATTGAGTAGGTCTTCATTTCATTTGGTTTGATTTTGTTGTCGTGTTTTTTTTTACAGTTGTCTACATTTACGTGGTTTTAATGACTAAATGTCTATAGTTCACCAGCTACACATTTTTGGCAACAGACTGTTTCCTTTCGGGTAATCGGTAACCTGCCACAATGACTGAGTGGCTAAGTTGTTGCACAGCTGAGCCCAAGGACGTGGGTTCGATTCCTGGCCACGGTGGCTGCTTTCCAGATGGTTGTGAAAAGTGAAAACGCCCGCGCATTTGATATTTTGGCGCACATTAAAGATTCCCAGGTAGTCAAAATTTCTACGGAGCCCTCCATTACAGCGTACCTCATAGCCCAGCGTGTGGCTTTGGCGTGTAAAACCACCAGAATTTGAACTTTTTAAAACAATTCTCACTTATTAGTGCACGCACAAGAACCCTCAGTGGTCATGGAATCAGCAGGTGCTGTGTACTTGGCCTGTTGAAGTTTCTCTATTAACAGTAAAGCTGTTTAAGCTTGAGTTTCATCCCCGCCTGGCGTCGCTCAAAGCTGCTCGCTTCAACAAAGCGCAGTGGAGAAAAATGCTGGGCCAAGAAGTGTGAGCGAAAGTGGCGAGGAGGAAAAGAGCCGACAAGCAGGTGTGGGGAGTGCGTGCCTCAAGAGAAAAAAATTCCTCAAGTGGTTGCAATTGAACCTGGGTCCCTCGTGTTATGAAAAACGGCGTCTATCTGATTGCGCTGTCATAGCATTTGGCGCACTCAGCATTTCCTTTGGTTCGTAGCACAGACGTTGGCTTTGGACTTTGGCTGAGTTCAAGCGGACAGATGTTCAGGTGGAGAGGCGTGTTTCTGGGATTGGCTGTGCCTAGTGATGATGTAAGCTCTGACGTTCTCCTAGTTGAGAGAGACGGCGTATGCTTGGCGCCATCAGTGTCCAATCTACCGATAAGATGGGCAGACCTAAGAAAATCCAAGTTAAAGCTAGGGACTTACCCGCAGCACTTACCATCGACTACTCGAAATGTATTTTGGGGTAAAGTCTATTGTCCCAGCAATTTGCTCCCGCAGGAATTATGAAAATCTGTTCACTATCACCAAAACTTTGGCGATGAGAAATCGCGCATAATCTCAACTCGACCACGGACGACACGACGAAAACTGTGTGCTCTCTCCCGGAGAGGGGAGTGGCTCATGGCGTTCTCTTTGGCGGCCTTCGACATATCACATGCCGGCGAGTTTTCTTCTTTCTTTGCAACGTGGAGGGGTCTATTTCCGGTCTGGTGCCACAAAAAAAGCAGGCATGGCAGCCCTGCAAGCACTCAGGCTGGTAGGGCATTTTTGAAGCAATAAACGTTTGTTGTCAAGCTGTCTTGTTGAAAGGGGAGTATTGAGTTCGCCACTAAAACTCTGCGTGCACTCATAGCACAAAAGAAATGCCAAAACTGTGTGTACAGGTTCAGGCATGGAAGAGGTTGGTACTCAGCGCCGACGACGGCGGATCGTCACAGGAAATGCGACAAATAAGCCGCGAAGTTGACCAGCGACAGCCAATAGGAGAACCATGGCCTTGATGATGTCATTTAGGCCATGCCAGGGGTGCATAATACGGAAAATTGAAGAGAGCGCGGTTGGCTTTTCCCGCATCTTTCACAGTGATTTGTGTGCTCACCGCTTCACGTGCACGTGTATTATTTGGCTCAGGTATTCCTGGCAGTGTAATCTAAACGTCGTGCAGGTTTACTTGCACTACTCAAATATTGTTGCAGGGTCCCTTTAAAGCTAGTGAAGACCACTAGCTCCGCTGTTTCCCCAGTCTTCCCATCTTAATTGCGAAGGTGGCTGGATTTTTATTTGACCGCTCGTCATTCATTCGCTATGTATGTCGTTGCAGGGCCACTTCCTTCGGCCGGACGGAACCAAATGGACCGACACCGAGCTTGGCGTCCCTCCGGATGACGAGTAGGCACGTGACGGCACCAACATCCCCAGCCTTGGAAGTTTGCTTCCTTTGTTTTTCTAGTTCATTGACGTAAGACTTAATAAAAGAACTTTGTTTTTGCCGATTTGTGATGAGAGTAGTCCTCCATTTTGCATGCCGAAGGCGCCGACACTTGGTCAGTATCCATTTATGCACCAATGGGTGTAACACCACTGAAAATGTGGGCTGAAGCAAAGAACCAAGCACATGTTTATTCCTTTTCTTAGAGAAAAGCTGTACATGGCTACCCCGGATGTAGACAAAGAAAAAGTCGTAGTGTATAATGATTGTTTGCTGCAGGATGGGTGGGTGGGGAGGGGGGGGGGTGCAGAGGGGAATAGGTGCAAAGAGTAAGGGCTTGTGGTATAAGAAAATGTGGGTTCACTCCGCACTCCTGGCGCAACAAACGAGCTATCGCTCGACAAAACTTTGGCTTCACTCTGCACTCGGAGTGTTCACTGCTGTGTACATGATGCCTGTGGTGCAATTTTAGTTGCTGCTGTGGACCAGGCCCATCGATGGGTGCTCAATTGGCCTTAGTGGCTTCACGCAGTCGGCACACCCATTCTCACTGTAGTCGTGCATGACTATAGTTTCATCGTT
The DNA here is from genome assembly GCF_048455015.1 of Haemaphysalis longicornis. NCBI lineage: Eukaryota > Metazoa > Arthropoda > Arachnida > Ixodida > Ixodidae > Haemaphysalis > Haemaphysalis longicornis. Next base: position 43,698,522 of record NW_027526385.1, on the reverse strand, counting down.
TTAGAACATCACAACTTCGTTGGTCACCCTACTTCAGAGAGTGGGAGGGCTGATAAACTCTTTTTATGTTAATAAAGACAAGTTATGTATCTGTTAGGTATCAGTTTTTCTGTTATTCAAATGATCGATTGATACCAGATTGGACATTTTTTTCTTGTCTGCTGGTTTAAAGATAAAATTCACGAAGAAGCCTTAGTGGTAGAACCAAATTGAAGTACTTTTTGTTCAAAGTATATCTCTTTGCTGCTAGGTAAGCCACATTTTTTGGGCCAATATTTGGCAAGTGTTGGTACAAAAACTGCGTGACACATGCTTTACACTACCCCTCTCTATACCCGTGGCAAACGTGCACGAAAAATAACACAAGTGCTTAATGCCTTGTTTTGATGCCATTAATTCGCTGCTACACGCAAAAATCTAATGCCACTCGCTCTAATGTCATTTTTGGTTTAACTTAATTTTCAAGGAGTACCGAACAACTCGTTGCCTTTACTATTGCCTTAAATCTGCCCACTCTCGAACGCGATCACCACCAAATGGAACCAACGAAACTCTCAGCACCAGACTGTTGACGCAGAAACGTATTTGAACTTCCAAATAAGATTATTTTTTGTGCACTCTTTGTAGCGAAGTTCTGAAGAAGATGAAGTTCACTAAATAGAGGCAAAAAGGCAAAACATTGTGTCGCTAGTCATTTTGAATTTGCCGTCGCCTACTGCTGGTAGGCGACGGCAGCTGCTGAGGCCACTTTTAGGAACGGCTCGCACCATTTTTTAGATAACACTATTTCCCATAATGTTTTCTTTCACAAAAAACCTTTGTAAGACGTTTTTTCTCTCCGTTAAAAACATCTAAAATATGAGTGCATTTCTCTTTTGGGTCATTATTCCCATCATGCCTAACACATTTAATGCCTTTGCGTTTTCTTGAGTAGCACGGCCCGCCCAAATAATGTCATTCAGTCATTTTTCGTGTACGTGTGGCACGGGTATTACAGAAGCTCTTCATATGCCCCCACAGATGTAACTGTGCGAAAAACAGGTATCTGTTGTCCTTCAACACCTGCCACGCGGAATGCCATCACAGAGCTACTGTGTAAAGACTGCTGCCAAGAAATCACAAGCTACTTCACAAACAGCTTTGCAGTCACTATTTGAACTGTGTGCCGTGTACGTCTTAGGGAGAACTGTAACTGCAATGAACACTCCAGGTCACCTATTGTGTGATTGTCCTCTGCGTTGAGTGTATGCAGCCAATGGTTCCACAGTTAGTGATTTAACAGCACCGGAAAAGCCACAGTAGTGAACTGCAGGATCAGTGCAGTCCAATCTGGTGATATCGACAAAGACGTTTGGAGGCATCATGTCGGCTGCAATGCGCTCGGAGCTTCTTTTGAAGAGCGCTTCTCGCTTGGCCTGTACAGACGGTCGTCAGCCATGCGCAAAGCGGTCTTCTTGTAGAAGTAGTAGTGCCACACACCCACTGGAAAGAAAAATTAGAAACGGATTTTAAAAAGTGCACCTTATTATTTAAATGAAATTCAATTGCAGTCGAACCTTGATCGTTATAACAAAGTAGTATCGGGACTGTAATTTAGTTCGTTATATCCGATATTCGTTGTAACAGTAGAGCTCAAAATCGATTCAAACCAATCAGTAATCTTGCTCCTGGAAAAAACCTTGATACAAAAACACATTATTTTAGTCTTCGAACCTTCTATAAACAAGGTAACCCTTATCTTGGTCCTTGTGGAATTTCAAGCTCAATGAACCAGAACATGAAACAGGAAATCACAACAGAACAAAGTTCATTTGACAGAACAGGCGTGCATTCCTAGAATGTGATCTGGTGGCTTTTCACAGCACTGAGCAGGATGAAATTTTCCACAGTGTTCACAAACAAAGGGGCCTTTTCTACTGCTGCAGTTTCGTGCACTGGAAGTTATTCCAAGTACACTGGTCACGCATCTTCCTTATATCCGATATTTCGCGCGGCTCTCACAGTTTCACTTTCGTTATAAAAGAATAAGTGTCACCAACCAAAGGTAGTATTTAGTTCGCTACAGCCGATAATTCGCTATATCAGTGTTCGTTATAACGAAGTTACTCTGTAGATGTAAAAACAGTGCGAATGCCCTACAAGTTGCTGCGGGCGCATGTACTCGTGTTTTATGTCAAAAGCACATCGTTCGCACCGCGCGGCAAATTTATTTCTTTGCATCGCTATCGCCGTGCTTGGCGCAACAAATTAGACTCGATAGTTGCGCCAACGTCGTTTAAATCGTGCTTAGTTATAGGGTTGCGCCAAGTCTTGGCGCAACAAATTAAACTAGGTAGTTGCGCCAACGCCTCTTAAAATCCCCCTTACACGGCGCTGAAATTTTGACGCACGAACAAGGTTAGCACGCCAATCCCAATATTTTCCGAACGCAATAAATTACCAAATCTCTGAAGAGTAAACAACGTGACATCGACGGCGCTGCTTTGCCGGGACAGTTGTCGCTGCTTTGAAGGCTCATCTTCCGTTGTTTCCTGAAGAAAAAAAAAGCTTGTAAGATGCTACGCCCTTCTCTTGCAATTTTCTTATTTTAACGGAGAGCGGATAATTGTAACTTGCCATGGACCACACGTGAAGCCCTAGGGACAGCGCCAGGTACAGTAGGTTCGCCGCTACCGGCGTCTTGAACCTCGACATGACCTCTCTGAAGAGTCCTGCCTGGAACGCGTAGGTGTTGAAGATGGTAAGGCACATGACCAACAAGCTTGATACGATGCAGAAGTCTTGAACGCTGTACGGACAAAACAAACGCACTAGATTTTAGATCGAACTTAAAGCCACGAACAACCGGCTGAAGATATTGCCGTGTCTTACATGAAAAGCAGCAGTAAAGTGACTGCCGAGCGTCCATGAAGTTCCGACAAGACGTTGAGTGTAACGTCAATGGCTAAGAGCCCGAACTGAAGCAGTATAATTGCACGAAACCGACCTCGTCTCATGTTTACGAAAGCAGACTCGGGAGCACGTTTGTTTACAAGCCGTTGCCTGGCAACCAAAAATTAGAACCGCGGTTTAACATTTTGAAACAAGCAGTAATCAATATTTTAAATATTTTTATCTACAAATATATTAAAATAAAGTTATAGCAATATTTTATGTTGCTTAATTATTTTTAATTTTGGACGATTGTGGAACTAAAACAAATGCGGTCCGTTTAAATGGGCTTGTGTCTGTTATGGATCTAGCGGGACCTACATTTGTTCGCAATAATTCAAATAATACAAAATTTAGTAAGTTTCTACGAGGTGAATGAACGCACATTTGACTTTGCGCAAGATGAGCAATCGAACAAGCAGTGGCGGACGGAATGTCAAGCTTTTACAAGACATGTAGGTTGCTCTCTTGACATTTTACTTCATACGGCTGCTTTGACTCTCCAATTTCTCGCTTACAGGGCAAAAAGCAGCGCAAATACTACATTCCTATCTAACAAGTACACTTATTGAACGCGGATATTGAGCGCAGAAAGGCAGAAATAGAAGACCTAGTATCGAATGCGCCGTTTTATTGCATTTGCGAAGTTGTGACAGCTAGCTGCGCTGCCGTGCGAAATTCTATCGCAGGTGTCTGGACACGCTGAGCGTGCGAGCCGTGTTGGATTGCTTCTGCAACATTTCCCTGCCTCCACGTCTAGCCGATTACTACTACGAAAGAGTGCGTAAGCAGCATGGAATTACGGACGAAGTTCTGCCGGTTGTAAGTTCCATTCTTTCTCTCTACCTCCCCTCCCCCCTCTCTCTGCACACTTGCGCATGCACTCACGCACGTAGTGCTATCTCGCTCTCACGCTCCCTTATCTCTCTCTCTCTCTCTCTCTCACACACACACACACACTCACTCACTCACACACAAGCACACACACGCACGCGCACGAAGGAATAGAGGATAGTTAAGCCGCGCAGATGACAGTAGCTTGTTCAGTGAATCAGGACTATCGCAATAAATTCCTAATGAGCTCCAGTCGCAGGAACACGTTGAAAGGTTGAATGGGCCATGAAGACAAGACAAAGTACAAGTTGGTTCATTAAAAAGACACTTTGTACCGATAACAGGGGTACCAATTGTTATCGCAAAGTTCGAACAAACAATGGAAAATATTAAAGAATGCATGATGACACCCTGACCACTTTCGGGTGATTTCTTAATATTACGTAACAGTATCCTGTTTGTGCAATTGGTGGCTGGGCGATTGCAGTGGGTCCTCTGGCTCTGTTTTATTGTATCATTTGAGCGCTTATGCGCAATTAACCCCCTGATAACTATATGCTAATCATCACCACTATCATAATCAAATCACATTTACTTTGCCGTGTAGACCCGCAGGGCCAAACCGGATGTCATTTATGTCTAATGTCATTCGATTAAATGACGTTAGATTTGCCGTGTGATGTGGTTATTAGACACCAGCACACCCTGCCTAAATGAGTGCCTTTCTTCTTCCTTTTTCACTCATAATTGTGCGGATCACTGCAGGCCGACTTGGCTGGAAACCCAATTACCGGCAGGGGTCTTACCCACCTAAGGAAGTGCGTGAAACTCAAGAAGCTGACTCTGTCATCGAATCCTGCGGACGCCTTCGACGAAAACAGTTCAGCGCATTCTTTGTGCATACTCGTGTTGGTTGGTACCTAATTCTTACATATCTTTTGAGAAAGTCGCCAAAGTTCGATTTCTAAAAATTGACGTCGTTTGCTTTGTGAAGATACGAAGGTACTTTTCTGTAATTATCAGCATCAATTGTTGCTTGAAAATTAATTTTAACGGATCTCGAGCAGCTGGGGAATGGGAGCTTAGCCGTTTTACGAGGTGAAATGGGCTGAAGGTGTGTGATGGCACTGGCGTAGGTAGTTTCAGCCAGTCAGATTCATTGCCTTACAATGGACTGCATGTTGGCCAGGAACGAAACCAACAATCCTTAGCATAGTTAAAAGGATGACTCAAAGTCAGATGTTTCTTGGGTCCTTTAATGTCTATCGTCACCTTTTTGGTGTATTTTTGTCACTTTTACATCCACTAGTGCCCCTGGCTAGTTTCAGACCTACTGTTTGCGACGGGACTAATGTTTTGAGCTAGGGGAAGGGGGCTATAGGGTGCTTTTGAAGCCTATGCCAAGGGTGGAATCTTGATTGGAAAGACAAAAATGTCTGGCGAGTTGGCCGGTCGTAATCATTATTGTTTTTGTGTTTCCAGATACTCGAAAAAGCATAGCAAAAATCTAAAAAACAACACACATTTGTTGCCAGTACTTCTATATAGGTGCCAGTAGTCAAAAGTTTTGAATGGCTGGCAACATTTGTCAGTGAAAGGAATGGTATGCGAGTGTGCACTCCCAGTGCTAACACACACTTCAACTATTACTAGGTACTTTGAATAAAAAACCAAACGTTAATCAGCTTTAATAGCCCTGGAAAAAAAACGGATCTAACACTAGAGAGAGAAAGCGAGCATCGTAGATTTCCATAGATCCATACAAACGTGTTGAAGGTGTCTGAATTTGAAAACGAGAGATAAAGTGTACCCAGGCCTGTTTGTGGTGCAGAGGATACTCAGGTGGCTTACCCAAAGCAGAATTTCTACCAAGGGATGGATAAAGAAGAGGGGTAGGTGCGAGTTCCCGTGAAGGAATAAAACACAAACACTTAGGTAGGGAGGAAGAAATGGATTTGCATGACGGAAAGTGGGAGTTGTCTGAAGTACGTGGTGGAGACGCGGCACATTAGGAAGAAGCATGTAGGATATACATCAAGTTTCAAGTGTTCATTGTTTGAAGCCTTCTCCACACAGGTTCTTTTTAAATCCTAGGCAATGATGTACACCTTTTGTCAAATTTTTCTAGGCTAATCCTAAGCCTAACCGACCACAAAGAATTCAAAGAAAAAGAACTGGGGACCTTCCTCTCTCTGTCACCACCCCTCCCCCGAATTAGCCCTTGGGGCAGTAACAGTTTTCTCTTTTTCTCTCTTACCTTTTAATGTGACAAAAATATTTTATTACAGTAAGAAAGAAAGGTGTTTTTCTAGCTTTTTGGCACAAAACGTTTTTTCAACCTCGCTCCAGATGTAGTCTTGTAAGTTAAATTTTTTGCGGCCTGCGCACTTCCCGTGTGGCCTAGAAAATTTTGACAAAAGGTGTACACCTTGCTTCAAGCCAGAGTTCATCTGCATCTACGTGTGTAGATCGTGACTCACTGTCACAACAATCTGCTCCTTGTGGCAGGTAGCAGCGGATTAGATAATAAAGGGAAGTAATGTGCCATAGTGCATTTTGACGACAGGAGGTCACGACCCCCCTCTCGTGAGGTTAGCATTTGTCATGCTGACAGCAGAAATTGGAAGCAGAATCATCATATCTCTTCTCAAGGCAAACCCAACATTATTGAGTGGCAGATTGAGTAGGGAGGGGTCTGTGTTTGTCTTAGGGAAGAAAATTGAAGGGGCAATGAAGACAGAATACAACTTTGCTCAATTTGAAAGAACAAACCTGTGGTAGCTTACTCAGCCCCATTTCAACCCCGAAAGATTTTTTTTAACCAAAAAAACAAAAGAGATATTGAAAAACTTTCAAATTCTGCATTGTATCATGGGTGGGAGGGACATAGTGTGGACCAGCACTAAAAAGAAGGTCATCAGTATGTGTATGGGACATGTGTATGGGACACTAGGGAAAGAATTGACAAACCACAGCGTTCAGTTCTTTCCCTGGTGTCCGTGTTTAAGTGCGCTACCTTCAAGATGTCCCATATGCATTACCAACTAGCCCAGTTGTCACTTCTTCATCAGTATGTGAACTACATGTTAGCATTCAAGTGATACAGTCAAGTGTAACAGAGGCCCCACTGCAGTCGCCCAGTCACGTTTCTTGATAGTGGCTTAGGCCGGCAGCTGCGAATCGCACAAACGAGATACAGTGACATCATAGAGAAATGGCTGGACAGTCACTGCTTCATCTATTGCTCTTCAACATCTCCATTATTTGTTCGAAGTTTGCAATAGAATTGGTATCTCTGTTAAGCCCGTTCTACATGGAGCGAATTTCGCCTGCGAATCCGCTGGAACGAACATTCGCACTTGCGAAGTTCGCAATGCCTGGAATTGTCGTCTACATGGGGCCTGCGAACGCCGTGATTTTCATTTCAGACCTGACGTTCAGGAACGGTGGACGAGCCTTACTGCGCATGCGCCAACTAGACAAAAAAACAAACAAAGCGACTTTTTTTTTTTTTGCCGGATGTGACGTCATGTTTAAAAAAAAATGGCAGCTGTTGCGCGGTTATTTCGCTGCGCTCTTCTCGTCGTATTTTTGCCTGCCGTT